>NW_022900946.1:9622750-9646092 GCF_012274545.1 Fukomys damarensis | reverse complement strand
AAAGAAGTTTCTATTTCAATTGCCTTAAACAAGGTATGATGATTTTTATTATTAAGGAAAATGTGAGGGCTTCCACCCTTATCTCTTAAGAGTGTAGTGTTTCTCAAATGGCTAAAGGAATCAAACCCTGGACAGGGGGCTCCAGCCTGATCTCATGGGAGTTTCTAAGGGAACAAACAGCTAGAGGGCTCCATTGTTCTTCTTAAGGAATAAATCACTGATACACTTCCAGGAAGATACCAGTGCCACACCAGCTTTGAGCAGGAGCAGAGACATATGCTTAGGAAGTACTTGAGTCTCACAAGGGATGCTTTGTCAACTCAACAGTTCTCATCCTTCTGCATGGGATAAGGACTCAGACCTAGTTTTGTCTCTCCATAGGCCAAGGGAAACACCTTACAGATTCCAGCCACCTTGTCATTAGGCTGTATCCTTAAAACAAACAAACAAACAAACAAAAAAAACCCCACAGCAATTGGACCTTGAGGGTAGCTAGTTGGAGCCCCAGGGCTCCACCTTTGTCTGTAATGTTTGGGTCCAGTATGAACTAGGAAATGGCAAGAGATGGGTACAGAATGGCAGTCTAAATTACATTAGTGCTTTTTAGTTAGGTCTTTTTTGCAAAAGGCAAGGAAAGTGGTGTAAAGTCCCTCATGTTCAGGCTTTTATGGTTTTCAACCTCTGGAAAGGCCCAAGAACCATGGTACTTAAAGAGACCTCCAAAGGAAAAAAGTTGATATCCTGTCCTCAGATGCCCACCTGTCTCTCTCTCTCTCTGGTATATAGGTTTCTCCCATCTATTTCTACTAGAGGCTAGTGCCCCAGAGAGACCCAGTATTTAACAATATAACTCAATTGGACATGGCCTTTTCTATGTTCAACAACTGGGATCTAGATGAGGATAAAAGGAGATGCGCTGAGGAAAAAAATGACAGATCAAAATTATTGCTGTCCCAATTGGCAGTGCTTCAAGCACACCCAAGTTGTCCAAGGGAATCCCCAGGGCCAATCAAGGACTGCAAAAAACTGGACACTGGGTATGTGACTGTACCAACCCACCACCCAGGCCCTGTTCCATGTGTCAGGTGGTCAGTGTACCTGACTCATGGCATGGGAGGACTGACTGTACCCATGCCGAGAGAGGACCTAGGCCAACCAAAATCCTCATCCTACTGTGATGAAGACCAAAGGGTCCCAGTCCACAGACATCTACAATGTACCATGCATGGACATCTCCATCTCCTGCACGAAACCCTGGGTGACCTTAGATGTCGTGAGTAAGCACTTCAATTCCTTTGGTTTCTGTTTTAGCTTCTTTCTCTAAAAACTCTCCTCTAGATCTAACTGGAGTCCAGGAGTATCCTAGCCACAGCTTCGTTACTCCTGCTCTGACATGTCACTTCAGAGGTCAAATGTTTAACCACAAATTTTTAATTATTCCACAGTGACCTATTCTCTTATCAATAAGAGATTTACTAGCAATATTGGGGGCATTTCTCAAATAGCAAAGGCCAAAGCAGATTTTACCTGTTGGGACTATGCTAAGCTATGCCTTTTGATACTCCTGAGGTTACTATAAAGATTTTCATTACTCTTAATCCTGCTTCTTTGGTGCCTATAAACTCAGAAGTTAGCCACTGTTGTGAATAGGTGACTTCCAGACCTATGCAAGCAAAGAGGATATCAGTGACCTGTTCCTCCAAACCCTGAGGAGATACTGTTCATTGACAGAAGCAGCTTTGTCCAAGGAGGACATTGACAGTCAGGTCATGCAGTTGTCAGTTCACAACAGGTCACTGAAGCCAATTCCTCCTGCTCAAAAAACAAAACAACAACAACAACAACAACAAAAACCCCACAGAGCTCATAGCCCTTACTCAGGCACTAATATTAAGCCAAATATGTCTTTCTAATGTTGCATCTCCATGCAGCAATTTGGAAAAAAAAAAGGAGCTTGCTAACTAATAAGCAATCATCTATAAAGCACAAGCAGGAAATCCTATAACTCTTAGAGGCAGTCTTCCCAAGCAGGTCACTGTCATTCATTGCAAAGGATCCCAAAGAGACCTGTCTAAAGTTTCTTTGGGGAATCATATGGCTGGTAGAGAGGCAAGAAGTGAAGCCTTACAGTTCCTCAAGTCCCTAGAATTATTCTCAGTTCTTGAGGAACCATCAAACTGGTCCTTCCTCAAGGGACACAATAACAAGTCATAAAATTCCTATACAGAAAATGATCACCTGAATTTTCACAGGACTGGGACTAGAAGAGACCACCATACAGGCCTGAAAAACTTGCCCACTAACCTTGCCAAGCTCAGATCAACTTCTTTGTTAGAACCTGTACATAGGAGAGAGACACAACTGGGGAGGACTAGTAATTATATAGCCAGCTCTACCTAAACTATCCAAAGATAAAGACACACCCCTGCAAAAAAGCCACTCCTGTATAGTTCTGGAAGATCTGAGGGTCTTCCTCCAATAGCAACACTCCAGTTCTCCTTTAGGTCCAAATAAGTAGAGTCACTAATGACCCTAATTCACCACAGTTTAAAACAGGCACCTGCATCAGGACTGTTTTTAATTAGATCCATAATGTAAATTTTTGTTTGTTTGTTTTTTGAGACTATTCAGGCTACATAGTTCAGCTATGTAGTTCAGGCTATTCTTAAACTTACTATGTAGCTCAGGCTATCCTCAAACTATCGGTGATCCTCCTGCCTCAGGTTCCCAAGTGCTAGAATTACAGGTGTACACCATCATACTTAGCTTTGATGTGGGTAATCTTGCTAAGACTACAGCTCTCAGATTTTCCATAACTTATCTAACATCCTTTTCCCCCCATATTTTCTCCACCACAGAAAGTGTGAAAATCTTATTTGCTCCTTTTCATATTGGGCCTTTACATCCCTGACCTAATAGTAAAGTTACTCTCCTGACAAATTCATCAAACTTTCTCCTATTGAACAAGAAGCTCAGTAGCCACTAACTCTTTTCTCATTGTCTTGCTACAGTTTTTTTTTTATTCAACTTAGCTATTGGTATTTTTTCTCCTGCTGGAGTATGTGCCAACCCCAGTTTACCCCTTTTTGCGCTCAAAGTCTCATCTGTGATTTCCCCCTAGATAGCCTTTTACTTCTGAGTACCATTAATGAGTAGCTTTCACAGGAACTTGTTTCATATTCACCAGCCATTTTAGTTCATCCTTGGCCACATACCCAGTGTAGGTGGAAAGCACATAATCCCCAGTATGTAGGGCCTATAGCCCCTTCCAGCAGGAAGTAGGTATAGGAAGATTATAGAGATTATAGAGAAGATTAGAGCACAGCAGGCTGGTTTGGAAAGTGCGCATGACCTGTTCATTAAAATGTTTCAAGGTACAGAACAGTTCCCAAAGCCATGCATAGGGGCTTCTCATGAAAATATAAGCTATCTTGAGCCTAGACCTGACATCAGCCTGAGAAACAGGAGATACAAAAAGACAGCTGCCATTGAGCTCTGGGTTACTGTGTTCTTTCACAGTAGTCTGCTCTCATGCTGTAGAGTGTACTTTTATTTGGCCTAAACTTGCTCTGCAGAGCACATTTCTATCCCTACCTTTAATAAACATAAAATCTTGCTACCTTTAAAAAAAATGGTGAGAGTCTAGATGTGTTACAGATTTGGACAAAAATGTGGGAGAATGGGGAAGTGAAAGATTAAATTCAGGTAAGGGCTTTGCACCACAGACTGGGAGTCTATGAGCCATGTGAAGTCCATGGGCAGGTCTGAGAGTTTCATCACAATGCCAAATCACTGGACCATCACACCTGTCCTTAATCAAAACCACATGAACTAAGTTCCATCAACTGGATGACAGAGAACTCAGTTCTCTTCAATGAAGGGATATACCTGAACTTACCCCTTGGTCATTTTCCAGGTCTCAGAAGAACTATAACCATGACCATCCTTAGCACCTGGGTAATCAGGTGTCCCCCAGACATCTGGAGAATTCTGATGGTCCACAGCACGAGGATAGTCTGGGTCCCCAAAAGAGTGGGGAGAGTTGGGTTGATTCTCAGTACCTGGATAATCAGGCTCACCCAGAGAGTCTGTGTATGGACTGATTCTGGAACCACCAAAGCCTAGATTCCTTCTAGAGCCTGAATGGTTAAAATCGGCTCTGTGGCTAGGGCGGTTGCCTTTAGCTCCAGGGTAGTCTGGCTCTCTGAGTGAGCCCAAGTGGTGTGGATCACTCTGGTATTCAATATAATCAAGCTCTGGAAGAGACTTGTGATAGTCTGGACTTGTCCTGTAGTCTTCAGAATAGGGATTATTCCTGGGGCGGTGATAATCTGGAGAATTTGGAGATCCAGGATAATCTGGTTCTCCTATAGGCTCAGGAAGGTCTGGGTTTGTTCTGGATCCTGCAGAATGTGCATTGCTCCTGGGGCTGGGAGAGTCTGGATTGTTCAGAGAACCTGGAAAGACTGGATAACCCTGAGTTTTCAAATACTCCTTCTTACGGTCCTGAGACCTTGAATAGTCGGGGTAATCTGTGCCCCTCTCATAGCTGTTACTCCTGTAGTAGGCAGACATGCTGGTCCAGATTCTTTACTCCAGAGTGTTATGACCTTCCCACATTTGCAGTCACTCAACGATCTTTTCCTTAATCTGAAAAACAAAAAGGACACAAAAAGTCAGATTTTTCTCTTTCTTCCTTGCAGGAATTGCTGGTCATCATGCAGTATACAGTCTCTTCTCTCCCAGCTGGGAACTAAGTTCCCTAGAATAAAAAACAATGTTTCCCAGCCTCCCTTGCACACACATGTGGGAACGGCAGTGGTTGTGGGATATGAATGGAAGTAACACATACAACATCCAGGTAGTGCCTTTGAAGGAAAGGGCTTATTCCTTCCTTTCCCAGTCTTTTCCTCCTGAGGGCTAGATTGCAGACACAGTCCACCAGCTCAGGCCATGTATACAGAAGCAGCACTCCGCACTGTGAGAGACTGGGTTGCTGGTGACTTCACAGGGCAGAGCCACCAAATCAGTACTAGATAATTATGGAAGATAGAACGAGCTTTTAAAAATCTTGTTTAAACTACTGTTTTCTGGGGGGGCGGTGGGGTTGATATATGCAACCAAAGTTATATCTTAAATAATTCATTGCCTTGTTTGGCGAAGAGGGCAATGGACCGAAGGATTAGAAGGAACAGGAACTTTTGAGGGATTTTCTAGGGTTCAAAGCATACGTAAACAGGGGTACAAAGCATACATTAGTATGGGTGCAACAAAAGAAGACTAGCTGACAGGGACTAGAAGGCTCAGGTAGAGAGACATTTGCTGTGACCCCTTCCAGTGTGAACAGATGACTTTATGAGTTCCACGAGCTCTAATCTACATACACAGCGTACATCCCAGTTGGAAGTGATGTGGCTTTCCTTTCTAGGTGTGCCATATATTGTTTTTTACCTGCCTGTAAAAAACTCATTTCCCTTTCTTTCGGCACTGATGCCAAGATTTTCCTGCCATCCTCCCCTCCCTGCATCCTCAGTCCAGGTCATGCAGGAAGGGCGGACTGCTTTCCTGACCGCCTCCAGGGTGGTCACATGACCCAGGCCTGGCCAATCAAGTCCTTCCCCTGGCCACAGGCTGTGGCTCAGGAATGGGTTTATAACTCAAGCTAGTCCCCTAGACCATGGCTCCCAACCACCAGGCCACAGACTGCTACTGGTTATAGAGCGGGTGCAGAGCAGGAGGTGAGGATGGGCAAGTGAATGATGCCTCGTCTGTTTACAACGCTCTCCATCGTTTGCATTACTGCTTCTGTCAGACTAGAGGCAGCCTTTGATTCCCACAGGCGCATAAACTCTACTGTGAACCGCACAAGTAAGGGACCTAGACTGCTTTTGAATCATCCTGAAACCATTCTCCCCACCCCAAGCCTCATCCATAGAAAAACTGGTTTCCACAAAACCAATCCCCAGTACCAAAAGGTTGGGGACTGCTGGACCTGAACTAGACTTATTAACAAAGGGCTCTTATTTCAAGGGAGATAGAATGTAAGTCTGGAGCTGCTGGAGTAGCATTAGTGGGAATAGAGAAGAAAAATAATAAGTAAGGGAGGTAATTTAAAGGCAGAGTCAATAAGATTAATTGGCTGGCTCAATATGGAATAGAAGAGATGCAAAATGAAAGACAAACATATCCAGTTTCAAGCTAGCATGATAACATAGTGATGCCCTCAAAAGAAGGAAGTAGGAGATTTTGAAAATGCAGCCAATGTGTACAAGTTTATCTCTATGTAAATGACAAGAGTTAGACTTTTTGAGTAATCAGAGCTAAAGGCAATATTCTTTCTGCTATTATCTGTGGTTTCCAAATATTTGTTTGCCAACTCAATTTCCTATGTCTCAGCCCAGCAGAGGTCTATTTTTCTCCTAGTTTCCTTGACAATATCTCTCCCTCACCGGCAGTCACCTCAGGTTGGGTGTGGCCATTGGACCCTATCAGAATTATTTTCTTTCTGGCCATGGGGACAGGGTTCTCAGAGCCAGTGAGATTCAATTCTAGCAGTTTTATTAGAACTATAAGGAAGAGCACAGCTCAGTCTTTTGTTGGACTTAGAGTTAGGAATCTTAAACTTGAAGTTGCCAGTGGTCACAGGTGGTGGTGTGCCAACAAGAGAAAGCAGAACTAAGAGACAGACAGAAACCATGAGCAAGTACTGATAACACTGTTTGAGCACCTGGATGCAGCCATACCTGAGGGGCAGATGACATTGGATACCTGAGTCATCACATTCTCTTTTTGGCTTCAGTTTGTTTGAATTGGGTTGGTTATTTGCAAATGAAAGAAAATTGTGACCAATATGTGAGCTTTACAAAAAGAAACATCTATACACAGTGTAGTTCTGTGAAGAACAAATGCTAAACTTTATTATAAACGTTTTTCACAACACAGAATTTGAACCTATTTGTTTACCTGTAGAAATTAATATGTTTTTTATAATTTCTTTTTTTTTTTTTGGTACTGGGGCTTGAACTCAGGTCCTTGCACTTGCAAGGCAGGCCACTGAACCGCTGAGCTAATTCCCCGGCCAGTATGTTTATGCTCAAGGAATTTCTGTGACCCAACAAAGCCTAAGCAAGCTAAATGATGCCTAGTATATGCAAGAAATTAAAAACAGATATAGCTACATATCTCAAAAGAAATGAATATGTCTACCAAAAGGCAATAAGAATGTTCACAGAAACATTTTTTTTTCCACGAGAACTAAAAATTGGAAGCAATACAAATGTCATTCAGTAGTAGAATAAGGAAATGAATCAGGGCATATTTGTACCATGAAATACTATACAACAATAACAAAAAAAATGAACTTTTGCTACATGCAATATCATGGATGAATCTCACAGATGTAAGGATGTGGAAACAGTTGGACACAGGAGAGCATGTTCTGTATAACATTCATACAAGTTCATACAGATCTTGACATGTACTGATGGATGTCAGAACTCACATATCCTGGGGAAGGAAAGAGGCAGGTAATGACTGGGAACTGCCACAAGAGAGTTTCTGAGGTGCTGAGTGGTGATCTTAGGTTGCATGGGGGCATAGACAGATATGTATAAAATTTCATCAAGTGTACACTTAAGAACTACGTACATCTCTATAAATATATTAGTCCTAAGTCTTACTACTAGAGTGGAAATGAAAAAGACCTAAACTAGAAGACATAACATAAAATCGGTTTCTCAAAGGGGTCATTGTACCAGTTGAAAAACACGAACAATTTAGGCTCACAAATATTTCCAGTTTTCTTACAGGTAAATCAGAGAAAATCCAAATTTATGAAAACACAAGCTAGGTTAGAACATGATGCACTACCTGAACTGAGTCAGCTCTCTATGTGATGCTAGGAAATAAAAATGCTAAAAGTAAAATACTGGGGCCAGGGATCTGGTTCAGTAGTTCCACCACCTGCCTCGCAAGCGCAAGGGCCCAAGTTCGATCCCCGGTAACAAAAACAAAAACAAACAAAAAAATAAATAAATACATGTAAAAAAATGTACCTGGTATCAGTTAAAACTGAGTTTAGTTTCTGTTTGCTGGCTGTGTGGTCTTATGGAAGTCACTTCTCTGAGCCTGTTTCTCTGCCTACATAATACTGAATATAATAATATCTCATACTGCCATTGCAAAGAAACATTCATTGACCAGAGCTATTATTTACTACTGTTTTTATTTATGTATAACATAAGTACCAGCAATTTTTAAGAGATAGTGGACAATGAAAAGTCATGCACTCAACTAGGACATGTTTAAAGAACCAAGAAGTGCCTCGAAATGAGGTAGAGGAAGGAGCAATCCTACCAGATTCCTGGCTTGTAAGTGAGAACCACATCCTGCTGTGAGTTACTTATTAACTCAGACTAATAGGGAATCTCTGTGGTTATCGAATGCTTGCTATCTGTGAAAAAGAGGACATTTTCCGGTTTTTCTAGATGGCCACACTGCTCCCCAGGACCAGGGTCAGGAGAGACCTTCCAAAGGGAGCAGATAACAGCACAGTGACACAGGGGTCTGTGTCACCCCGAGTCCCTTCAGGTCACCATGAGGTGACACACAGCCCTTCCAATCAGGGAATGGGCCAGAAGGGCTGGTGTCCATGTCACTGCCAAGTCAAAGCCTTTAAGAACCGAAGCAGGACCCTCTCTCCAGCTTCCTTTCCCTCTGCCCAACGGCCAGTGACACCCAGACAGGGACCAGTCTGCCACCCTGAGTTCCTACCAATGTACACGGAGTGCGGACCACCCTGCAAACCCACAGCAGCTCCCAAAGGGAAGAAACAAACTTTCACCCTTTAGGACCTTAAGACTTGACTTTGTTTTGAGGCAGCAAAGCTCAGCATGGCCTTACTGATCCAAACGATACAAATTTCTGATCATATGTGTACGAGGTGTGACTAATTTAACTTTTAAATATTCATGCTTAACTTAAAAAAAATTGTCACAGTAAATGACACATTGCCATAAATTCCCCTCAAAATAGGCCCCTTGTTTCAAACGCTCTTATCTTGTTATCCTTGCCACTTTCCCAAGCTGTTTTGCAAGTCCTCTTTTATGAGTGCCTTTAATTGCACTGTCATGGCTGCCTCAGTGTCCTAAATTGATCCAAAATGTTTACTTTCCTGTCATTTTGACTGGGGGAGAGCAGAAGTAGCACAATGCCAGGTCCGGTACGTATGGTACATAAAGGGACATGGTAATGTGTTCACGAGACTGCATTTCCATGAGATGGCACGTGGCAGCCGCCTTCAGTGTTTTTATCACTCTCATAAAGTCGTGAATGAGAAGAGGGTGTCCAGAACTGCTTCAGAAAGTGGCAAGACCAATGGGGTAAGTGCGTTTGAAGCGAGCGAGAGCACTTTGAGAGGGATTCATAGCTGTGTGGCTTGTACTGCAGTAAGTTTTAAAACTTTGAAATATTCACTGTATATTTTGATCATACTTTGAGTGCATTGTGTACACGTATTTGTACACCATATATATATGGATATATGGTACAGAGGACAGTGATATATGCATTATATGAATGTGTATGCATATATGATATGCTCTAAATATGTCAGTGTATGTTATATGTGTGTGTATATAAAGAACAATACATATTTGTCTGAGTAAAAAAAAATCTATCCATATATTGTGTTTTTACAGCTACCCCTCGCTGTACCCACAGATTCCATGTCTGCAGATTCAACCAACCTTGTACTGAAAATACTTTTAAACAAATGTAAATCTATGGAACAAGTACAGACTTCTTTTCCTTGTCATCATTCCCCAAACAATACAGCAAACTCTATGCTGTTGACGCTGTATTAGGCACTATAAGTAAAATACAGATGATTTTAAGAATATGGGAGTTCTGTGTAATGATGGTGTCATTTTATATTGGGAACATGAATATTCATGGATTTGGGGCATTTGTGGAGGTCCTGGAACCAACCCCTCTTCCCCCACACCTGCACAGATACTGAGGGATGTCTGTTTATATACACAGTGTACATACGTATCGCGTAGAATATATACACATCTCCCTCTCTCTATGTAGTAGGTATTATATATACAGACTTTCCTATAACACACAAACACACAGGTTATATAGATGGATGCGAACGACAGACAGATGGCCGCGATTAGCCAAGACAGACCTTTGTCCCTTCAGTTAGTTCAGTTCTGCCTTCTGAGGTCACTGAGAGGGGCTCATGGGTTGCATGTCTCCTTCACAGTCCAGGTACAAACAGTGCTCCAACCACCATCACCTGCACTGGAATAAATTTTAAAACAAAAAAGCCGAGCCCACAGAAGAGGGCTATGAAAGGAGAGAGAGGAGGAAACGACCACAAGGAAATAATCTTGTAATGTTTGTCAAATGACATGGGAGTGGCCTTCTGAGAACTTTCTGGCTTCTAGTAACTACAAGGGAACTAAATAAACATGCTGCCCACTCGAGAAATAACAATCTCTCTTGGCACCTTGGAAAAAGCACAAAGAGGGCACTGCACTTTCTCCTGTGTTTTTGTTTCTCTTGTACCTCCTCAATAGGGGCAATCAGACCGTCTAGTCCAAATCCACCTTTGCTATCTCATTCAGGACTTCTCACTTCTCTGTTACAATGATTTTTAATCACTTTCCCAAGCAGGGACATGCCTTCCCAGGCTGGCCATAGGATGACTTATTACATGGTCCAAGGTTGCCTGGTTTTAATAGGTCACCACAGTGATCTTGGGATTTTGTTTTTTTGTTTGTTTATTTGCTTTTCCAGTACGAGGGATTGAACTCAGGACCTTGCATTTACGAGGCAGGCACGGTGCCCCTGAGCTAAATCCCCATCCGTTCACAGTGATCTTGTGCTTGTCGCTCAGTGAGTCCAGGAATCCAGGGATAATCCATGTTGTAGAATCACATTGAGGCTCTTTATCTGGCTCTCTGCCACCCCTACCCAGCCAACACAGCTCAGGTGAGTTTTTCATCACTCTGTGACCTCACAAGACATGGACTCGGATCACTAGGGTTGTCAGGCCAAGTTTTGAGACAACTTGCAGGGACAAACTGGAAACAACTCAAAACCCACCCACAAAAGTTCAGTTCCCTGTACATCTGCACAAGAGAATATGATGGAGTGGTTAGAAAGAAAGCTTTATGCCAGGCTGGATGTGCACACCTGGAATCCCAGCATTGGGAAGGAGGGTCACTGCCATGAGGTCAAGGCCAGTCTGAAGTACATAGTGAGACACGGTCTCAAAAACCAACAGAAATAAGGAAAAAAAGAAAGAAGGCTTTAGATAGACCTGTCCCAGCAGCATACGGCCAGCTCTGGCTCTGGCCTCTCCTATCCTTTTTCCATCTCCCGCCCCAGGGCTAACAGAGAATTCTGTGGCCACGAAGGCTGCAAAGGACTGAAGGTTAATTTTGCTAATTGAGGACATTTGTTACTTGAAAGGCAGGAAAGAAGCCAGGGCCTTGTAAAACTGCAAGGCTGTGCAGCACCAACTGCAGAAGTCACAAGTGAGGCCACACTGAACTTCTAGCTGGGTGGACTTTGTCATGCCAACAGATGACAAGGCAAACTCTCCGACCTACACGAAGGAACCAGTGTTCTTTACACTACTGAGAATCCTGTAACTGATACAGGCACATACGTATTCAAGACTCTCAGTCAAAATCATACAAGTGCCTGGCGTGGTGGCACATACTTGTAATTCAGACTAGACAGGAGGCTGAAGCAGGAATATTATAAGTGTGAGGCCAGTCTGGGCAACTTAGTGAGATCCTGTCTCGAAATAAAATTTTAAAAGGGCTCAGGATGTAGATATGTGGTACAGCACTTACTTAGCATGCATGAGGCCCTGGCTTCAATTCCGAGTACCAAAAAAATTTTTTTTCATCAAAATGATCCTGTAAGAACTCTTAAATAATTCCAAAGAATCACCATCCATTTGACTTAAAATAGACTAAGTCAAAAATTTAAAAAATTGTTTTGGTGAGGTGGGAAGGAGAAAGAACCTAGGGCTACCAACGTTCTATTTTGCCAATAAGGACATTAAAAGTCATGACCACAATCAAAGTGGGCTGTCACTATTCATACACACAACATTTTATGGATATTTTTAAAAAGGAAGAGAAAGTGGCCCAATCTCAAAATGAAGGGCAGTTCACTTAATGGAATAAATATATTTAATCCCTTGAAAACTTATTCTTTTACCCTTATTTTTTCTTACTTGGTCCCAGGGATCCCTGGTACGAGAAAAAAAAAAGCGGACATTTTAGATGAAAGGGAAACCTAAATTAGGAATGAAATAGACAAAGAAAGAGAACGTGTACCCTCGGGACACACGAACTTCCCTCATTTTAGATGAGGGAAACCTAAATTAGGAATGAAATAGACAAAGAAAGAGAACGTGTACCCTCGGGACACACGAACTTCCCTCCAGACGGCGGACAGGTGGGCTGCGCCTGGGGTGCGCATGCGCGTCCTCTCATTCTTCAGGGTCTCGCGGGGTTTGCTTATCAGTTCGCGTTTCACCGGTGAACACTTCGAGGCTTGGAGCTCGGAACGTGTGCAAGTTGTCGCAGATGATGAGCAGGTACAGGGGTTGAATATTAACTGAGAGTGCTTGATTACTACACTTGACCACTTACTTCCCACTTAGACTGATACTTTTGGACTTAATTCTGTGTTTTGAAATCAGTGAAGATTGCTTAGGGAGGGGGAAGGGGGGAGGGGAAGGAGAGGGCCCGTCCCCCTTATAGATGGAACTAGAAACAAGTCTGGCCCAGGTGAAAAACATAATTGATTGTGGCACTGGGGACTGAAGCCTAGATCTTTACAAGAGCTACATTCCCGGCCCTTTTATTTTTTTATTTTGATACAGGGTCTCACTAAGTTGCTAAACTGCCCAAGTTGGGCTAAAATTGCAATCCTCCTGGCTCAGCCTCTCAGGGTGCTGGGATTACAGGCATGCACTTTCCTTCGTAACAGAAAGGAAAACAATGAACATAGCTTGGGTAAAAGGTAGCCGGAGTTCTACCAAATCATGGTCACTTTAAGGTGAAAACCGGTTTTTTAAAAAATGACCGGAACACCAAAGCACCGTGTTTTGGGAAAGAGGAAAGTATCTGTAATAAGCTGACAGTGTGAATGCTTTTCCCCTCCAGTGTCTAAGCTGTGGAGGCTTTAAAAATAAACCAAAATTGGTTACAATCAAAGCTGATGGAGCTTCTGAATTGTGCTATTCACTTAAAACCTCAAAGTGAGGATGATTAAATGTCCCTGACATGCTGAACAGATATTCATCACAGAAATAAGAGGAACTTGAAAAAACTAATGTCCTGAACACACTTTTAGTCCCACCTCTACCTGGCCAAGACTGTTGACTAACGGGACTTTCATGTCTGCTTCTTCTACCAGAGAGCAAAGGGGAGGCAGAACCTAGGGTTTGAACGAGAGGAGAGCATTCCTTTGCTGACCTGAAGGAAGGCCCTGTCCTGGGGCTCCAGAAAAACTAGACAGTAGGACACAGGCACAGTTAATATTTGGCACAGGAAGGAGAGAACACCTTCCCTTTCAGATGCATCCGTATATAAAATGAGGCTTTAAAGTTAGTTCAAGAATGTTTTGTTTTGGTGTTTGAGACAGGGTCTCATTATGTAGCCCAGGCTGGCCTCAAACTTGCAGTGATCCTTCTGCCTCAGCCTCCCGAGTGCTGGGATTCCAAGTGTGCCCTACCGTGCCTAGTGTGTTTACGAGCTCTTAAAGGAATAATTTCACTCATGAAAAACAGGTGATAGTTCCTCTCCCAGTGATAGTTCCTTCTTTTAAAATTTCCATTCAATATTTCTAATTAACAACTAGATAAAGTCTCATTTGGTGTCAGTGGGTCTTCAGCAGCTCTGTAAGCATGCAGTGGGCTCATTTTCCACAAAGATAGAGCAAAACTTCAAGCTCAGGGCCTTCACAAGGCCAAAACTTTATGACCCAAATAATATATGTATGAGTATGATCCAAAAGTATGGTGAACATTTAAATTTAAAAATTTTATTTCAGTAAAAGACGCATTGTCAACAGTCCTTCCAAAATACTCTCCTTGCTTCAAATACTCTTATCCCATCATCCTTGCCACTTTTTTTGTTAGCTTTGTTTTATTTTGGGGGTACTGAAACTCAAACTCAGGGCCTTATGCTTGCCAGGCCCAGGCATGGTGCCGCTGAGCTGAATCCCTGGCCCCTCTCTTGCCGCTTTCTGAAGCAGTTCTGAAAGTCCTTTTCTTCAGTGTTTAGTTGCGCTGTCATAGCTACCTTGATGTCCTGAATACATTCACACTGTTTAACTTTCATGGTCATTTTGACTTTGCGGGAGAGCCCGAAGTTGCACAGATCTGGTGAATGAGGTGGTTGAGAACGCCCTGTGGTGTTTCTACAAGCCTCCTTTCTGTTTGATGGCACTTGGCAGCAGTAGTCACCATATTTTTTTAAAAAATCATACTAAATAAAGACACGAAAGAGAACTTTCAGAACCGCCTCACAGATTGGCAAGAACCATGGGATAAATATGTTCAAAGTGGGAAATATTTTCGGGGGGATTAATGGCAAGTGTATCCTTTACTACAGTAAGTTTTTTAAAATTTAAACACAGCCTTTGTAGCATTTGCATGATTTCCCCCCTCCACACACAGAATATCAGTCTGTAATGCTAAAATTCTTGAAATTGAAGAAGGGATAAGAATTTTAAAAGATGACATTTTAAAAGAAATCATTCATCCCAGGCATCTCATTCCAACCACACTTGCACAATGGCAGTTCTGAAACTCTTGATTCCTTTCACAGACGCCTGACCTAGCAAAGACTATTCTGGCCCAAAGGGTGGGGACCGCCACATCTCCATGAATGGTGCCCCAGTTTGGGCACTGGTCTCTAAAAGGCCATCTACCGCTTAGACACCCACAGTTCGGTGGAAACTGACTTGGCTTGTCTGGGGGTCGCTGTTCCTGTTGGGCTTGTGTTAGCTTTGGCTACCAGCCTCACTGCCATTACATATAAACGCTTTGCCAATCTTTTGTCTTTAGTGGGTGATGTTTATTTAGAACCAGGAAATAAAGGTAACATAAATAGTCTCTAATCAGCAGCTGAAGCGATCACTCTCTAAAACCTTCCCTTGTAACTAAATACTTGTTGGTTTAAGATCTGTAGAACTTTTTAGCTTTTTTTTTTTGGTACCGGGGATCGAACTTGGGACTTTGTGCTTGCGAGGCTGGCAGTAGAACCACCGAGCTAAATCCCCAGCCCTATCCATGGAGCTTTTGAGAGAGCACTTCCGCCATGGATTCAGTCATGTTCATACCCATGCCATTGGACCTGTTGGAAAATAGTCTATGATTTGAGACAGCGTAATCAGTGCTGTGTGCAGGAGGAGGGGTATAAATACCATATAGCAAAGGAGCTGTGTTGTCTGGTTCTTTGGTTTTCCCTTCTCAGAAATCTTCACTGAGATTTCAAGAATTCATTGAATTCTTGAGGAAGGTAATATATTTTATGAAAGCAAAGAAAATATAACAATTTGGGCTCGGTGTGGTGGCGCACACCTGTAATCCCAGCACTCGGGAGGCTGAGGCAGGAGGATCGCTGTGAGTTCGAGACCAGCCTGGACTACATAGTGACTTCCAGGTCAGTCTCAACTACATAGTGAGACCCTGTCTCAAAAAAACCAAAAGGAAAAGAAAAGAAAATATAAGAATTTGTTAAGTAAAGATCGGAAGCTAGAAAATGAAAATGAATTTTAATCACATAAAGGGTGTTCTTAGGACCCCCCCAAAAAAATCCATCAAGAAAATGATTTAACATACTGCATTTACCACCAAAGTAGCAAGTGCTCCGTGATACATCAGATTACGATGAATTCTAATGTATTTTTTAAATAAGAAGGGGCTGGAGGTGCAGTTCAGTGTAGGGCACATGCTTATCCTACTTTGAATCCGCAGCACACACACACGCGCGCACACACACACAGAAGAAATGGGACATGGGAGGGAACAGATGGCAAATGTCATCAATTCATTTCCACAAGTGAAACTCAGGAAAAAGCTAGAGGGCTGGGGTGTAGCTCAGTGGTAGAGTACTTCTCTAGCACATGTGTGGCCCTGGGTTTGGTCCCCAGCACTGACGAGGGGAGTGGGGAGGAGAGAGGGGAGAGAGAGGAAGGAAGGAAGGGAGAGAGAGGACAGACGGGAAAGAAAAGAAGAAAAGGAAAGGAAGGAATGGAGAAATTATTTATACACGTGAATGTTTGAAGACCCTCAGATCTGATTCTACTGGCTGGGATACCACCTCTTTTAATAGACTCCTTTTTTTGGAAGGAAATCCATGGACCAACCCCCTCCCAGTATAAATGCCAGTTTGTAATAAGACCTTCCTCAAAGCAGGAAAAGCTCACAGCCTTGAAATTGACTTGCGACACAGAGTTCGCATTCAGATGCCAGTGTTTTCTTTGAAAATGCAAGATGTATGGCTGGTTTTTATTATTTTAGAAACTGGTGGAAACCATGTCTAGGGCAGTAGCTCTCAACTGGGTACAGTTTTGTATCTGAGGCACCTTGTCAAATGTCTGGGGACGTGTTTATCACAACTTGGGGAGCAGGATGTTACACTGGCATCCACTGGGGCCAGGAATGCTGCTGAATGCCCTGCAAAACACGGGATAGTCCCCACCAATAGAATTATCTGACCACAATTGTGAACAGTGCCGAGGTTGGACAACCTCGATCTAGGGAAGTCATGGCAAACCTATGGCACGTGTGTTACTGTGTTTTTTTTTGTAAGACAAAAGATGTTCATGTATGAGTTGCTTTTTCTAAACTAGAACCTCAGTATTCAGGTTTAACCGCCGCTTTGGCACTCTGTGAAAAAGAAGTAGGTTTGGACCAAGACCTGTCATGTAGAGGTACAAGATCCCAATAATGAATGTAACTGTACTGTATACCTAAAAGGTACCAATAAACTCAATGAGGGGAAAAAAAAAAAAGTAGGTTTGGGTTGCAGTTTGGACACTGGTCTCTAAAAGGTTTGCCATCCCTGCTCTGGCCGATGCTGTGTAGCTGAATTTGCCCAGATAAGGGAATTGTTCCATACCTGCCCTGTCTGCTATGACAGTCACAAACCACATGAAGCTACGAAGTGCTTAGTACTTAAGATGTGCTTAGTGCAGTGGAGGAATTGCATTTTTGCTTTTATTTTAATTAACTTCCGTTTAAATAGCCACAAGTGCAGTCTAGGGAAGGAAAGAGAAAGGAAGGAGAAGACAAACCCCAGCACAGAAAGCACCATTGAACAGGACGCATCAGGGAACATGGCTTGGGAGCCCATGACTGTGACTCAGCATCTTGCTGGGGATGGGACTGGACTGTCAGGTGGCCAGCTGGTTTTAGCACTAGAAGTTCTGTGTCCGGGGACCTCTCTACCCCCAGGAAAACCATCCTAGCTCAAGCCCCATTTCCAGAAGATTTAAATCAGTAAGTGTGGGGTGGGGCCTGGAAATGTGCCTTTGTGTTGACTTCCATAAGTGGTTCTTCTATGCTCTGTAGTTTGAGAATCAGCCAGGAAGAAGCAAGAAGATTCGTGGGTTGCGTGTACCTACTGGCTTGGTGGGACTGTCCCAGCCCATACAAGAAGACTGAAGGCCTGCTCTGGGGCCATCTGGAGACAGTGCAAGGCGCACACGCCAGGTCTTCACCTGCTAGGAGTGGATTCCTAGGAGAGAGTCCAGTTCCTGGAGACCTCTGAGTTACAGAAAGGGTTCTCTCCCCCTCCCACTGTCAGTGCACCTGACCCTGCCCGGAGTAGTGAACAGTGGTAATGCTTAGTGCCCATGTGGCTAGGAATCCTCCCCGTTCTTCACCATGTCCAGAAAAGAAAGGAAGGAGCAATAAAACTGGGGTGAGATTTATGCACATCTAGTGAGCCTATAGGGAAAAAACCTCTTATGGTATCCTCTTCTGGGACTGAAGCTTAGCTCTCAGTGAGACTCATTCAGATCCCTTTAAGATGCTTAAATATTATATAATGCAACCCAAGTACTATTGTTCCAGATTTACAGAGAGAAGTAGAAAGAGAAACTGATGATAACAAACACCTAATATGTATGTGCCAGACGCTGTGATAAGAACTGATAGCTATGAACCCACTAAGATCCTAGTAGAGCCCCAGGAATAGGCTATTATACTCCTTATTTTACCAGGCCCAGACAGGAAAAAGCTAGAACATAGGTACAGACCCAGGTGGCCTGATTCTAAACTGGGCACCTCTGCGATTTGCATTTCCTAAAGCTATGAAGTAACTTGCTCCAGGTCAGTGTCTCATCCATAGCCAGGGCAGAACCTGGGGCTACCGAGCTCCAAGTCCTGGGTACTTTCATTAAGCCAC
This sequence comes from Fukomys damarensis, assembly GCF_012274545.1. Taxonomy (NCBI): domain Eukaryota; kingdom Metazoa; phylum Chordata; class Mammalia; order Rodentia; family Bathyergidae; genus Fukomys; species Fukomys damarensis. Next base: position 9,627,637 of record NW_022900946.1, on the reverse strand, counting down.
ATGACAAAGTTGATTTGTCCACGGCTGGTCACACAGCAAATTCAGGTTCAGGATGAAGGGAGCAAATGCTAAGTATTACCAGTCGTGCGTCCCCTAAAGACAGGAACACCGTCTGGGAATGCATCATTAGGCAACTCTGTTCTGTGAACACCCTAGACTGTACTTAGACCAACCAAGGCCGTCGCGACATCACTGAGCAGTGTAGTCTCGTGAGGACCCCCGTCCTATTTGCAGCCTGCCCCTAACCAAGCCATTTCTGGCTAGCTTTTATGTTAATGTGTAACAAAGGAAATGGTATTCTGATTCAAGATGGCAATCCTGCACGCTGGTCTTTCCTTTTCCCAGTGAAATTACAGAAAACGTGTAAACCCATAATATTTTTAAAAAAAGCAATGCAAGGGGGAAGGAAACCACTGCACTCCATGATGATAAATTTCTGGGAGAAAAAACTTAAATGGCTGCATTGCCCGATAAGCCAGGGAAGCATGGGCACCAGGGGAAGATGAGCAGAGGAGGGAGGCTCCGCTCAGCTCCACGCCTCGGGGGTGCCAAGCTCAAGGCAGGAGGAAGGGAAGAATGGAGGGGCTGCAGGTGGCAGTCAGAGCCTTCAGCTAGTGGACCTGCTAGAGAACAAGGGACCTGCTCCCATCCTGATTCCTACAGGGGCCCTTTAATGTTTGGATGGGTAGTAGTAAAGATTTTAGGTTTTTAAGTGTTCTACCACTGAGCTACATTCCCGGACTTTTGGAAGAGTTTTTTTAAATTTTGAGACAAGGTCTCACTAAGTTGCTCAGGTTGCCCTTGAACTTGTGATCTTCCTGCTCCAGCCTCCCAAAATAGCTGGGATTATAGGCCTGTACTACCATGTCTGGCATTATCCAAAGACAAGGCTTTTGCCCTTGCATTCTAGGAGGTCATCTCCAGTCCCTTAAAATATCTTGCTCAATAAAAGCATCTTTGTTTATCTGTGGCCTTTGGCCAGTCAGGCAGGAACAGTGTGATTTAGGGTGGGGGTAGGGGTCATCCAGTATCAGCCGATGCCTAGAAGGGCTGGAGATGGAGGTCAGCCATGTGGATGTCAACCACGTCCATGAAACAGCCCCAGGAGAGATTCTGGGCACCATGGCTTGGGGGCACTGCCCTGGCTGGCTAAGCCCTGAGCACTGTCCGAGAGGCACGCCTGACCCTGGTGCTGGCCATGGTGCCACAGGGAGGGAACAGTCGAGTTCCATCTTTGGTACTTTCTGGAACCACACTATACACACATCTTCCCTTGGCTGATTTTTGTCTGTACCCTGTAGCTATAACAAACCTAACCACGGTGTGGCAGATTTTGGCTGTTCTGGGAGATCTCTGGTCATTATGAGGAACTGCTGACACCAGGGTGGTCTTGAGAACCCAGAACCAGAAATGGGTATCATAAACTAGAGGGTCTTGTGGACCGTTTCCTCTAGTTTTGCAGACCCAAAGAGCCTCTCTCTGATGAATGGCATGACCTTTCTGGGAAAAATTAAGACCCAGAGGAGGAGTTTTGTAGCCAAGATTAAAGCTTGCCCACCTGTGTACTGGACATCTCAGGGAGTCCTGCTAGTCAGGGATGGGGTCTGCTGGGAAACCAAATGCAACCCAGCAGGATTAACCAAACCTCTCTGGGAGGCTGAGGCAGGAGGATCACAACTTCAAGCCTAGCCTGGAAAACTTAGCAAAGCCCTGCCTAAAAAAAAAAAAAAGGAATAAAGGAAACAGACTATTATAGAAAAAGGACAGAGAGAAGGGAAAGAGGAACAAGCTTTTCAAAAGTGACTGTGAGGGCTGGGGATTTAGCTCAGTGGTTCCGCGTCTGCCCTGCAAGCACTAGGACCTGAGTTCGATCCCCGGTACCAAAAAAAAAAAAAGAAAAAAAAAAGTGACTGTGATGCCTATTTTAATGTAGTAGAAGATTCAGAAGATGAAGTTCAGAAAATCTCCCAGAATGAAGACTAAAATGTTAATGACAAGTATGTTAGAAACTTTAAGAGATACAGAATACTGCTCCAGGAAGCCCAGTGTCTACGAAACAGAAGAACATGGAAGGGCAGAATGATCAAAAACAAAACAAGACATGCTACATGACCTTCATGCGAAACACGTGGGCAAATGTGGGTAAACACTGGCCAGAAAAACCCATACCTGCACACAGCCTCATAAACTCTGAGCTTGTCACAGCCGAAGTGGAAATGTTGAAATCAAGTTTTTATCTTCAAAAGAATAAGTTACACTGGTCAGACTTCACATCAGTGCCAACAGGTCCTACATTAGCACTGAAAATACAAATGACTTCAACCTAAAATCTGGTGCCCAGCAAAGTTACTGAGCAAGTTTGAAGACAAAACTGAGAGCCACTTGCAGGCATGCAGAATGTGAGGAAGTTCCCAGTTGCTTGAGGATAAGCTAAAGCAAGCCAAAAAAAGGTATCTGAGAGACAGAATCATATTTTGGATTCGAGGGAAAGAAATGGCAGGATGACAACTGAGACGCTGGCCCAGAAAGAATCATCTGCCTGACGCTATCCACATAGGAATGATTAAGAAGCAGCTGGGGTCAGAGACGCAAAGGCTGGGTATAGTTTCTTCAACGAAAACTTGACTTACAATTCATTTCCTTCAGGGGCCCAAGTGAGGGCACATATGGTTACACAGAACATTATTTTATCTGGGCACAGTTTGCCTAAAATACACAGAGTTGTGGCCTTTTGGCCACACAGTTTGCTTTTAATGCCCGTGTGATGTTGTGATTTATAATAATATTATCAATGCATATGATTTTTGTCCCTGGCTTCAGGCCCAGATCTCCTACGACTCTTGTAATCTTACGATCAACATGGTTATGAGAGAATCTTTCGATGTAACATTTGGTCTTTAGGGCTTGGGTGTAGTTCAGTAGCAGAACTTGCCTGGCATATGGGATGCCCTGGGTTTGATCCCCAGCATTGGAAAAAAAAAAAAAAGAGAGAAAAGAAGTCCAGTGTGGTGGCACACATCTGTAATTCCAACTACTTGGGAGGCTGAGGCAGGAGGATACTAAGTTTGAGATCAGCCTGAACAACTTAGTGAGACCCTGTCTTAAAATTTTAAAAATTTACAAAGGGCTTGGGGTACAGCTCAGCTGTAGAGCACTTGCCTAACATGCATGAGGCTCTGGATTTCACCAAGTAACATGCACTTGAAAAGTAAGAGTTGGTCTCTAACCTCAGGTCCTGACAGAGCACCTCATCTCAATCCTCTCTAATTTCCTGGGAGATGGACGCCTCTTTTGCTCCAATGAGGTGATCCTCGGTGGATTCCTGGAGGGGCAGATTCTGGAGGTGACCAGAAAGTCCCCTCCCCGGTTAGAAGGTGGAATTTTCAGCCCCACCTCCTTTCTGCTAGAAGGGCACAGTGGCTGGAGGCCAAGTAGGGGCAGGGCAGGGCTGCATGACAAAGCTGCCATGCAAATCCCTAAGCTGCACAGGGTTCTGGGAGCTTCCGGGTTAGACCCAGCCCACGGCCAGGCCTGGTGCACCCCACTAGCACAGAAAGTTCCTGCACTTGACACCCTTTTGGACCTTGACCTGTGTCTCTTTTCATCTGGCTGTTTATCTGGGTCCTTTGTCACATCCTTTTCCAGTAAACTGGTGAACAGGAATAAAAGTGTTTCCCCGCATTGGTAGGCCATGCATGCAAATACTGGGCCTGGTAAAGAGTGGGGAGCTGATGAGTCAGAAGGTCAGAGTCTTATATGAAATTTGCAGTTTGGAATGAGCTCTTGCACTCTAGGCCCAACAGACCCAAGCCAAATGCAATCACTCTGAAGTTCCACACCACCAAGACCAAACTAAGTTGCTTATTGAATTTTCAAGGATAGAGAGAGAGGTTATAGGAAAATCACTGAACAAGACAGTTTCAGCTGGCACGATAGCCACGTCTCTCTGCTTTAACCTTTACAAGGAAAGTACCTTTGGGATCAACCTGCTTCTTGTTCCGTTTCTTTATCAAGACAGTCAGTACTAGTTTACAGAATAAGGGGCTACTTGATTGTAGAATCACCTGGATGCAGTGGCCTATATCTGTAATTCCAGTATGCTGGGAGGCTGAGGCAGGAGGGTGTTGGAGCCCAGCTAATGTGTCTTAGTGAAAGTCTGTCTCAAAATAAAAGATAAAGGGGGTGGGGGTGAGGCTCTAGTTCAGTGTGAAGGCCCTGGGTTCAAACACCAGGCCTTCCCCCAGAGCCAAACCATAACAGAATCCATGGTGAATTAAATAGTGACATTAACAAAGACAGCATCAGAATTACTGCTTTATCCTTGGGCTCCATTCTGGACCAGCTGTACATGGACTGGCAATCCAGGCATCCTCTCACCCCAGGAAAGAGTTCTCAGGACAAATGAAGCCACTCGGAGACCACCCAGCTCCTCTTATTTCCATTGTTCTGCCTCTGATTGTACATTTATAATTCAAGTGTCTGCTGAGGGAGAAATTTCTGTCTCTACTTTGGAAAAGTCTCTTTCTTTCTTCCTTCCTTCCTTTCTTCCTCCTCCTCTTTCCTCTTTCTCTTGCTACCACTCTCTCTGTGGTATTGGGGCTTGAACCTAGGGCATTCACTTTTTTTCCTGAACTTTTTATTTTGAGATGGGGGTCTAAGTCACTAAGTTGCCCAAGATGGGCTAAAACTTGTGATCCTCCTGACTCAGCTTCCCAGGTACTTGAGTTACAGGCATGTGCCACCCAGAACTATTCTGCATTTGGTGTGGGTGCTAAACAACATCACAGGTTAGGAATGGTAACTATGAGCTCCTGATTCTCTCTTTCTTTTAAATACTATTCAGACTAAAATACCACAGGTAATTAAAGTGTGTGAGCGGGGGGGGGG
>NW_022900946.1:9600581-9622475 GCF_012274545.1 Fukomys damarensis | reverse complement strand
AAAAGTGAGACAAGACCTGTCATGTAAAGGTACAAGATCCCAGTAATGAATGTAACTGTACTGTCTACCTAGAATGTACCAATAAATTCAATTTTAAAAAAATACCACAGGTAGCAGAATTTGTTCAAGCATTTATAAAAAATATGGAAATACAGGACCAGGGATTTAGCTCAGTGGCTCCACCGCTGAGGACCCAAAAGCACAAGGACCCAAGTTCAATCCCTGGTACCCCCCAGAAAATATGGAAATGTTATTCTTCCCCTATTAATTTCTTCAAAAAAAGGACAATGCCCGATAATTCCAGCAGCTGGGGTTTATCTCTGGGGACATCGGACCTTAGCAATAACATAATCATCTCTTGAAAACCTTGTTCTGGGAAATCTTGGCACAGACATTCACCAAGTGACCCACTGAAGTTTGAAGAGGATGTTTATGCATTCCACCTGATACTGTCTCGTGGGGAGAGGACTTTTCCTGCTCAGACATGGCTATAAGCTCCTCCATCTCCACTAACACCTCTTCCTCTCTCCAGTGCAGAAGGAATCTAGTCAGATAAATAATAAACACCGGAAGCACCACTTACAATGTATGTGTGTCGGATTCACCACCTTCAAACACCTTAGCAACTGCATCTTCAAGCCACCGCACGGAGTTTGCATTTTATGATGAGTACGCTGAAGCCGGAGAGGTGAACTAATTCCATCCAGCCAAGGTCAGGAGGGGAATGAGCAGCAGACTCCCCTGTCTTAGCCTCCAGACCCTGAACTTTGATCACAGCCTTCAGCAACATCAGTGTTACCAGGGGAGGAAGAGCAAGACAAGGAGGTGAGGGAGTTGGAGGCAGCACTGACTGAATGCAGTCTTCTGGCTCTGCTATCCTGCATGGGGGGAGCTCTCAGCCTCTGTTCAGATAAAGAAGCCACTGCCAGACAGGCACAGCGGCCCCCCGCGTCTCGTAGTCAGGGCCTGGGAAAGCTGGAATTCCCACTTCAGCCAACAACGCACGCTTCCTCCCTCCAGTGTCCTTCCTCTGACGAATATTTACCATCCTTCTGCAGCAGCAAAAAGCCACAGAACAGCGCCTGCGTCTGTCCTCCCGTCCGGAGCGCACCCCAGTGTCTCTGTGACCCCCACCTGCGTCTCTGTCTTGTCTGCCCTCAGTCCTGCGGAACTATCCTGATAGGCCGGCTCTCTCGACCCTCCAGTCAGACCAGGGGACACACAGCAGACACCCCCCCCCCGCCCACGAATGTCATTGTTCCGGCCTCTGCCTGGGTCCCCCATAAACACTGCGCGTTAGTGGCTTGGTCCTTCGTTTGCTACTCGGTTGTTACCCAGCTCCTGGGAAGACAGATTGTTTACCCAGAGTTTTTATTTCCCCCAGGCTCTCACCTGTTAACGCGCAGGTCTGTCTGCACCCTCGATGTCACTGCTGCAGCTGTGCCCAAGGCCCCCACGCGCCGGGTTTGCAAACATAAAGCCTGACTTGGCCTCCAGAGAGTGCGTTTCTTCCTGAAGCCGATTCTGCCTTCCAGTCATTGTGCTGTCATCAGCGCAATAAAGAAGAGCAAAGTTCTTTTCAGAGGTCATTGTATTTCTCAGGCACCATAAGGAAGTAAGTACTTAGGTCCCGTCCCGCCCTGGAAGACGGTCTAAAATCATGAATCCAGCAAGCCCTTCCCAGCAGACACCCCCATCCGGGCCGCTTGTTCTGCAGCAATGTCCTGAGGATGGCATTATTCCTGCAATTTGACTCTGAAGTTAGGATTATACAGTAAGTGGCAGACAGGCATGGGGGAAACCAGCCCACATTCCAAGGCCGGCTGGCTGAGATTCAAATTCGGAACCTCCCAGGGCCTGTCTCCCCCTCTGATCTGGGAGGACTGAACCCTACCTGTCAGATCGAGTGTCGGCAGGGTGACACCCTCTGTCCTCAGAGAAAGAAAGTGCTGTCCTAGTGCTCAGATCACTTCCAGCCACCTGGGGCTGCAGTTTCCAGGGGAAACCCCACCTGCTGCGATGCCAGTCCGCCCCACAGGGTTTTCTGTGGAAAGAAAGAAGTCCATAATCCAGGGCTGGGTAAGATTTCTACATATTTTTTCAAGCGCCAGAACAAGTTGCTTTTTTCCATGGCATCTGAATCTTTGTGGGATTCACTCAAAGAAGAGCTGGACCAGGCTCGGCTGGAAAGAGCTCCCCAGGTCCGAAAGCAGCAGAGCAGGGCCTGCTGGGAGTGGCTTTGCTCCTGCCAGCAGGGAACACTGCAAACAGGACACAAAGTAGCAACCCTGGGGAGCCTCTGGAAGATCATCCAGAGTCTAGGAAAACTAGGATTCCATTGTTTTTGAGAGGTGGGGTACCAAGGATGGAACTCGGGTCTTTGCGCTCACAAGTCAGGCGGCAGAACCACTGAGCTAAATCCCCAGCCCTGCAATTCCGTTTTTGTTTTGAGTGTATCCTCCAGGAAGTGATCCTCAGCTGGAAGGTTCACTGCTCTTTGTCCGGAGACCGTACACAGGAATCAGGTCTCCCTAATCTTCCTGCTTCTTGATACTTTTCGAGATGTGTTGTACAGATTATTAGTAGATTTATAAGCTACCTAAGCGATAAACTAAAACTGAAATGCTGGTTGAAGGGTTATTGCCACATGGCTGGTCAGGGATTTTGAATTGTAGGAATTTAGTACTGAAAATTTCTTTCACTTCTGACGTACTTCCCTCTTTTGACTATGTGTAGTTAAATGTGTATGAGACTAGAATTTATAGCCCTTTTTTGTTTGTTTTATTCTGTTCTGTTTTTTTGTTTATGGTACTGGGGGTTCAACCCAAGGTCTTCGTACTGAGCTGCACCCCCAGCCTTTTTTATTTTTTATTTTGAGACAGGGTCTCGCTAAGTTTCCCAGGCGGGGCTTGAACACTCCAAAACAGGACTTCCCAGTGCTGCTTCAGAAAGCAACAAGAACGACAGAGTAAGTGTGTTCAGAGCGAGAGGTAGGATCGTGAGGGGGCTTAATGGCCGTGTCTTTTACTGTAATACATTTTTAATTAAGAAAACGATTTTTTTATCACATCTCATGCATGACACTCTAAACAGCGATTACCAACGGGTGATGGGGTAGCAGAGTTTTTCACCCGTGTGAGTACATTTATTTCTAAATAAACACTAAGAATAAACTACATATGTATGCTGTTTGGGGTTGGATGAAACAATAGGAAGGGTAAATGATGAAGCTCTGTATCTGGGGTCACTGGGAATTCAGGAGGGGGTGGGGAGCTTTCTGAATGCAGCATGTGCTGGGGCCCCGGACACAAGAGGCAGGGATCTCACAGGGTGGCTGGTGAGGGTGCCGGGGGTGAAGGGTGGGGGCTCAAACAAGGATGGTGAGGGAAGTAGGAAGAAATGGACACAGGTAAGAGAAGAAAGGACAGCTCCGTGTCCTTGGGCGGTTATTAGTTTCCCTGACCTGCCTCAGTTTCCTCAGCTGTGACATGGAGATAATTATGTTTAAAAATGGGCATTTATCGTTACCTTGTTCCTCTCCCTATATATGTGTTGATTGCATTGAGTCTTCATAGCAGCCCTGAGTTAGACACTGCTAACAATCACTCCAGTTTACAGATGAGGCACCTGAAGAACAGAGAGGTTAAGCAGCTTGGCCCAAGGTCGCACAGCTAGAAAGTGACCAGAGCAGGATTTGAACCCAGGCAATACGGCTCTGGAGCCTAAGTGCTAAAGCTCATAGAGCTGGGGCCTCAGCACTATGCCCGGCACGCAGAACAGATGTTAATGACGATGGTTATGTTAAGAGGCGAGGCGCCCTCCCTGAGTCCGGGCCCATTAGAGGATGTGCCATACCCTAGCCAGGCAGCATGGTGCCCTTCCGATCCTGTGCCAGCTTTGCTGTCCTCAGAAACTGCCCTGGGAACACCAAGGGCAGCACTCGCCCTACCAGGAAGCTGGCAGCTGGGCAGCCCCGGTAGAGACAGGGCAGGGAGGCGCCTTACTGACCCCCCAGGGTTTCCCCACATGGCTGCTGACCCAGGCGGGCGGTGGCAGGGGTGGCAAGTCAGGGCAGCACGGTCGCAGGCAGCGGGTGCTCCTCCGTGCCAGGCCCTGCTCGCCGAGTCCAGGTTTCTGCTCTGGCAGCCCGAGGAGGCCCTGTTTCCTTCCCACCCTCTGAGGCATGAGTGAGGGCCTTCAAGGCCACTGCCACAGGCCCTACGGGCTTGGAGGTGACATTTGGACACAGGCGGCTCCTGGAGAGTCTTGGTGACCTGGATAGGCAGTGGGATGCAAGGTTTGCCTGGGGGCGTCTCTTCCACTTTCAGGGGTGAACAGGAGCATCGTGGCTCAGAAGGCCCCCCCTTAATTTAGCCCCTACAAGAACCCCGATGGGGTAGATACCATTACCGTGTCCACTTTACAGATGAGGAAACGGAGGCCCAGGTAACCCTTGTCACCTTCCTCCTGCTAGGAGGGGACGGGACCAGCATTGTAAGCAAAAGACCACAGACTCTGTGGTGAACAGATCTGGGTTCGAATGCTGTCTTCTCTACTGACTGCCTGTGAGACCCGGGGCAGTTTGTCTGACCTCTTCTCCAGCAACCTGGCCAGTGGTCATTGCTGTGAGGGGCAGAAGTCAAGTGTGCGCCTTACTCGGTCCACAAGTTTTTACTTAGCATCTGGCCTGGCCGGGGATGCCTCTACCATAAAAGCAGAAAAGAATCCAGGCCTGGTAGAGGCACCCACGTGTGTTGATTGACTTCACGAATCCTCAAACAACCCCGTGGGCTAAGTACTATTATTGCATCTGTTTCACTGATAAGGAAACAGTCTTGAGAGCAGTGTAACTACAGTGCTCCTTCTAGGGTGCAGTGGGACTGGGACTGGACCATCTGTCTTTAGACTTTGGAGTCTGATTTCCTAGGTTCGAATCCTGCCATTCCCATTTCATTGCTGTGGGCCAATTACTTGAGGTGTCTGAGCTGCAGTCTCCTGACGGGTGAAATGGGACAGGAGGCCCCTAGGCAGGGCCTTATCCCATGGGAAATAGCACTTACCATTTAGGAAGCGCTGTCCATGTCCTGGGCACAGCGTGCTTGACCCTGCGCCCTGCAGGTGGTGCACTGTCTTCAAGCCCGTTCCTGCCTACCAGGGCCACAGGGCCACAGGCCAGAGCGCTGCCCCCCCAGAACCTTCACCAGCTGCACCAGAAGAGAAACGCAAAGCAGCCTATGATTACCACTACTCAGAGCCTCAAGAGTGCGAGATGTTGCTGGCCTGCAATCCCATCCCTTTCAGAGGCCGAGGCAGGAGGATTGCAAATTCCAGTCCAGCCTGGGCAATTTAGACTTACCAGACCCTGCCTCAAAACAGTGGATAGCAAAGGCTGAGAATGTAGCTCAGTGTGAAGGCTCTAGGTTCAATTCTCAGTGCAGGCACACACACACACAATTTGAAAGCGCCTCCTATTACCTGCCCACTATCAAAAGAGCAGAAAGTAAGGGGAAGTGGGGACACTGCACTGCTGTGGCGATGTAAAAGAGGGGCGACCGCTGTGGGAAACAGGGAGGTGCTTCAAAAAGTTAAACACAGAACCCCCATATGCCCGCTGTCCTGGGGTGAACCCCAAAATGCAAAGCAGAATCTGAAAATGATATCTGCACACTGGTGCTCTTTGTGACATTATCCACCGTGACCAAGAGTTGTAGGCACCCCAGATGCCCACCTGCAGACACACACAAGAACACGTGGCCTGTCCTTACAGCAGAACAGGGCACAGTCTTTAAAAGGCAGGAAATTCTTCAGTTGCTGGAACAGATGATCCTCAAGGATACCGTATGATGGAAATAACCCAGGCACAAAAGGGCAGATACGATATGACTCTACTCATACGAAGTACTAAAGCAGCCACACTTCACAGAAAGACACAAGATGGCGCACAAGTGTAATTCCACCTACTCAGGAGGCTGAGACAGGAGGATCACAAATTCAAGGCCAGGCTGGGCAACCTCGTGAGACCCTGTCTCAAGGTAAAAATAAAATCATGGAAAGAGAAAATGAAAAGATGACTGCTAGCTAGGCATGGTGGCTGGTGGCACACGCCTGTAATCCCAGCACTCGGGAGGCTGAGGCAGGAGGATTGCCTTGAGTTTGAGTCCAGCCTCTTCTATAGAGTGAGTTCAAGGCCAGCCTGAGTTATAGAGCTGGACCCTGTCTCAAAAACAAAGCCAAAGAAAAGACAGATGTCTGCCAAAAGCCTGGGGGAGGAAGGAGAGAGGCAAGTGTTTAATGGGTACAGAGTTCTAGACATCTGCTGCGTAACAGTGTCAATATACTTCCCATTGCTCACCTGTACCCTTAAAAATGATTAAGCAGGAAATGTAATGTTTTACAGCAATTTTAAAAGTGTGCAGTGACAGGGTTGAGATGTAGCTCAATGGCACAGCATGAGGCCCCAGTTCCCATCCCCAACATGAAAAAAAAAATAGTACAAGAATACAGATGTGATCGTGAGTTTGAAGCCAAGAAGGAACATGTGGTGCCATAGGAATTTATCATAGAGAGGATTTCCTGGGTTTCAGAAAAGTGTTCTCCAAGGCAGTGAGGCTTCAGCAAACATCCACAAAAGGGGAGTGGCCATGCAAAGGCCCTGGGGCAGCAGGTCACATGGCGAGTCTGAATTCACTTTTCTCCCTAGATGAACCTTCCTGCTTTGTGAACTGATAAAATGGTGACAATAGCAGTCACTATATACTGTGAAGTAATTCAAGCACTGAATTCATTAACACAGTAGTGAAGTATAGAGTCTGAAGTCAGACTACTCGGGTTCCTATTCCAGGGCTATGCCCTTTCTGGCGTCATAATCTTGCCCATTTCTTCATCTGAACAATGGAGACAACAACAGGCCCTCTCTCCTGGGTGTGGTGAGGCTCTCATGAGTAGCATACAGAATGCCTTGTGCACACAGCACCTACCACGCCGTTAGGGCTGTAAAAGCACTTGTTCAGTAAACCAGATTTAATCACAAACTAATAACTGGCAGATGTGTTGCAGAAAAGACCCCAACTTCCTCCCATCCCTGTAGGCAAGCGGACCCTTTCGCAGTGTGACCTTATCGTTGCAATCCTGAGGTGCAGGTGGCTCCCGAGGGTCCCTCTCTCCTCTCCTTCCCCCTTCGGGACGGGACAGCACCAATTCTCCCTGCAGCTCCCCCTCAGAGATTGTAGAGAAAACCTTGCTCTCGCTCTGTTTTTACTCCTCACTTTTGTTATAGGAAAAAAATCCCACTGCGATGGTGAGGCAACCCTGTACTTCCAACACCCTGGGAAGCTGAGGCAGGAGGATCAGAAGTTTGAGCCAGTCTGGAAGCAGGTAATTCGTGTTCATTAAAGCATTTTTTTGAGTGGCCCCTGGCTCGGCCCAAATTTCTTCGTGGAACCTGCTAGAGAAAGACTGGGAAGGGTATTAAAGGTGGCGACTCCATGTCGCGAAGGGGATTTGACTCAGCGCTTTGCGGGGGGGAAAAAGAGTAGAAGTGAAAAATCCATAGCAACCAGAGGGCGGGCTCTCTGGGGGCTGAGCAGAGCTGTGACCAGGCCCCAGAGCACCGATTATAACCGAGACACAGTTTATCCTGCCATCTCCCTGGAGGGCGCTGTGTAGGCACAGCAGGGACGTCTCTGGGAAAGCACCCGCCACGCCTGGCGGGCTGTAACCCACGCCGCTGCTCACTCACGCCCTCTGGTGGCCACCTCCGCGATCTCTCCAGAGGTAACGGAGACGGCCGCTACCTGGGCTAAGCCAGCGTGGAGGGAAAAGGGGCTCCCCTAGACTGAGGAGGAGCTGCAGCGCTTGGGATGCTGAGGCAGGACATTTTTATTTTTATCACTGTGACATTGGAAACAAACACAAGTTAGACAGTATACATTTCTGTAAAGTTTGAACAAGAATTATTATGGTCATAAATCCAAAGCGGCTTTAAAAGGCAATATCCCAGTAAAGACTGCAGGTGACTCCGAAGAACACCCCAGATTGAAGATGGAAAGACTATTATTACCTCAAAAGCCATGACGGCATCACACTATGAAACTCCAGTCCTGTGGCCCAATAGTAACAAAAGCTAACCTTGTAAGGCATTCGCTGTATACAGCGCACTGGTCTGGAATTCATTTGTTCCATACGTTCCTGTCCATATTTTGGCGGGGTGGTTCTGGGGAGTGAATCCAGCACGTTTATACTGAGCTGCACCCTCAGATCTTCATTTTTTAAAATTTTGAGACAGGGTCTTGCTAAGTTGCTCAAGCTGGACTTGAACTTACGATCCTCCCACCTCGGCCTCCCAGAGTGCTGAGACTACAGGCCTGCACCCCTGTGCCTGGCTCGTAGTAATACCTTTAATCCCTACAGCAGCCCTTTAAGCAAGGTGCTGGAGGCAGCCAGCCCTCAAAATAGCCCTTAAGGGTTCCGGCTCCCTGGTATTCGTGCTTCTGTGTATTTCTCTCCTCCCTGGAGAGGGTGGACCTGGGTAACTGATAGGATTGTGCAGAAATAATGGTACATACAGGGTTTCCCTCTTGGCTGAGGTTTCATTTACGCATGGTCAATTATGTTCCAAAAATATCAGAAGCAAACTGTTCTGAGTTAGCACAAGACAATCTCCTGCTACCCTGCTGTTTATGCTGAGGGTGTGAATCACCCCTCTGTTCCATGTCCATGCCTGCTGCTTCCCCGGGGGCACCCTGGCCCCCAGAGCTTGTGCCCAAGTAACCCTCCTTTTACCTAACAAGGCCCCAAGGCACAGCAGAGGCAACACTGCAGATTTCATTATAGATGAACCATGAGCTGTTGGTAATCTCTGATCGCACTTAATTTGTAAACTAGACTTTACCCCAGGCGTGAGTGTATCACACGGTCTTCTGTGTGGGACTCGGCACTAACCATGGCCTCAGGCATGTGCTGGGGGCTGCTAACGTGTCCCCGTGGATCCCTATCTACAGGATAAGGGGCTCTGGCTCCTGAGAGGCTCTGCCACTGTGTGTTTTTCTTCCTCCCTGTGCTTCTCACTTCAGAAGAAGCCAGGCTCTGTAATGTGAGGACAGCAGAACAGCAGCGTGACCAGGGAGCCAGAAGCAGATGGCCCAGCTACCCTGCAGGTGAATTCTCCTCCCACAGGAACTGGAAGAGATAACAACTTCGTATCTGTTATTTCTGGACGCTACATTTTGGGTATATGTAGCCCACACTGGCCTTGAACTCACGGCAGTCCTCCCGCCTCAGCCTCCTCAGTGCTGATAAGTGAGTGCCACCACACCTGGCCATTGTGGTATTTTCATGCCTGCCTGCAACATGTTTTGATCACAGCCATAAGTTGCAGCAGAGCAGAACAGCTCAGTGTCACAGCTGCGTGCCACTGCTCAGAGGCATGGCTAAGTGTTACAGCTCAGTGTGGCAGCTCCAGGTCACAGCTCTCATTCTTTGAAGACTCAAGAATTTGATGGTCAGTGGAGGAGGTGGAGAAAAACTTTTTATTACAACAGCAAGCCCCAGTGGGCTTAGAGGAGTCTGAGCTTCTACCAGAAGTGAGAGCCTCCTTATATAGGGATCTATAGGGCAGGCAAGCATGCTCACTGAAGCAGGGGGCGGAAACATTCTTGACGCAATACCTTGTGAGCATGCTCACTGAAGTGGGGAGGCGGAGTTACAGAACATTCCTGAGAGGGGGTGGAGCTTAACAGAATCTTCTTGTGAGGGGGCAGAGATTAGCGGAACGTTCCTGAAAAGTCACACAGTTCAGGCAGCTACAAACCATTTTGATACATTGGGCAGGAGCCCAGCAATACAAACTTAACACTTCCAAAACAAAACATTCTGTGGAAAAAAAAATGGAGTCAAGGCAAGGGCCTGGCTTATTGTATAGCTGTTCTCTGTCACATCCTCCGCTTGCCCTATTTTACACTTCCTCCCTTCCCTTAAGTCCCCTCCTCTTGTCTAATAGTCTCCTTTCCGCTTTTATTTTTTAGATTTTTACTTATTAGAGAAAATGTGATACTTGTCTGACTCACTTCAGTTAACACAATGATCTCCAGTTCCATCCATTTCTCCTGCAGGTGACATAGTTTTGTTCTTCTTTATGACTGAATACTACTCCATTGTGTATAGATCACATTATATAATATATTATTATATTCATCCCCTGATGGGCACCCAGGCGGTTCCATACCTTGGCCATGGTGAATCGTTAGATCCCCTTCTCCTAAAGTTTCTACCACCTTTCAGTAGCATCAAGAGGGAAACCAAACCTTCAACCCAAGAGCCAATGGGGAGCCATTCCAGATCCAATCACAGCAACAGGGAGACTGAGACACAGCTCGACCACTCTGGGAGCTGTGAATCGCCAGTCACAGCCTGAGTAGCCTGTCCAGAGGCGGTGCGGTGAGGCGCAGTGCCGACGACAGGGTGCCATAGGGCGCGGGGGCGACAGACCTTTCCTCCTGTCCCCTTCCATCTGTTCCTCCCATGGCCCCAAATGCCCCTTGGTGGACTTCTAGCTTTGTTGCTGCAGAGTGCTTATGGCCAGGATGTGTCCGTGTCATGTCCTAATTGGCTCTGAGTGCTGGAAGCAGGCTCAGTGTGAGGCTGCCAGGTATGGTCCTGGATGCTGTGGTCTGCAGGAGGGCCGCCATCTTGTTCTTCAGTGAGGAGCGGGGCCCTGCTCTTTGTGCAAGAAGGAAAATACATTTTAAGGTTACATTCTGTCCAACCCGTGAGGGATGCATTTAAATATTTAAATCCCACTTCTAGTCCTGTATGGTGGCACATGTCTGTAATCCCACGACTCTGGGAGGCTGAGGCGGGAGACTTACGAGTTGAGCCCAGTCGGGGCAGTTTAGCAGCTTAGTAGACTGTCTTGAAACAGTTACGTTTGATGAAAGCATTCAGTCCAGACACGTAGGCCGTGCAGAAGTATAGGTAGAGTGGATTGCAAAGTAGATGTAAAGTTATACCTCCAAGTACGCACAAGGAAGGCACCTGTACGGAGTGTGAGTTTGGAAACTTTCTTACACACCCAAGAGTCACTTCTAGAACTCAGGACTAGGATAATTATGATGCTTAGCAACATTTTACTTAGAAGTTACTTTGGAATTGGGCGGTGTCTTCCTGTCCTCCTCACCAAGGCAGGAGAGTCTTACAGAACGTTTCCCATTCCTGCCACGGCCGGGGATAGACGGCCAGATGTCTGTGACTGTGAGGTGTCCCTGTGCTCCGGGGGATGGCTTTGGGTCTGAGATTTAAGAAATGATTTGCAATGCATCATACATCGAAGTCTTCCTTTACTTAGCTGGCAACACACACCATTTTGGACACCCCCTTTGTCCCTCTGACCCGACCCGCTAATGTCTCATCACCTGTCTAACAGGAGTAGAGGTTGAAGTCGCCATTGCAGATGGCTAAGCCACCTGTTCAGTAAATTGATTAGCGGTTGTTTTTAAAAATTAACATTTAATGAAGCAGGAGCCCAGGGCTCTACAGCTTCCTGGTGTCTGCACAAAAGGCTGGGGGATTGATTTCCCATCCCTGTTGCAGAAAGGGCTGCTAGGCCTTTGTGTCCTGCCCGCTGGCTTCTGGGCTCGTACAGCCCCTGGGGGACTCCTGGTCTTTGTTAGGGCCAGCTCCTGGCAGGCAGGGAGCTAAGTGAGATCCTCCCAGAGCGGGGAGATGGGGAGGGAATGGAAGGTCTGCGCTCAGGAGCAGGGTGGAATGGTCCATGGCTGGTGTCGGTGTGGGGTCCAGGGGGTCCTGAGCCAGGGAGGAGATGTGTTTCAGGTGGGTCAGCGCTGTCGCTGTCTCCGAGGCCCCTGGGAGGGGACACACCCAAGTGCGGGAGTGGGACGGGGCCAGAATGTAGGGGAAACCAAAAGAAACAAAAGAAAAACCTGCCAACTTTATTTAACCCCAGGTTTACAGAACGCACAGGAGCATCTGGATGGAACAAAGGCCCACGGACCCAGGGTGAGTGCTCCATTTTTATGCTCAGATTCGGTGAAGACTGACCGCCATGGAGAAGTAAGATTGGACCAAGACCAGCTTGGGGTGAGAGCCCCAGGTCGGGGGGGGGGCTCCCCAGTGCTGAAAAGAGGCCGGTAGTAGTAGTGTTTCATAGGCAGAGGACAGGATTACATCCCTTCACGGTCAAGGCAGGGTTAACACCACTAAAAAAGGAGCTCCCGGTAAAGACACCCTGCTCTCCTTGGGCCTTTAGACAATGGCAAGAAACCAAACCTTTGGAGTCAGATACATTCAGTCCTCGCAGGGTCCTGACCCATTTTTCTCTCAAAGAGATGTATAGGCCTCTTTGTCATCTTCTTATGTAAAGATAAAAGCTTTCTGGGCTAGAGGAGCAGGACTTTGTGGAAACTGCAACTGCAAACATAATTGTAAACTCAGTACAGGAGCCCCTGGGAGATCTGCAGAGTGCTAAGTGATCCAGGAGAAGGACATCTTTAGATCATCACAAACCTCAGAAAAGCATCACAAAGCCTCATCAAAAGCCCCCGTCCCTCTTCCTGACCCTGCAGTTTCTCTCTTGGACACTGGCCAGCTGCCACCCTTGGCAGTGAACCCCATGTAAATAAACACTTGTCTTTTCTACACCCTTGTCTATCGGGAAAACCTACTGGCCCACTTGTATGTGCTGTAAAGAACTGTCTGACCTGATCTACGGGCACACAGGGCAGGTCAGAGAATCAGTCCTCAGCCAGCTCCTGAACAGAAAAGCAGGGCGAGAGGAGAGCGACATTTTCAGGCTTTATGTCTGGCTTCATGGAGATGAGTTCTTGTTCTTGTGATCCACACTCTACTTGCTGTGGCTGCTTGGGAGACCACGAAGGCAAGAGCCAGGAGGGCGGGAGAGGGGCAGAGAGAGCCTGCCCCTGAGGCCTTCGCTCTGGGTACTGTAAGGGCACTGCGAAACGAAGCTTTAAAGGTTGGATTGTTTTTCTCTTAGAGATAAGCGACCCCTCGAAACTTCCTCCTGCTGAGCGCATGAGAACCCCCTCCCAGCCCCAAAGAAGTGACAGAATGCCCAGATGCGAACGCCTGGCTGCCAGACGAGCTGAGGATGGCCGGAAGTAACACAGCAAGCCTGGAAATCTCACGTCTCTCTGTGCTCCACACCCTGCTTCCATGCTCTGAGAGGCCGTTGCCCACCGTACATGGTGAGTTGGTGAGATGGTGATGTGAGGCACGTGGGGCGCTCCATCTCGGAGCTAGCTCGGAATAGATCCTTTCTCCTTTTTTACCAAACCATGTGACCTCAGGCTAGCCAATGGCAAGGAAGTGAACTGGACTGCGTGAACCCGATTGGCTGCCAACAGAACCATTGCCTGCGCCCCAGCAACCCTCAGCAACTGAAACAGCAGCTCTGGGCAGACTGAGTTTGAGGACAGCCTTGGCTATATCAAAAGTTCCGGGTTGGCCTGGACTGCATAAGAGAAGAAACTTCGTGAGCTTTGTGAGTGACCTTTTGTTGGTGGCAGAGAGTGTCCCGAACTGGAACTGGGGTGGGCCTCCTCTGACCTCAGACGCATTTGCCTTTGTCTGACTTACCTTGAAATTTGCCTCCCTTTGCCCCAAATAAAGAAGTGTCATCTTTAAACACCACGAAGCAATCTAGATCCAAGAAAGGGCAATTTCCTCCGCCTTCCTCTGTTACTTTTCATACACCTAACACCTTCTCTCCACCATAAAATCTAGGCAGAGCTGGGCATGTTAACACACACCTGCAATCCCAGTAATCTTGAAGGCTAAGGCAAGAGGATCATAAGTTCAAGCCCAGCCTGGGCAATTTAGCAATTTAGTAAAACACTGTCTAAAAACCAATCATACATATATATATGGCTGGGGGGTGTAGCTCAGTGCAAAGGCCGTGGCTTCAGTCCTCAGTGCCGAAAAAATAAAATAGCTAGATGTGGTGGTATCACAGGCAGCTAAGTTAGACAGAAATTAATATACAATCAGAGAGGGACTGGGCTCTCAAGTAAGTCAGTGAAGAATAAAGACATCAGAACTGTGGCTGGAGGTGCATCTGAAGAAGGCCAGGCCTCTGAGTCTCCCTGAGGGATACACAGTAACTAGACATTATTCTGTAATTATTACCTGGCGCAGTAAAGTCCCCATAGCCCTCAGCCAGGTAGATACCAGCGCACCTGGACACATCCTTTCTCCAGTGTGTCTGTTTTTTTCCACGTAACCCTGCTGCACAGTTGGTTTCCCAGTTCGATCAATATTAGCTCAGTAGCTGTATTTGTAATCCTATAGGTTGGCTATAGTTTGATCCATGTTGTACCCATGTTGTGACTTTTTGTTTTGTTTTGATGAAAACTTTTTAAAAATTAATAAATTTTATTGGCACATTTAAAGTATAAAATGTAATGACATTCATCATTGGAAATTTGCACCTTTACACAATCCATCTTGGTTCTTATTTTTTCCTCATTCCCCTGTCTTCCCTTCAACCTTTCCACCCCTCCCTGTCTCCAAAGACTTTGTTTCCATTTTTTCTTTTTCTCATGTTAATTCCATCCCCATTTTTCTTTTCCCCTCCCCTTCCCATTTCCCCTTCCCCTTTGCCCCTTTTCTTCCTATTTCACATTATCTATTCTACCTTTTAGTCCTTATTTACTCACACTAGAGAAACTATTTGGTATTTACACATATGCGTCCTATTTATTTCACTTAAGAGTATCACCTCATTATGCATCCATTTAGCTATAAATACTTCACAGACTGTGAAAAAACAATCCAAAATTCATTTGGAACAACAAGAGACCTAGCAAGAGACCTCTTTATTGCCTAGCAAAAGCAGTGCTAGGCAATAAAGACAAGGTAGGAGATATCACAATCCCCAGCTTGAAACTATACTACAAAGCCACTGTGATAAAAACAGCATGGTACTGGCAAGGAACAGACCTGAGGACCAGTAGAACAGATTAGAAGATGCAGAAACAACTTCGGACACACTCAGCCACCTCATCTTCTACAAAGGAGCCAAATATCCTCCCTGGAGGAAAGATAGCTGCTTTAATAAATGGTGCTAGAAAAACTGGGTTTCAATTTGCCAAAGATTAAAGCTAGACCTATCTCTCTCACCATGCACTAAACTAAAATAAAAATAGATTAAAGATCTAAATATTAAAACAGAAACACTAAACCGGCTGGAAGAGAGGTTAGGTAGAACTCCTAAAGACATTGATGTAGGAAAAGATTTTAGGAACAGAACCTCAGTTGCCCATGAACTAGCGCAAACAACCAACAAGTGGGATCTCTTCTTATTAAAAATCTTCTGCCCAGCAAGAGAAACAATCAATAGTGTGAAGAGACAACCCACAATGTGGGAAAATTTTTTCACCAGCTCTTCCTCAGACAAAGATCTACTACCCACTTTGTGACTTTGCTGTATAGATTACCTCTGACAAAAGGCCTCAGCAACCCATTCAGGGCCCCTCTTATCTCTCAGGAGCTAAATCTTTCCTATGCTTAAACTCACTCCAATGTCCCTTGGAATTTATTTTTTTATTTTAATTTATAGATGAACTCAGCACATCTGACATTTAACAGGTTGGGAGTTGTATTTCTCCTGTATTGGTGGCACATACCTGTAATCTCAGCATTCAGGAGGCTGAGGCAGGAGAATCACCATGAGTTCAATGGTAGCCTGGGCTACATAGTGAGTTTAAGCTCAATTTGAGCTATATGATGCATATTGAACCATCCTTGCATCCTGGGATGATAATTGGTCATCTTTTTGATGACTTGTTGCATTCTGTTTGCCAGTATCTGGTTGAGGATTTGGGCATCTGTATTTATTAGAAATATTCTCTACAGCTCTCGTTTTTGGTCCCTTAGGCTTTGAAATTAGGGTAATAGTAGCTTCCAGGAATGTCTTTGGGAGTACTCCTTCCCCTTCAGTTTCATTAAGAGCTTGAGGTATATTGGTATTAGAGCTTCCCTGATGGATTTGTTTGTTTGTTTGTTTAAGAATTCAGCAGTGAATCCATCTGGACCTGGGTTTTTCTTAGGTTTTTCTGTTTTACTGCTTAGATTTCATTGCCTGTTATTGGGTTATTTTAGGTTTTAAAATCTTGATTCAGTTTTGGCACTTCATATGTGTCTAGGAATCTCTTCATTCCTTCTGAATTCTCCAGTTTATTGGGATACAAGTTTGCAAAGTAGTTGTTAATAATCTTTTTTGCTGTTGCTGTTTTTGTTGTTTTTGAGACAGGGTTTCCCTGTGTAGCTCAGGCTGGCCTTAAACTCACTATGTAGCCCATGTTATCCTAGAACTCACAGCAATCCTCCTGCCTCAGCCTTCCAAGTGCTGAGATTACAAGTGTGTACCACCGTGCCTGGCAATCATCTTTCTGATTTTGGCAGTGCCCATTGGGATATCACCTTTTTCCTTTCTAATTGCATTTCTTTTCTCCCATTTTTTTTTTTTGTAAGATTGGCTAAGGGTTGTTCTATTTTGTTTATTCTTTTGAAGAACTCTTTGATCCATTAATTCTTTGTAAATTTTTTTTGTTTCAATTTCATTGATTTCTGCTCTGATCTTTATAATTGCTTTGCTTGTACCAGCTTTGGGTTTCATCTTGTTTTTCTAGGACCTTGAAGCCCATTGTTGGGTTATGTATGTGGGCTTTCTCTGTTCTTGTGATGTGAGCATTCGGCTATAAACATCCCCTCCAGTGTGGAATGTGTTCTGGCTGACCTCCCTGGGGAAATCTACCACAGCCCTGAGGGCCGAGGCTGCAGTTGGTTAACTGGCAATGCCTTCAGAAAGGAAAAAATATACGTATTCAAAGGCCGTGGGGAGGATGGCACAGACATCTGCCCCGCTGTCATCAACAGTGCCCAGCTGAACACAGGGATGGAATTGTGGGGACTGTGGTGATGATGAGGATAATAGTGGCATCCCAGACCTGGTGCCCCCTGAACCAGACAACTGCCTGCTGGTCCCCAGCCCAGCCCAGGGAGATAGTAACAGAGATGGGTGGGAGACATCTGTGAGACTGACTTTGACCAGGGATCATTGACCGGACTGGCGTCTGCCTGGAGAATGCGGAGATCACCATGACTGACTTCAGGGCCTACCAGACAGTGGTCCTGGATCCGGAGTGATACCCTAATCGACCCCGGCTGGGTGGGCCTGAAAGTAGGGCATGGAGACTGTACAGACTGTGCACAGCAATCCTGGCCTGGCTGTGGGGTACACGGCTTTAAATGGAGTCGAAGGGGCCTTCTGTGTAAACACCCAGACGATGACTATGCAGGCTTTATCTTTGGTTGCCAAGATGGCTCCAGTTCCTACGTGCTCATGTGGAAGCAGACAGAGCAGACTTATTGGCAAGCCACACCTTTCAGAGCTGTGGCAGAGCCTGGCATTCAGCTCAAGGCTGTGAAGTCCAAGACGGGTCCCGGGGAACAACTCCGGAACTCTGTGGCACACAGGGGATACTAGTGACCAGGTCAGACTCCTGTGAAAGGACAAGGTGTCCTACCACCAGTTCCTGCAGCACAGGCCCCAGGTGGGCTATTTCAGGGTAGGATTTTCGGAAGGCTCTGAGTTGGTGGCTGACTCAGGAGTCACCATAGACACCACCATGCGGGGAGGCTGACTTGGCGTGTTCTGCTTCTCTCAAGAAAATATCATTTGGTCCAACCTCAAGTATCGCTGTGAGGACACCATTCCTGAGGACTTCCAAGTGTTTCCAACCCAGCGTTTTGATCACTTGGATAATTAAATGGAGGAAGCAATCTGTGTACTGCTTTTTCAAACACAAAAACAATGTATTTTTAAACTTCCTACAATTTCCTTATATACAGTGTGGCTTTCTTTTACCAGCCCAAACATATTAGAACCTTTGGTATGAATGTGGAAATGAGGAATCATTTCTAATAATAAAAAAAAGGCAATGGGGGACAGTTGCAAACATCAAAGAGTACCTGTGAATCAAACCTACCAGAATAAGCAGAGCCTTAGACATTATGAAAGAAGGTTCTTCTGCACCACCACCTAAAAGCAAAAGCCTCTTCCACCAGGTGAAATGATTGGACTTCGTCTGACCTTAGCATCCCAAATTCACGGTCGTTATTTGAACGGCCCCTCCGAATTCCCTGAGTACCCCTGGGGAGTGTATCACCCCAGGTCCAGAATCACTGCTATCAGTTATTTTGCAGATGTCAAAACTGTGAACTTGGTGGATGGAATGGTTTGTTTGTGCCCGTACAGCCAGTTCCTAGTGGGGTAAAGTTATTATTACTGCTTGTAACTGACAAAGCTTAATAATTCAGCGTCTTTGTGTTTACCTACTAAGAGTTTGATGCAGCGGCAGAGTACAGGTATCCTATAATATGTTTCAAATTAATAAATTCCAATTCTCAGTTATGAACATAGCTTTCTAGAAAAGTTGAAAAATGCAGAAAAGTGATAAGAAAAAGGGCTACTGTTATAATCTAGAAGTAACTGCTCGTGCCTGGGTGGTGGTGATCTCATTTACATACAGACGTGCACAGGCGTGTGCACATGTTTTTACTAAAGTTGGATTGTATACTTTCTATCTCTCAGATTTCTTTTTTGTTAATCCCATTGTGAGCAGTTTTTCATGTCATTATGTGAATCCTTGGATAATATTAAGAGTTGCCTGGTATGCTATGAAATGGATGCTGCATAATTTATCCAACTGACTTTTTGTAGTGGGACAGTCTTCTTTTGTTTGTTTAAGGTTTTAGAGCTTGAACAGTGCGGAGAAGAATATTATCAGGATCCCAAGAACAGACTTGGGTGTCAGACTTACTGGGAAAATCTCAGCTCTACCACTGGCGAGTTGTGTGACTGTGGGGAGGGACATTTGGACTCCAGGCCTCATTTTCCTCACCTGTACAATGAGAGCATGCTGGTCCCTACCTCGTGGGATCACTGTAGGACTAAGTAAGTTAATCCTCTTACAGTGCATAGAATATGTTGAGACTCTCAAAAATACTCCACCACCATCATCATCAGCGCCATTTAAACTCTTTTACTAGGGATCAAACTCAAGGATGCTCTACACTGAACTACATGTCCAGTCCTATTCACTGACTCATGGGACAGGATCTCGCTAAACTGCCCAGGCACGATTTAGATGTGCAGTCTCTCCCTGCTTGAGGCTCCTTCAGTTCTGGGATTGCAGGCATGCACGGCCAAGCCTGAGCTATCATCTTCCTTTTTAGTCTTTTAATTCATAGGCAGACATTATATTTTTCTGAAGATAAATCCCTAAGAAGAAAATGATCAGGCTAATGTAATTCTAGGACCGGGCCAGGGATTTAGCTTAGCGATTTCGCTGCCTGCCTTGCAAGCAGAAGGGCCTGAGTTTGATCCCTGGTAAACAAACAAACAAGTAAATAAATAGAAATTCTAGGACATCCAGTTAGTGTCAGGAGACTTAGAAAATGGGTTGGTGTGTGTTAGTCAGCTTTCTGTTGCAGAAACAAATTACTGAGAGCAAAGGTTTAAGGAGTAAAGGTTTAAGCTGAACATGGTGGCGTACATCTGTATCTCTAGCTATGTGGGAAGCTGAGGCAGGAGGATTACAAGTTCCAGCCCAACCTGGGACACTTTTCTTTAATTGATTTTACTGGTACCTTTTACATATACATAATGATCACATTCATCATAGGGAATCTGTATGGTGTACATAATATATCTTTTTTAAAAAAATTAGTTTTATCATTACATTTTAGGTGTAGAATATAATGACATCCATCACTGGAAATTTGTACCTTTTACACAGTATATCTTGGTTCATATTTTTTCCCCATTCGCCTGCCCTCCCTTTGACCCCTCCATCTCTCCCTATTTGCCAAGACTTCGGTTCCATTTTTGCCTTTCCCTTATTAATTCCATCCCCTTCTTTCCTTTCCCCCACTCCTTCCACTTCCCCTTCCTGTTTCACATTATCTATTCTACCTTTTGATCCTTATTTATGCTTTGTTTCTCACACCAGAGAAACTGTTCAGTATTTACATATGTGTGTCCTACTTATTTTACATAAGAGTATGGCCTCAATGGGATCCATTTAGCTATATCTCTAATTTCTTATTCTTTATGGCTGAGTAGTACTTCATTATATGTTTTTTAAAATCACATTTTCTTTATCCAGTCTCCAGTAGGTGGGCAATTAGGCTGTTTCCAAGTTTTAGCTATTATAAATGGTGCCTCTGTGAACATGGGTGTGTGTATATATCACTGTGGTACGATTCTTTTAATTCTCCTGGGAAGATACCCACTAGGGAATAGCTGGGTCAAATGGGACCTACCTTTAACCCTTGCTTGCTTTTGTGTGTGACCCTGACATCCAGGTTAGGGTGCACTGCTTCCCAGGCTCTGGCAGGCCCTTCAGGGAACGGCTGTCCTGACAGATCTGAGGCCTGAGTTTTGGTTTGACAGCCGCATTTTACAGGGGAGAAGACGGGTGGAGAGAGGTTGTGGCACGTGGCCCAGTGCACTCAGGAAAGAGTTAAAAACTTGCTTCTTTTCAGTGATCTTACCCTTTGTCATGATGAAAACAGCCTTTATTTTGAGACAGGCAATTACTAAACAAACAAAACCATCTTCTAATTTAGATGTTTTAAATTTACAGAAAAATGTTGAGGATGGTACAGTTTTTTCCACACCCCACACCTGTTTCCTCTATTAACATCTTCCCCCATGTTTCTCACAATTAATGAATCATTATTAATAAATGATTCCTAATTATACTTTGTTTAGATTTCTGTAGTTTTTCCTTAATGCATTTTAATTTCTCTTTAAGAATCCTATCTACAATGCAGTATCTTCGTTCTCCTCATGCTGCTTCTCTTGGTTGGAAGTTTCTCAGATTTTTGTTGTTGCTGTTATTCCCTTGGCATTTTTTTCTCCCCACCTTGGGGGATTGAAGTAGAACCTTCACTCTGAGCTACATTTTCTTATGATCTTTAAAATTTTTGTCATAGGGTCTCCCTGATGTCCCATATTGCCCAGGCTGGATTTGAATTTGCAATCCTCCTGTGTCAGCCTCCTGAGTGCTGGGACGTCAGGATCGGACCACCGTGCCCCATGACCTTGACGGTTTTGAGAGTACTGCTGAGGTGTTACGTAGAATGGTCCTCCATTGGCGCTTATCTGCCTTTTATTTCATTTTTATGACGAGACTGGGACTCTGGGTCTGGGGGAGGGGATGACCGCAGTGTGAGCTGCCACCCCCCGTCACTGCATCACCTGCTCCGGAAAGGAAGGCGTTGCAGCTTCTGTCCCTTGCCTAGCTCCTTTGGAAGCCTGATGTGCAGCTGCGTTTGAGGGGGAGGAGTCGCTGCCCTCTCCTTGAAGTATCTACATAAGAGGGTTAGAATTCTGCACAGTATTACCCACATCCTCCCAGGTGCATATTTATTTTATGTAATCACGTCTTTAATAGTTGGTAATTACTTTTAGTTTTTTAGAAGACGGGATCTTGCTATATTACCCAGCAAGCGCTACTCCTCTCTTGGCCCCCTGGGTGGCTGGGACTCCAGGTGTGCGCCACCTGTATAATTCCTTTAAGGTTTAAAATTGCTCACGGACAGATGGGTGGTGGTGGAGATGAAACGTGGATGTGATGTAAATTTTGACAGACGGACGTTGTATGTTGTGAAAATCCTTCCTCCGCCTAGGCTGCCCTCCCACTGCTGGTGGCCAGCTCCTTGGACACGCCAAGAAGCCCGAATACAGTTACAGTAACTGTCTTAGTTGCGGTCAGGACAGGTGG
Source organism: Fukomys damarensis (assembly GCF_012274545.1). Classification (NCBI taxonomy): domain Eukaryota; kingdom Metazoa; phylum Chordata; class Mammalia; order Rodentia; family Bathyergidae; genus Fukomys; species Fukomys damarensis. The sequence goes on along the minus strand of NW_022900946.1, from coordinate 9,600,651 downwards.
CCCTCGGTCCCCAGCGATCCCAGGGCCCCGCCCCGCAATGTGGGCGGGGCCTCCCGGCGCCCCGCCCCGG
>NW_022900946.1:9592756-9600363 GCF_012274545.1 Fukomys damarensis | reverse complement strand
GCACCGTGATGGGTGCCCGAGGGGCCGGGTCATCGCTAAATGAAAGACACAGGAGCCCCTCCGGTCCCGGGGTTCTGGGAGGCGTTGCCTGCGCCCCGACTTTTCAGACTTTACCTTTAGATGAACTACAGACGGAATTCTGCCTGAGCTCTTTATTGCTGTGTGACTTTCGGTGAGTGGCTTGCCTTCTCTGCGTCCAATTCTGTAGCGGTAAAATGGGCATAGGATGGTGGTGGCATTAGCCGAGAAACCTGTGCCTAGCGTAGTCCTGCATCACATAGAAGGGTGCAATAAATGGTGGCCAGACAAGCGATACTTCTTTTTCTTTTTCTTTTTCTTGTTCTTGTTTGTTTTTCTGAGACAAGGTCTGTGTATCCCAGGCTGGTCTCCAACTCTAGGCGATCCTCCTTCCTCAGCCTCCTAGGTGCTGGGATTACAGGTGTGCCACCACGCCTGGCTTTTTTCTTTTTTTTAAATTGGGTGAAATGTACAACATAACCTACACCGGCATACATTTTTACATAAATAAATGAAGGTTCTGCCCAGTCAAGTTAGAAAAGTTGCCAGCTACAGTTTCCTTGTAGCTTTTCTGTCTTATTTTTGCGTTGAACAAGACAAGGCTCTGCCTGAATTTTATCTGCAACATCTTCTCTGTTTCAGTGTGAGAACAAGGATTTCCCAAAGCCAAGGGTTTAGAGCTTGGACCTCCAACCTTTTTTGCCTTGCCTGGATTGCCCTGAATGAAGAGGAATTGCCTTGGGCCATATATAAAATATCTAATATAGTAAATGAAAATCCATAACAAACTTCCTGTGCTTAACGATATTTACTGTAACATTAAAACAACCCAAGAAGCCCACGTTTAATGAGAGAGAAAACTTATGAGCCTGCTTAATAGCTACAAACACCTGTTGCCACGGACACACACAGTGTGTGCAGGTTCACTGAAATATTCCAGTTGTAATATGTACCAGGCTGCATAAGTGCTTCTTTTTTTGGTGTTGTACTGGAGATTGAACCCAGGGCCTTTTCACTGAGCTTGAGACAGGATCTTGTTAAGTTGCTCAGTTGCCCAGGCTGGTCTGAAACTTGTGATACTCCTGCTTCAGCCTCCCACAGTGCTGAGGTCACAGATGGGCATCACCACACCCCACTAACCACAGGGTTTCGATTTACTGATTGTGTGCAGTAGGTGCCCTGCTCCACCCCCACCTAGCAGTCCGTTGTTGCCTCTGTGGCCCTTGCCGCATTGTCACACACTGCACAAGTCATGAGAAGAATCACTGAAGATCACATAATGTTGAGAGTTTATGATCTTGTGGGGCCACATTGCTAACTGTCCAGGGCCACGCAGAGCAGCGGGCTGTGAGTTGGACAGGCCTGATTCAGAGGAGACTGTTGAGTGTAGATCCGGGCTTTGCATGCTTCCGCTTGGATTGTTCTCCACATTCAGAAGAAAAATCTAGAAGATACCCAGCCCCTGGAAAATGCTCAGGAATCGGAAAAGAAAACCAGGTGTTGCTCAGTGTTCATTATCTCTTAGCTTAATATGCATACTGCTGGCATCAGCTCAGATTCAGCCTTTTAATAGATAGTCAAGGGCTGGGGGTGCAGCCCACTGATAGAGCCCCTGCCTAGCATGCACAAGGCCCTGGGTTCGATCCCCAGCACTGCCAAAAAGAAAAACAAAAAAGCCACCCAAATGTTTTTCTAGTTGGCTGTATTTGTTGCCCTCGGATTTCAGTGCAGTGCATCGAACACACCTCCCATTTCCTGGAGGGAGTTTGAGATTCACCCTTCTTGGATCTTTGCAGAGAGTTTAAGGGGACTCTGTGAGTGGCTGTTTATGAGGGTCATAACTGGTCTGCAACTGGAAGTCCTCCCCTGCTCCTGGACAGATATTTTTTGACCTTGTGTCTACCAGCCTGGATGGGACTCTTGGAAAGGACTGTGTTTGTAACTTTGTAGCACTTTATAAACAGTGACCGGCTGTGTGGACTGGGAGGACAGTCAGGTGGGACGGTAGGCAGCTGTCCGTCACCATAGCAAAATCTGAGCTAAATGACTTAGAAAAGAAGTTTATTTCGGCTTAGTTTTGGCAGTTCCTGTCCGTGCCGATTCTGTTGCTTTGGGCTAAGATGAGGCATAATATCATGGTGGGAAGATGTGTCAGAGCAAAAGGAAGGGGAAGGAAAGCACAGAGGAGTGGGTTGGGGGCCCCCAAGATCTCCCGCTAGGCCCCACTTCCTGAAGGCCGTCACCCTGCCAGAGACAGGAGGGTCTGGTTAAAGGATGGGAAGCAGCTTCCTAGATACAATGGATCACTCCCCTGCTTAATCACGACTTTCCAGTGGCTTCTCACTGCTCCCAGAGTAGACTCCTGGCTCTTCTGTGGCAGCCACCACGGCCTGGTGATCTGACCCCAGCCCTCCTGCCCAGGCCCTTATCACCTCTGGCCTTCCCTTGAACTGCTGCCATGCCTGCCAGTTACCTGGCTCATTTCTGCCTCAGGGCCTTTGCACCTGTCCTTTTTGTATGGATTGCATCTGTTTTAAGGGATGTCTGCATCTCTCCTCTCCTGGCCCCTGGCCTCCTTGCTGTTCCTTTCAAGCACTTCCATGTGAAGTCATTCATTTGGTTTGACTGTTTAGGAGCTGTTGCTCCAAGCTGAGCCGGCTCCTGTCACCTCACTGCCACCACTCCTGCTGTTTCCCTCTCTCCCGGGGTCCCGGCCACCTCCGTCCCTGCCTCCCTGCTGAAGAATCTCTTCTCAGGCCTCAGCATTTGCTGTTCCCTTTTTGCACAGCCTGCTCAAGGCCAGGGCCCCACTTCTGGTCTCAGCTTGACTGCCCCCTCCTCAGAGGAGCCAGGACCTCGCCCTTTCCAAAGTGCCCCTGGGAAAACCCTCTGTCCCGGCCTCCAGGTGCCTGGCATGTTTCGTACATAGTTGACAGGCATGAATCTAAATGAACTTCTTCCTTCTGTCAGATGTTTATAATATTCCACTCACTGAGCTTCAACTGAGCTCCATTCTCATCCTGTTACTTTTTAAATTTTGAGACAGTGTCTCATGAAGTCAGTAAGTTGCCGAGGCTGGGCTCGAGCTTGTGATCCTCCTGCCTCAGCCTCCCATAGTGCCGAGACTGCAGGTGTCCACCGCCGTACCCACATCTGTGACTAAGACTCCGCTCATGAAGTACTGATTCCAGGTCACCACAGCCAGCGTGCGGTGCTTTTCTTCCTCCCTGTGTTCTTTCCTTGCTTTCTCTTTTCTTCCCCCGCACCTCCTTTCTTTCCATCATTCTCTCTCTCTCTCTCCCTCCTCTGTCTTTTCTGAGATAAAATGAATCTTTTTAAGTGTGCAGTTCAGTATCATTTAGTAGAAGGCGAAAGGTTTATACGATCTGAAGAGAAACCAGAGTATTTCAGTGTCATTTCGGGTATTCACAGTGTTGTGCAGCCTCCACCTCTAGCGGTCTGTTTCTAGAACATTCCGAACACCCTGAAAGGAAACTGCACATCCGTGAAGCAGTCCTGGCCCATGCCGCACCCCAGCCTCAGCAGCCGGCGCCCTGCTTTCGTCCCTGTGGGCTCAGGTTTGTCCACTGTGGACATTTCCTCTCATTGTTGGCATGCGTGGTACTTCCGTTTGAAGGTTGAGTGGTGCCTCTCGTACAGTTGCGGGTGCCGAGTTTTCTCTCCCCCACTTTGGGGAAAGAGGATCCTGTCAGTGGACAAATCCCCAAGCCTGTCACATCACACCCCAACCCACGGGGCAGGCGGCAGGCTCACCGACTTCGTCTCTGAGAGGAATTTTCAAGGTGTGTCAGTGAGAGGCAGAGGCTTGCCGGGCAGAGTGTAAGGCCCACACTCAAACAAGTGGAACACAGGCCTCCTAGAGAGCGCTCGCCATAGGCTGGAGCTGGGGATGTTTGTGGGGTTTTGGCAGGAGAACTCTGGACTGTGTGAATCTGTAGAAAGTCTGGCTTTGGTTTACTGCATGAGAAAGAAGAGGTAGAAGGATAATGGCTCTTTACAGGAGAAAGGATGGCTCATTTTTATAGGAGAAAGGCAAGGGTATTTTTTAATCTGTCCTTTTTTAATTTTTTGACTTACAAAGCCCCCCTTTTGTTAGTTTGTAACCATAAGAAATGCATTCATCTTGGGGTGTTGGTAATAAACATATTGTATCTAGTCTTTCATATTTCCTCTTTCCTCCCCTCTACCCTATCTGTATATCCCCTACTATCTGTGAAAGGTCTACCCCATTTCCTATTATTTTGCTCTTTGAATTATGTGTAGTTTGAGTTTCTCATTTAGGAGAAACTGTGCGATATTTAACTTTCTGTGTCAGATTTATTTTGCTCAGCTTTAAGGTCTGAAGGTGCATTCATTTTTCTACAAATGACTCAGATTTATCCTTCTTTATGGCCAAGTAGTACTCCATTGTATACATATACCATGTTTTCTTTATTCATCACTTGATAGATTTACAGATGACTTCCAAGACTTAGCTGTTATGAATTGTGCTGCTATAAATACAGGTATACATGTATCACTGTAGTATCATGTCTTTAACTTTTGGGGGAAGATACCTAAAAGGGGAATAATTGGGTCAAATGGAATCTCTGTTTTTAGTTTTTTGAGAAATCTCCATACTGATTTCCATAGCAGTTGCACTAGTTTATACACTCAAGAACGTAGATGGATGGTTTTATCCCCACACCCCACCAGCATTTTTTGTTTCTTGAGTTCTTGATGACGGCCATTCTTTCTGGAGTGAGATGGAATCTGGGTGTTGTTTTAATTTCCATTTCTCTAATGGCCAAAGATGCTGAACATTTTTAAATGTACTTATTGGCTATTGGTACTTCTGAAAAGCGTCTATTCATTTCAACTGCCCATTTTAATTGAATCTTTTATTTTCTGGAGTGTAATACTTTTGAGTTCTTTTTGTATTCTAGATATTAATCCTTGGTCTGAAGAAGAGCTGGCAAAAATTTTTTCCGGTCCTATAGGTTGTGCCTTCACTGTGTTGGTTATTTCTTTTGCTGGACAGAAGCTTTTATATTTTTGATTTTGTTTGTTTTGTTTTTTTGGTATCAGGGATCAAACTTGGAACCTTGTGCTTGGGAGGCAGGTGGCGGCACCTCTGAACTACATCCCCAGCCCAGAAGCTTTTAAATTTGATAAAAGGATTTTTTTTTTTTTGGTCAGTTTGTTGTTTGATTGTTTCAGTGGGTGATGTTTAACCTAAAACATTGTTTGGATCCTTTGAGTGGGTTTCTCTAAGGTCAGTTTTCTGCCCTAAACCTTATCAACTAAATTCGTTATAGACAACTTGGGGCTGCAGATAGAGATAACTGGGGGGAACTCTGTGTTCTGAAGTTGCTGTCATCTTAAAAGTGCATTTTCCTTTTGTCCTTTCTACCTGTCTTAATTTCTTCTACCCTATCCCAATTCTAGTTTTTATGACCCTCTTAGGGAAGAAACATTCCCGTTCCTGTGACCATTTGAGCTGTGCTGTTCATTCCCCCTTTATCTGCTAACCCATGCCTCGGTGACCCGTCACCCTGGTGTTTTGGGAGGGTGCAGCCCATGTTCAGGCTGGATTTCTTCTCTAGCAGCACATCCTGACTTGGGCTATTTTTTTTCCTCTGTCTGAAGGAGCCTCCGCTCTGCCCAGCAACTGGAGCCTAGATTAGGCCTAAAGTCCCCTGGTGACTTTTTGTTTGCTTTTTCAGGAAGTGAAGACTTCAGAGGGATAAAAGGGGGAAATAACTTTGTGGTGCTGTGAACTTTGCTGCAGTCTGGGTGCCTTTTCAAGGAGCATTGTTTGAGTCTGGGACCACCCAGACCTTCTGCTGTGCCTTTCCCATGGCTCACACTCCCGTAGGAGGAGGAGGGGTAGAGATCCAGCCCTGAACTCAGATCCTGTGCCAGGCCCTGGCAGCCGGTGGTGGAGGGGCAGGCAGGGTCCCTGTGGAGCACACAGAGCTTCAGGTCCAGAGCGATGCAGCAGGCAGGTGAACTAAGAACAGGATAGATAATTAGAGCTTCCCTGACTGCTAGGAAGTAAACCAACTGCCGCAGCACAGGGGAACTGGGCCTGGTATGTACGCCTGTAATTCCAGCGCTCTGAAAGGCTGGGACAGGAGGATCACAAGTTTGAGCCCAGTCTGGGCAACTCTGGCTCAGTGAGACCCTGTCTCAAAATAAAAAATACAAAAAGGGCTGGGGAGGTAGCTCAGTACTTAGGGGCAAAAAAAAAAAAAAAAAAAAAAAGTAACGGGCATGTGGAGGTCTTTGCTGCCAGGGCTTAGCTCAGCGGTGGCAGGGGTCTCCACGCCTCCCGTTACATCTGGTAAACCCGTTTGAGGAGGCGACCGTGAGGCTGTAGTAGGAATGGCTTTGGCATAGTCACGGTGCGTGCAAAGTGGTCGGTGAAGGCCCCTTGGCATCCTTGCTTCCAGGAACACCAGAAGTCTCTCTCGGGGAGTTGGTGACAGAAAAAAGCTCTACAAGGGGAGCAGCTTGGCCCACAGTGAGAAGATCCCCACTGTCACTCTGAAAGGGTCACACTGTTGTGTTTATCAGGAAACAAGCGGTTGGAGCCTGCATGCGTCTGGTACAGTACTGGAGGCTTTGTCTGGGCCAGGACCCTGCAGACTACAGCCTACGGCCAAATCCAGTCTGCCACCTACCTTTATAAACGAGGTTTTATTAGAACACAGCCACGGCATTCCTTTTTAGATTGCCTGTGGCTTTTTTTTTCTTGCTGTAACAGCAGAGCTGAATAGTTGGGAGAGACCGATTGACAAATGCCAGGCTTTTCTCTGAGTGCTTTGCATATGAGGCCGTGGGTCCTCAGGACAGCTACGTGAGGAGCGAAATGTCCCCACTTTACAGATGGGGAAACAGGTACAGAATCGTCAAGAAACTTGCTAGTCATGCACAGTGGCACGCGGAGCTGGGGTCAGGAGCCGGACAGGTGGCTTTGGAGGCTGGACTGTCTGCTGTGTGCCTTGTCACCTTCCCCGCCAGACTGCCCAGGGGTGCAGGGGTGGCTTGGAGACCAACAGACCTGCGGGCACGTCCAGCGCTGGCTCTGACTGGGGCGTCAGTCACTGCTCCTGGGTGCTGTTTGCTCATCTGGTTGTAAAAGTGTGGGTGCCCGTCATGCCGGGCCCCACCCAGGTGCCTGCTGCCGTGACTCACGCTGTTCCGGAGTGGGGCAGACAGAGGTGGCTCCTGAAGCTGAGGTTGTTAAGATCTACAGTAAGAACGGGTCTGCTGCCCTTGAAACATGAAGAGAGAGAGGTCCATGGTGGTTTTGCTGTTACACCTCAGCGTGTAAAAGCTTCAGCTGTGATGCAGGCTGAGTGCTTGCTTCGGATAAAAGAGACATCGGTCTGTGCCTGTGCGTGTGCTGCAGGGCGATGTGTGGATGGGAAAAGCATTGTGGAGTTCAGTACTGTCCCTGGCACCCAGCATCCACGGGGGTCTGGATCGTACCCCACGAGGACGAGAGGAGCCTGCTGGGTTCTCACAGCAGGGCTGGAGGCCTGGCTCCCGTGACCCACAAGGTCCCATCTTACTCAGAGTTT
>NW_022900946.1:9591485-9592634 GCF_012274545.1 Fukomys damarensis | reverse complement strand
CGGTCTGTGCGTGTGTGTGCTGCAGGGCGATGTGTGGATGGGAAAAGCATTGTGGAGTTCAGTACTGTCCCTGGCACCCAGCATCCACGGGGGTCTGGATCGTACCCCCCCGAGGACGAGAGGAGCCTGCTGGGTTCTCACAGCAGGGCTGGAGGCCTGGCTCCCGTGACCCACAAGGTCCCGTCTTACTCAGAGTTTCCATGACCCCATGAGTGGGAAGCCAAACCCTGCAGTGATCTCAGTGCCAAATACGGCTGGGCTGGCCCCTTGGCAAGTGTGCCAAGAGAGCTGGTGGTGGCATTAGTGCCATTTAGATCATGCTTGGCCCACGTCCTGGGCGGGCTTGTGTCCTTTGGTAGGATTTGATGCCCTTTGGAAAGAGCGGCCAAGAACATCAAGAGCTAAGGATTCAGGATGCCCCTTCTGTCCGTCTGGCCGGCCGGCCTGCCTGCTTTCCTTCCTTCCTGCCTGCCTTCCTTCCCTCCTTCCCTCCTTCCAGTAAGAGCTTTCTAGGAAAGACACTGTTCTGGGCCTCAGAGAAGCTCCCTTTGTCTCTCACCTGCAGCAGTGCCAGATGTCAGGAGAAGTCGTGACCCTTGCCCCGTCCCTGCTCCTGTGATGACCTCGCCGTCCTCTAACCTCAGTGACAGCCTCCTAGGTGCTGAAATTTGGCTTCAGTGGCCAAGCGGTTCTAGGCATTCCTGGACGGAAGCACCCTGATATCTGAGACGTGCTCCTCCGCCCCTGTGTAAAGGTGAACACTGGCCACGCACCGCTGTGGCCGGGCCAGCTCGGCGGGATGTCTGACAGACCTGACGTGTTGTTCCTGTCCGGGCAGGTGGCCTGTCCTCTGCGTGGTAACAGGGTCTTGTCTTGACATCAGAGGAGTGAGCGAGTCATGGTGTCTCTGGGCTTCAGTTTCCCTGTTGAAAGCCTTGGCACTGCAGCCTCCTGTGCCTACCTGTGTAGGTAGGCCTGAGAAACCAGGTGATGTCATACTTCCAAAAGCGCGTGGTTTGTGGTCCGATATGCAAACGAGAGCAAATGGGTGCTAATAATAAAAACAATGATGCCTTTATTAAGGAATGGTCAGACTTGTGTGTATGTGTGTGTATTTTTTTTTATTTTTTATTTATATATATATATATT
>NW_022900946.1:9584402-9591332 GCF_012274545.1 Fukomys damarensis | reverse complement strand
CTGAGTCTCTGAGTGGCCCAGTCTGGTCTTGAACTTGTGATCCTTCTGCTTCAGCCTTCCACAGTACAGGAATGTGTGCTGGTCAGATTTTGTTGTTGTTGTTTTTGAGACAGGGTCTTCCTGTGCAGCTCAGGTTGGCCTGTAACTCCTGCACTTTGATCCTCCTGCCTCAGCCGCCCAAGTGCTGGGATTACAGGTGTGCACTAGTACATCTGGCTAGTCAGATTTTTTTAATTTAAAGATAAGGAACTTTCCTGGAGTGACTAAAAAGGCACCATCCTTTGTCTTGGATGACAGCTGCTTGAACAGTTTTCTACCTTGGGTTCCCTTTTCGTGCTGGGAGCAGAGCCTGTTCACTGGGTGGAAAAGTGGAAGACCAGGTTGTTACCTAGTTAGGACAGCATTTCAGCATTTACGAACCCCCTTCCTATCCATGGCCCATTGAACCGTTTATGGGCGAAGGCTACAGATTTAGGGTCTTGTAAGCTGTGTTAACACCTGAGGCCCAGTGCTGCTTAGCTGTGTGAATGGGTGATGATTTCAGTTTCTTCTTCTGTAAGATCGAGAGAATTCTGTGCCAGGAGTAGCTGGGATTATTCTGTGTGCTGATGCTTTAGCAAGTACTCGGAAGAGCCTGGCCCTCCGCCAGTGCCTGGTTTGGTCCAAGTCATTTATAACTCTGTCCTCACTGTCACGCGGATGAGGTCCATCGCCTTCTATCCCCACTTCCTGAGGTGAGAAAAATGCAACTGCAGGACAGTGGGTGTCTCTCCCGGGGTGACCGACAAGCTGGCCAGGTCAGTGTCTCAGCCAAGCCAGGCTTCGGCTCCACCCTGGGTCCCTGACCCTGCAGTTGCTGAATATTCAGTAAGTCCCGGCTGTTCTGTGTTCAGAGACCTTTGTTTCTGGTTCATAATCGGTCTTTGTTGCTGCCCAGAGAGAGGCGTGGCTCCTGGAAGCCCTTGGACCCTGTCGCCATCAGGCCGGGCATGTGTCACATCCTCAGGGTGTGCTGGGCTGGGAAACGAGAGGGTGATGAGCAGCTCAGGGCACGCGTGTCTGTGTGTCATCCGCCCGCAGTCTGTTCTGCTGTGTCTGAACGCGCCTGGCAGAGAGAGGCGTAGATCGCAGACTTGCAGGTCATTGCGGGGCTTGACTGGTGCCAGCCGTCCTCGCAGCCCTTCCTGGTTATGCTAGGGCATCCGAGGAGCCCTCTGTGTGCCAGGCACTGCCCAGAGACCCAGCCTTGTGATCAGCTTTGTTTGTCTAAGCAGCTGGTGTGCGCCGGCCTGTCCTTAGCGTCCCAGTGTAAATTAGGGTCCAGCTGGACATGGTGGTGCATGCCTGTAATCCAGCGCTCTGCAGGGCAGGGGCCCCAGAGGACGGAAAGTCGGAGCCCAGCCTGGGCAGTTCAGTCACTTAGTGAGACCCTGTCTCAAAATAAGAAATAAAAAGCCTGGAGCTGTAGCTCAGTGTAAAGGCCCTGGGTTTGGTCCTCAGCACCACAAGCAAGTAACAAAGCAGCGTGGTCAGACCATGATGTTCTCCGGCCCAGGCGCCTTGGAGACTCCCACCTCTGCTCAGTCAGACCTGAGGGTGACCCCGGCCTGCAGGCCCAGTCACTGTCCTGTCCCAGAGACCTCTTGTCACTTAGTGAACTTCTCTACATGTGGTCGCATAAACTGCGTGTGATCGCTGCAGATTCTGTGCTCCAGAGATTCAGCCCCACACCAGGGCTGCAGCCTCCCAGGTGGCTCTTTACCCAGGCTGGGTCGGAAGCCTGGCCCCGAGTTTGTTTCCTTGTGGACTTCCTGTCCATGTGGGCCCAGCGCGGCTGGACCTCTCACATGGCAGCCTGTGTCCCAGAGCACAGATGTGGAAGCTGACTGCTGCCAGACTGGCAGAGCATGGTTTCCGTGGCATTCTCTAGTTAAAACAAATCACGGGTCCTGCTCAGATTTGAGGGCAAGAGTCCAGAGAAGGGCTGCTGTGTCTTAGGAGCCTTCCAGGGCTCCTTTCCATTCACTCTCCTACATCACATGCCCGTATGCCCTTCCATAGACATGCCGTGCACATCCCTGCCCCAGGACCTTTGCACTTGTTTCCTTCTGCACAGGGAGCTCTTCGCCAAATATCTGTGGGTCTTGCATCTTCCTTTCATTCAACTTTAGCTGAATGTCACTGTAATAGACAATACCTGACCCCTCCTTAAAAAAGCACCCCCCATCACCTCTCTCCCTACACCACCTGGTTGATTTCATTGTACTTCTTACTTCCTGGAATATTTACTGCCTGCTTATTATCTGCCCTCCCTCTCTCCCTCCTCAGACTCTAAGTGCCGTGTGAGTGGGGTCTTCGCTTTGTTCGCCGTGTAGTAACCCAGGCTCCAGATGGGACCCATGGTAGATGTATCTGTTGAATGAATATTTGACTCAAGGAAAGTTAAATAACTTTCCCAAAGACACACAGCTCATAATCGACAGAGCAGAATTCAGACCCAAGCAGTTCAGCACCTGTCGTGATATCAGAGGAGCTTTGTTGCCCAAGGGGTAACTGCTTAGGTAATTACAGCTGTCTCTGACCTTCTGTCCCCAGGCCCTGTCTGTCTGGCGTCAGGGTCCTTCCCACAGCTAAAATCTGATGCACAAGACTCCCCTTGGAGGAGGCTTCCCTCACCTTTGACAGAAAGCCCTGCTGCCTTAGACACCTTAGGCGCCCCCACCCCAGCCATGTAGTGGAAGGGATATGGGTTCGGAGTGGGACACCTGATTCTGCCTCCACAGCCCCTGGTCACAGCCTCCCTGACACAGGCAAGTGAGCAGTGTCCTTGGTCCCTCTGTCCATCCAGTAGGTTTTTACTGAGCACTTACTGTTTTTACTGTTCCGAGGGCAGCGGTAGGTCCTGGGCCATGATGGTGAGGGTATCAGCACAGTCCCTACCCACTGGGGACACCAGTGTGACGGAGGACACATGTTGTGCACACGTGTGATCACAGAATAAATAGGTATTTGCAGACTGTGGTTAATGCTGCCAAGGACTTCCTGGGAATGTCTCGTAAGGTGCCTTCCCTGGGGAAGTGATGTTTGAGTAGGAGTTCATGGGGTGGGAATGTTTGTTCCAGGCAGAGGGAACAGCATCTGCAAAGGCTGTGAGGAGGAGGGAGCTGGACCTGCAAAAACACCTGAAAGATCCTAAAAAACGTGAGTTTGGAGGGCCGAGAGGCTGCCAGGCCAGAGAGGAGCAAAGAGTCAGATTGTGCAAGGCTTTGAGAGCCCAGGCAAGGGATGAGGAGACCTGTGAATGACTTATTTTCTCTTCTGTAACATGGGGGTAATAAGGGTGCCGGCCTTGGGACTGTGGGCTCAGCAGGGGTCGGCTGGCTGCAGGCTGGCCTGGGACATCCCGTCCTCCGTGCGGCAGCTCAGCATGGGCTTGTTCTGCCTCCAGAGAGGAGCAGAAGCCTGCAGGGCCCTGGGCTGGGCTTAGAAGCCACTGGCATCTCTGCCGCTGTGGAGTTTACGTGACTCCTGACATGCCTGGCTCGGGAAATGCTCCCCAGGGCTCCTGTTGTTGGGGGTGTTACTGATGTGCATCTGAGCAGTGCATTGTGCGTCCGGGTTTGTCTCTGCACTTTCATGCCTGTGCTGTGTGTGTCCTCAGACAGTTGCAGCAAAGATTTCTAGCCCATTTGACAAATGGGCTACACGCTGAGTGATGACTGTGGCCAAATGCCAGACCTCAGATCTGTCATGCAACTCAAGAGTGTGTTTGCAGACCGTCTGCAGAAGGTAGGCCCATTTGCAGGTGAAGATCCAAATGCTTCTGTCAACGGCCCAGGCTAGAGGCCCTGCGGGGTTTAGTTACGGTCTCCAGGAGCTGGGTCTCTTGTACAGGCATTCCTTTTGGCCCCCAATTCTCTGGACTGAAGGATACTTTTCTACTCTTGCCCAGAGAACCTCTCCGTGGACTCCAGCTGCTTCTCCTCCCCCACCGTGAACTTCCTCCAAGAATTGCCAAGCTACCGGTCCATCGCAAGGAGGAGGACGAGCCTCCTTTCCCGGGACAAGCCAACGGGTGCGTTGCTGAAGCCGGCAGACTCCTGCAGCTCCCATCTGGAGGGAGGGATCGCTGAGAACCTCAACAGCCAGTCCATTCGGAATTATGCGCTGAACATTTCTGAGAAGCGGAGACTAAGGTTTGTTAGGTGGCGCGTTATGGGCAAGGGTGCATTCCCCGCGTGGAATGCATTTCCTCAAGAGCATACCCAGTTGGCACGTTATTCTTCAGGCCAGTGGGGAAGGCTTCGGCTGGGGTAATCCCACAGTCCCAGCCTCTGCCAGGTCAGCCTAGGCTCGTTCCCTTGGTGGCAGCTTCGATCCAAAAGAGGAGCAGTAGCCTGTCAGCCTCCTGAGGCTGGAGGGAGAGCATCACTCCTGCTGCATTCTGCGGTCTGAGTGGCTCTCAAGGCCAGTCTGGATTCAGTGGAGCACGTACAGGTGAATCAGGGAGTCCTGGGAGAGGCTGTGAGCCAGGTCATGGATGCTGCCCATAACACTGCTACTCAGATTTCTACCAGAGAGGGGTTAGTAATGTAGTCATTTCTAACTGCCAGGGAGGCCGGGAAATGTCCTCACTGGTGCCAAAGAAGGGAGAAGTGGCTTTGGTGGTAGCTTGACATCTCCTCTATTCCTGCAGAATTCAAAACCTAGTTTTCCTTCTTGGACTGACACAGTGACGTCAGAGGTAGGTCTACGTGTTTAACCCTCATTACAGCCATCCAGAGACAGTGGCATAAATACTTTGGGGGTGGTATCCTCTGCTTCGTAGCTTTGGATGCACATGAACTGTGCTGATTTTTTTATTTTTGAGGCCAGGTCTTGCTATGTAATTCAGTCTGGCCTTGAACTTGGGGCGGTCCTCCTCCTGCCTCCGCCTTCTGAGTGCTAGGATTACAGAGAACTTTGGAGATTTTTAATTAATCAGTTATTTATTTATTTATTTATTAGTACCAGGGATCAAACTCAGGACCTTATGCTTGCCAGGCAGGGTGATTTTTATTTTTAATTTGGAGAAGAGTGCTTAAGGTTCAAAAAATTTTGCAAATAAAGTCAAGCTTTATGAATGTACCCCCCCACACGCACACAAGTAGTTAAGATTTGCATATTTTGAATTCTTGTGAAGTATCACTGCTCTGGGTCCAAAATTTGCCAAACCCAGAGCGAGACATTTTTTTTTCTTCCACCCAGGGGCTTCCAGCCTAATTGGTGAAAGGAAGTTGGAAGACACAGGAGGGCAGGGGCCACCTCAGTCTGGTTCTCCAGGAATTCCTAGCGTGTGGCACAGAGCAGCATGGTCTGCATTTGTAACCCCCCCCCCCCCGCCGACCGCCTCCTCTCCTCTCCTCTGTAGCCTGCAGCTCCTGTCTCCCCCTGCTCCCTCCCCTGCCCCAGAGCCCCTGACCTGGTCCCCTTTTGCAGCTTTCCTCCCAGAGAACTGCGGTAGTAGGATGTCAGGAGGTTCAGACTGTCACGAAGGGCTCCATAGGCCACACAGTCTCTGTGGCAGCTGCTCGGCTCTGCTTCTCTAGCAGGAAGGGGGTATAGACGATTCACCGTGAACTTCGCCTGGTTCCTCACCGATCACCCTGCATTACAGGCAATGACATTTGAATTTTGTGTGATTTTCACACGTCCGAAAAGGTCTTGTTTTATTTATTGTTTTTTTAACCATTTAAAACTGCGGACACCAAAAATAGCTTGCATACTGGAGGATTTGGCTCATGGATCATTAACTGCCCATCCCTGCCCTAGACGTCAGCCCTCTCAGGCAGGACCTCTAGAAATTTGTGTTCCCTTCAGGCCAGCAGTCCTTGCCTGAGGGGAATCTGAGTATCTGATGACGCCTAGAGATACACTTGATGGTCAGAACGGACAGTTGGAGTAGGAATGCTGCCAGGCATCCTACAGTGACCAGGAGAGCTCCCCCAGGAGAGGACTGACCAGTCCCAAGCGTCAGTTGTTCAGGATCAAGAAGGTGGCACGCACCTGTAATCCCAGCAGTCAGGGAGGCTTTTGAGTTGGAGTCACCCCTGGAAACTCGATGACACCCTGTCTCAAAATAAAAAAGGCTGAGTACCTAGATCAGTGCAAAGGCCCTGGGTTCGATCCCCAGCACTGGAGAAATAAAAAAGCCATTTCAGTGTCTGGCTCATAAACACATGAAAACAACTTTATAGAGATTGTAGGAGGCCAGAGGGATAGAGCTATGAGGGGCATTAACAGCGGGGGATGGAAGGGAAAATGTATAGTTGTTCACAGAGTAGTAAGGGGCTGGTGTGAAGACCCCAAGGGCAGCAAATAGTGATGCCTGTGCAGGAGGGGCCTGGAAGCGAGGGCCTTCCTGAGAGGGACGGGAAATTCCAGCCCAAAGGATGCTCTTTCTATTCTGTAAACAACGATGGGCCATAGAGCTGGAATAATTACTTGTTTCTCTGTCTGTCCTGTGTCTAGCTTATCTACCTAAGCGTCATCCATGCTCAGGGGAAGGCAGTTCACTTCCTGTGAATCCAGGAGCAGTGTGTAGTTGTCCTCAGGTGACTGACTGTACGTTAGACCATGGATATCTCCTCGTAACCCACCACACACCGGTGCTGGGCTCAGGGCCGGGGAAGGATGTAGTGGTGGGCAGAGCAGATGGGGTCAGGACTGTCACGGAGTCTACTGCCTCTGTGTCGGGCACAGGGGCGGCACAGTAAATACCACACCTCCTTAATCGAACTTAAATTGAACTACTACACAATCAAAGAAGATATGGTTTATGTTTTTTTTATTTTGGGTGAGTACTGGGATTGAACTTGGGTCCTTTATGCTTCTGAGGCAGGCAGTGGAACCACTGGGCTAAATCCCAGGCCCATAAGAAGATATATATAT
>NW_022900946.1:9574249-9584278 GCF_012274545.1 Fukomys damarensis | reverse complement strand
TGACCACCCACCTGATCTCTGTGTCTGTGGACTTGCCGAGTCTAGACTTTCCATTTAAATGAAGGTGTACACGATGTGTGATTTTGTGTCTGTTTGTTTTTTCACTTCGTGTAATGTTTTCAGGCTTCATTCAAGTCGTAGCTTGTGTCAGTCTTGGTTCCTTTTTACGGCTGAATAATATTCCAGTGTGCATTAGACCACATTTTGTGTATCTGTTTTTCCACTGATGGGATATTTGGGTTGTTTACACCTTTGGGCTACTGTGAATAATACTCTTGTGGACGTAGGTGGCAAGTTTATTTGTGGGAGAACCACGTTTTCAGTTCTTCTGGGATCACACCTGAAAGTAGCGCAGCTGGGCCATATGGATTCCACCTTCTGCCCTCATGTTTTCTGCAGTGACTGCACCGTTTTACCTTCTGGCACCCACGTCTGAAGGCTCGCGGCTCAGGTTTCATTGATGCCGAGTTTGGACGATGATCCCGTTGTCATTGTTTTGGTCCTTTTTTCATGCAGGGCCATTCAAGAGACCCAAATGAAGTATTTGTCGGAGTGGGACCAGTGGAAACGGTACAGCAGCAAGTCGTGGAAGAGGTTCTTGGAGAAGGCTCGAGAGATGACCAGGCACCTGGAGCTGTGGCGGGAGGACATTCGCAGCATAGAAGGTAGCGGCCTGCACTGCGCCGTCCCCCGGGCAGATGCCTCTGGACCTGGGCACCTGCGGTCTTGTCTTCCCCGAGCTTAGCTGAAATTGAGCATTTCTTTCGTTGATGAAATTGAGCAGCAGCCATACTTAGGCTTAGCAGAACTTGTGTCTTTGTCACCAGGAAAAGTCATATATTTCCTGTTCCCGTGCTTGGTGGTGTAGTCTTCGAACGATGCCATTCATGTAGATTTTTTTAGACCTTACCATTACATCTTATTTTTTAATGTGCTAATAAAGATATTTGGATGTTATTCCATCACAGCTGTGTTTTTAATACTGTAATAAAACATCTGCTTATATCTGATATATCATGTTACTATATATTTCCTTACATAAAACATTATTGTGAGCTGGGGTCACAGCTCACATCAAACTGTCAAAGGTGCTCCTGGCTATGGAAATGCTAACAATCTCTATCTTCCCATACTGGCAGGAATTTGGAAGACAGTATTGTACTAGTCAGCTTGGACTGCCACAACTAGACATCGTCGTCTGGGTGGCTTAAGAAATAGGTTTGCTGGCTGGAGATGTGGCTCTGTGGTAAAGGGCTGGCTTGGACTGCCCTTAGATTGCTGCTTAGAGGCCCTGGGTTCGATCCCCAGTGCTGCAGACAGGGAGAGAAAGGGAGAGGAGGAACGCAGGGCCTCTGTGAGTCTTTTTTTTGTTTTGTTTTGGTTTTTGGGGGGTTTTTGTTTTTTGTTTGTTTGTTTGTTTGTTTTTTTTTTGGTATGGGGGATCGAACTCAGGCCCTCGTGCTCGTGAGGTAGGTGGCGGAACCACTGAGCTAAATCCTCAGCCTCTGTGAGTCTTCTTCTGAGGGCTCTAACCCCGTTTTCATGACCCTGTCTACCCTATTTAGTTCCCCAAGCCCCCCATCCAAATGCCATCACGTGGGGGGCTATGGCCTCAACATAGCTGAGGGGAAATGCTTTCAGTCTGCAGAAACTGGAAGCTGTGTGAAAGTGTAAAAGCAGAAATAATATGTGGGAGACACCACAGAGTCAGTGGGGAGATGCTCTTAGAATTACACATTTTCTACTGTAAAGCAAAACAGTTGATAAGCATTGCCTCAAAACTGCTAACATCAAAATGGTTTGTAAAGTTTTTAAGGAATGCAGCAGGACAAGTGGAAGAAGTGATCACCCTCATTAATACTATTTAAAAAATACAAACTACCCCTAGTAATCCGTTCAGTCCACTAGCTTCTTAGTGCTTTATATGCAGAATTACAAAAGATTTCTTTCTCTTTTTTTGGTACCGGGGATTGAACTCGGGACCTTACGCTTGCAAGGAAGGTGCCTAAAAAAATTTTCTAAGGATTTCACGGGTTTGCTTAAAACTTAAACCATACCCGTACTTTTCGTCTTGAAATGTAAGTATAACGTGTTTGGAGCAAAATAATAAACAATAATAATCTTTATTACACACCTGTGTAATGTGAACTAGCCATTTTGTTAAGCATTTTACTGCTGTGATTTCAGTTAGTCCTCATGATAACCTTTTATACAGATGCTTATCACTTGCCTGGCTGAGTGAAGTTATTTGTCCAAATTCACTCCGCCAAAATGAAGCAGAGCCAGGATTTGAACCGAGGCAGTTAAGCTTCACAGTTACAGTTTTGGCCACTGGGTCCAACCTCCTCTCTGGTTAGTCTTGGAGATTTTCATCAGAAGATGGTCTGTATGGTAGAGGGTAGGTTCTCCTGGGCATCAGAGACTTTGATTTCTTCTGTTGTTATTCTACTTCTGGGATTTCTTGGCAGGGTGGATACTCTTCTGGCAGGAAATAAAGATGTGATAATCGAGTTCACTGTCTCTTGTAGGGTTGCAGAGTGCTGCAGGCAAAGACTGTGGGTGTCTTATGTCTTCAGTCTCAGAAGACGAGTTCTTTGCCCTGGAGAACAAGTACCCCTTAGAATGCTTTCTGACCATCCTCAGCAATTTTACCATTACCTGCTGGAAGGCTGGTCTTCTATTTGAAAGATCAGTGTAATTTACCACATGAACAGGATAAAGGAGAAAAACTTTGGTCATTCCACCAGATGCAGAAAAAGCGTCAATAAGCTTCAGTTCTCGTACTTAGCAAACAAGAAATAGATGGGATCTTTCTCAAACTGATGTTTAAAATCCTTAAAAATTCTGTCAGAAACATATTTAATAGAAATACGAAAACTTTTTGTCTGAGATTGAGAATAAGGGAAAGATGTTAACATCATAGACTCTACTCTGCATCATTCTGGAAGTCGTGGCCAATGCACTATGCTGAGGTAAAAAGGGACAATAATTGGAAAGCAAGAAATAAAATGTCCTTCTTTTTGCAGGTGACATAGTATGTATATAAGAAATAAAAAGATAAAATATTAGAATTATTTCTATAACAGTGACAAATGTAGAAAATGAAAAATTTATAATGTATAATAGAATTTTTTAAAAAATCATATACCAAGAATTTACCTGAAGAAACATATATAACACTTCTGCACAGAAAACTATAAAATATTATTGATACAAAAGAAGACCTAAATATATCATGTTCGTGGCTGGGAAGACTATTATATAGATTTCACTTCTCAAATTGACCTATAATCCCAGAGACTCAACAGTGTGCCTGTGTATATGTGTGTATGTGTGTTTGTGAAAATTTAACATATTGATTCTAACAGGTATGCAGAAATGCAAAATGCCCAGGATACTTAGAACAATTTTGAGGAAAAACAAAGCTGAAAGATGTTTAGTGTCATATATCAAATCTTATAAATAATCATAACGGTTTAGTGTTGGTATAAGAAGAGACAAGTAGACCCAGGGAATTCCTATTATAAATATATACACATTTTTCCAGATAAAGGGGAGGAGGGGACAATGGAAATCATTTAATGGTGTTGAGACAGTTGAATGTTTGTATGAAAAATGATAAATATGGAGCCGGCCACCATTCTCAATTGTTCAGAATCGATTGTGGATCTACATGTGAAATGTTAAACCAATAGCAAATAGAGCTTTAAAGCCAACAAGAAGGAAAGAAAAGGTTTCAGCTTTCTGTGGCTGGTTGAATGTACAGTGTGTAGTAGGTCAATATTCCTGGTCGTTGATGTCCGAATTTCTTTTTTTTTTCCCAGGGAAATTTGGCACTGGCATCCAGTCCTATTTCTCCTTCTTGAGGTTCCTGGTGTTGCTGAACTTGGTGATATTTCTAATCATCTTTATGTTGGTTTTGCTCCCAGTTCTGCTCACCAGATACAGAATCACCAATAGCACCTTTGTGCTCATTCCGTTGAAAGACACGGGTAAGTTTATGACCTTGTTTACTTGTTGTGTGTTCTTTTCACTCTGTTCCTCACTGCAGTGCTTTCTTTGCTAAGAATCTCCGTTCTAAGTGTCAGGTTGCTGTATTAGTCAGGATGAGCTAGGTTCTGCTGCAGAAATAAATGATCCCACGACCCTCCATGTCTCATAGCTGCCAAGTTTTATTTCTCAGTCACAGTCCATATTCATCTAGAGCTGGTGGTCTTCACTCTGGAGCCCAAGCTTGTGGAGCAGCGACTAGTTGGACCCTTGACAGTCACTGTGACCCGCACAAAAAGAACCATGCCCGGTGTGTGCTGGCTTCTGCCTTTCTAACCCAGAGGTGACACACGGCACTATCTCTGCCACATCGCATTAGCCAAAGCAAGGTACTTGGCCAGTCCTGTGTTCACCGTGCATTTGGGAGGAGCAAACGTAGCAGTCTACCCTGTAACTTCATTTTGAGGTTTTTATCACTGACAAGGATGAAGTTCAGGGCCACTACTTATTCAACACCAGTCACGTGCCGGATACTATGACAAGCGCTGGGTGTGTTTTCATACTGAATTCTCAATACCGGGCAGGTGGTTTGGGATCCTCTTTGCTAGCTGGGGGGGAGTGTCAGTCACTCTACAGGCATCTGTGGAGCACCTCCAAGTGAGCTAGGAGCTCACCAGGCTTGGTCCCTGCTCCATAGTTGGTGACCTTGGGGCTACAGCAGAGTGAGGAGCAGGGTGGCTGGGATCTCAGTCTATTGTCCTGCTTGCTCTCAGGAGAGAATTATTGTCTCTCTCTGTTTTGTCTATATTACTTGTTACAGCGGCCATTTGAGCACTTTTTAAAGTGCCACTTTTCCTTCCTCTGCCACTTGGTGCCACTTGCTTTTCAAGGGCAATAAGTGGCTCTCATTCACTTTTTTATCCCCAACATCTGTCTTTTACATTGTGACAAAGAAATGCTTGTTGAATGAATAAACAAATAGAAGCCAGGCGTGGTGGAACACACCTGTAATCCCAGCACTTGGGAGGCTGAGGCAGGAGGATCGCTGTGAGTTTGAGACCAGCCCGGGCTACATAGTGAGTTCCAGGTCATTCTCAACTACATAGTGAGACCTTGTCTCAAAACAACAACAACAACAACAACAAAACAACAACAACAAAAAACCCAAATAGAATTATAAAATAGCAGAGCTGGAATTTGCTTTGGGAGAACCAATTCAGCTATCTTATCTATCTGAGACAGGGTCTTACTATGTAGTTGAGACTGGCCTTGAACTCACTATGTAGCCCAGGCTGGCCTCAAACTCCTGGTGATCCTCCTGCCTCAGCCTCCCGAGTGCTGGCCTTACAGGCATGTGCCACCACAGCTGGCCTCAACACTTTATTTAAATAGGGAAACCAAAGCCCAAAGGAGCAGGGAGTGGGTTAGGTTATTTTACTCAGTTTATCAGTTCCCTGGAGTTGTGACTTTACAGTGACTCCCACTGTGGACAGAGGATACTGCCTGTCCTGCTGACATTGAGCTTGGCTGCGTGGCTTGTTTTGTCTGAAGCATTTGTGTGAAACACCTGTTTGTGATCAGCTCCCCTTTTGTGCCCCTGGGTCTGCCATGAGAAGAGAGTGGCCTAGGAGACCACTGGCTGTGCAGCCCAGACCCAGACTCTCCCATGGGGGACAGGCCTGCATCCAGTTGGAACTCCAGGCTCTCTTGTGGCCCAGCCTGATCAGCTGAATGAAGTCAAGCTTCGGGCCCATGAATGAGGCAATAGCATCTGGTCTTTTCAGTCCCTGAGACCTGGAGATTGTTTATTGCACGATAGTAGCTGACTGATAGAGAGGGAAAGTCAGTAATCCAAGATTAAAGTAGCACCACTAAAACTAGTGTTTGCATTTTTGTTAAGTGTAAGACTTAAGTCTCACTTTTACTCCTGGAGCGTGAACAGCCAAGAGGCTTTCACGATGCTGGGCTCAGAAGCTCAGCGAGGCTCCAGGAGCTAGTTGCACAGCGAGAATCACCCAGGAAGGAACACACCAGGCAAGTTGGCAAATAGACCTTTATTAGTCTGTCCAGACGGCACTCCCCAAGCCAAGTAGCTCAGGGAGGCGGCTAGCTCAGAAACAGAGGCCATTTTATATAGGGCTATGGGGGTGGGGTTTACACTCAAAATTTACAGGAAGAAGACAAAGGCAAAGAATCAGTTGATCTGAGCTAGTGGTCATCAAGCATATACTTGACCGTCACGTACTAATGATCAACAGATCGATTATCTATTATTCCATTTATAACTTAGATTTTAATATTCAGAACATTCAACTACAGGCAAGTAAGGAGTGGCGTGATTTGTGTTGGGTCTCTGTGTTCACTACAGTTTCCATTTAGTTTCCCAGCTACTTCAAAGCAGTTACCTAACAATTCACAATTAATCATTAGTTATCTTGTAAGGGATGGGGGGTCGACAGTCTCTAGGTCGTTTGCTGGTCAACATGGAGTCGCTCTGGTTCAGTCAGGCTCTTACACAGGTATAACGCGTGCCTAGCATGCACGAGAGCCCCGGGTTTCTGGGTTACTGGGAGGGTGGGAGGTATTATTTTTTCCCCAAGAATTCCCAAAAGGAAGATGGTGTTGTTCAGTGTTTCAGTGTTGTATTTCTTTAATTCTTACCGAGAGAAAATTGTATCATTTTGACTATTTGTGAAAATTGGCAGGCTAGGCTAGGCTTGAACTCACAGTGATCCTCATGACACAGCCTGTCGAGTGCTGGGATTAAAGACGTGTGCCCACGCCCCGATGTTTCGATTTTGTGTATGATGAGGTCTGTGACTTTTGTCACACAGTTGTGTTCCCAGAATGGAAATGAAGGTGCAGGAGGGAAGGCTGGGGCAGGAAGGGGGAGCCCCTGCCTGTTGAAGTGGCCAGATGTGGTGTGGGGCCCTACCCACACAGGCCCTAGGAGTTCCTGAGTGCCAGCCATGAGTGGAACTGAGGCTCAGGCTTCACCCCTCTGACTTCCCTGGACACATTTGGGCCGAATTCTGGGGCTCCGGTGGGCCATCTTTGCATAGGGCAAGACACCGTCTTGGAGGAGCCCACTGCCTCCCATTACGCCCTCAGGCCACACTTGTCAGCAACCTTCACAGCAGCGCTCCTGGTTTGCGCCTCTGGCTATGTCGTAGTAACAAGCACCGGAACCAGTGGGAAGTACAGGAAGATCCCCTGTCACATGGTCCGGTGTGTCTCTCACAGGCTGGATGGTTAGGCTCCAGGGCAGGACCCTCCAAGCTGGACTGGGGTTCCAGCATCTCCCTCACCTTGGTCCCGTGCCTCACCTCAGTAGCTGTTACACAAGCCAGACCTCATGGTTAAACCTGGGGCTGAGGGGGTTGCAGGCCCCCCTTTGGACCTCGGTTTCCCTACCAGTGACAATATCTGGACTAAAAGGCCTTGAGCTGCAGTCCTGGCTCTAAGCTCTCACCTGTCTCCGGGGCAGTGAAGCACCAGGGAACCTCTGCGGCACAGGTACATCCTCAGACTTATTTACTAAGACCCCACACCTCGAAGTCCCACTCATTTTAAATTTGAATAACTTTTATATCCTGCTGTTTGGAAGGTAGCAGGCTTTTGGAAACTGAAACCCCCAACCTTCCTCCCAACTTGGGTCCCCTTGGGCAGGGCAGGAGGCCGCTTGGTCTTATCATTCTTGGGTCAGTCAGAGGCCAGGGTGGGGCACACAGACACTATCTAGGTTGCACCTTCTTGACCTCAGTGTCTTTGCCCCACCAGAAAGAGACACCTGCATACCATAGTGACAAAATTTAGTTATCAGGTCCAGAGTTCCTGTGTCAGACAACTCACTCAAATGCTGGGGATGGGGGCTAGGTATAACCCCCACGTACAGTTCAAACAGTGAAACCCGGACTCACAACACTAGCTAGCCCTTGCAAGCTTACCCAGTGTCTGTCCTCAAGAAAAGGCCTGAAGATCCCTGAGATGAGCTGCTGACCAGACATCTAAGAATAGATCCAATTACTCAGGCTCAGAGTAGCCAGGAGTTGGAAATTCTGCCCAGAGATCAGCAGCTCTGGCATCCCGGGCTCCCTGAACAGGCTCAGGCTCTCCTGTCACAGGTGGGGAAACTAAGGCTGGCCCTGGCCCACCAGCCTCCCAGTCACACCAAACCTCAGGCTAGTTCCCTTTTCCAGTGAAACCATGGATTCATTATATAACCTACTTGAGCCTCCAAGTCCTTATATTAAAAAATAAATTTATAATGAAACTTCCCTCACAGACTGGTTATGAGGATGAAGGGCCCAACATGGAGAGGGTTGGGAACCACATGCAGGGCTTACGCTGGATAAATGTTACAGACTTCACACCACACAAAATTAATCTAGTGTGGATTGTCACTAGATGCAGAGGACTGTACAAGTGTTTTACAAATGTGGTCTAGAAGTCTCTTTACACCTGAGCATTTGGACAGTGTCTTTTGGTGGGGGGGCGTTGAGACAAAGTCTCACTATGTAGCTCACAGCAATCCTCCTGCCTCAGCCTCCTGAGTGCTGGGATTATAGGTGAGCACCACCACACCCGACAAGTCTCTTTTATTCTTAAAAATAGCATAGGGCTGGGAGTATTGCTTATTGTTAGAGCACTTACCAAGCATGCTCAAAGCCTTGAGTTCAGTCCCCAGTACTACAGTCAGTCACCATTTTAAAGTGAACAGTTTGGTGGCATTTAGCACATTGACAATATTGTACCAACCACTACCTCTGTCACCCCAAAAGGAATCCCCTCCCCACCAAGCACTCACTTTCTGTCTCCCTTCTCCCCTTCCTTGACAACAATTAACCTACTTTCTGTCTATGGATTTGACTGTTCAGGACATTTCACATACATGAAATAAAAAATATGTAGTCTTTGGGGCTGGCTTCTCTCAGTCCAGTGTTTTCAAGGTTCATCCATGTTGTAGCATGTTTCAGGACATCTTTTGTTTTTTTGAATTGAGGTCTCACTATGTAGTCTAGGCTGGCCAGGAATTTACTATGTAGCCATGCTGATTGTGAATTCATGATCCTCCTGCCTCAGCTTCCCAAGTGCTGAGATTACAGATATATACCACGGTGCCCAGTTTCAGTTCTTTCTTTCTTTTTTTATTTTGGTACCGGGGACTGAACTCTGGACCTTGCGCTTGCCAGGCTGGGGTGACACCACTAAGCCAAGTCCTGGCCCTCAGTACTTTATTTTTGTGGCTGAATAATTTATCATTATTTGGAAATATCATAATTTGTTTATTCATAAACTGATGAACATTTTCAGTTGTTTCCAACTTTGGCATCTTGTAGGTAAATGATACTTTTTTTTTTTGACACAGGGTCTCACTATGTAGTTCAGGCTGGTCTTGCACTCACTGTAGCCCAGGCTAGCCTTGAATTCATAGTGATCCTCCTGCCTCAGCCTCCTGAGTGCTGGTCCACCACCAGGCCCAGCAAGGATACATTTTTTTTCTTTTTGATATTTAGATTATTAACTTTTATTGGTACATATAAGTACACAATATGTTGACATTCATCATGGGGAATTTGCACTTTTACATAATATATCTTGCTAAGGATGCAACATTTTTTAACGGGACAATAAAATCACTGATTTTATTACATTAAAATTAAAAGCTTCTGTTCAACCAAAAACAATCTGGTATTAAAAAAGGAAAAGCAGGAGCCAGGTGTAGTGCTATTATGCCTACGATCAGAGCACTTGGGAGGCTGAGGAAGAAGTATCTTCAGTACAAGGCCTTCACAGACTACGTGGTGGGAACCTGGTGGGGGAGGGAAGGGAGGGGCTGCGGGGGTGAGGTGTGGGGATCGATGTTAGTGCATTTGCCCACCACACACAAGAGCCTGGGTTTCATCCGCAACACTGAAGGCAAAGGGTGAGGGGGACTGCAGCAGCCTTGCAAAGTAAAAGTGGCACATTGTATCCACAATATCTTTGTTTTTTGTGGGTTTGTTTTTTGGTGGGTTTTTTGTTGTTGTTGTTGTTGTT
>NW_022900946.1:9572643-9573749 GCF_012274545.1 Fukomys damarensis | reverse complement strand
GGATCACACCTGAAAGTAGCGCAGCTGGGCCATATGGATTCCACCTTCTGCCCTCATGTTTTCCGCAGTGACTGCACCGTTTTACCTTCTGGCGCCCACGTCTGAGGGCTCGCGGCTCAGGTTTCATTGATGCCGAGTTTGGACCATGATCCCGTTGTCATTGTTCTGGTCCTTTTTTCATGCAGGGCCATTCAAGAGACCCAAATGAAGTATTTGTCGGAGTGGGACCAGTGGAAACGGTACAGCAGCAAGTCGTGGAAGAGGTTCTTGGAGAAGGCTCGAGAGATGACCAGGCACCTGGAGCTGTGGCGGGAGGACATTCGCAGCATAGAAGGTAGCGGCCTGCACTGCGCCGTCCCCCGGGCAGATGCCTCTGGACCTGGGCACCTGCGGTCTTGTCTTCCCCGAGCTTAGCTGAAATTGAGCATTTCTTTCGTTGATGAAATTGAGCAGCAGCCATACTTAGGCTTAGCAGAACTTGTGTCTTTGTCACCAGGAAAAGTCATATATTTCCTGTTCCCGTGCTTGGTGGTGTAGTCTTCGAACGATGCCATTCATGTAGATTTTTTTAGACCTTACCATTACATCTTATTTTTTAATGTGCTAATAAAGATATTTGAATGTTATTCCATCACAGCTGTGTTTTTAATACTGTAATAAAACATCTGCTTATATCTGATATATCATGTTACTATATATTTCCTTACATAAAACATTATTGTGAGCTGGGGTCACAGCTCACATCAAACTGTCAAAGGTGCTCCTGGCTATGGAAATGCTAACAATCTCTATCTTCCCATACTGGCAGGAATTTGGAAGACAGTATTGTACTAGTCAGCTTGGACTGCCACAACTAGACATCGTCGTCTGGGTGGCTTAAGAAATAGGTTTGCTGGCTGGAGATGTGGCTCTGTGGTAAAGGGCTGGCTTGGACTGCCCTTAGATTGCTGCTTAGAGGCCCTGGGTTCGATCCCCAGTGCTGCAGACAGGGAGAGAAAGGGAGAGGAGGAACGCAGGGCCTCTGTGAGTCTTTTTTTTGTTTTGTTTTGTTTTTTGGGGGGTTTTTGTTTTTTGTTTGTTTGTTTGTTTTTGTTTTTTTTTTTGGT
>NW_022900946.1:9529994-9571283 GCF_012274545.1 Fukomys damarensis | reverse complement strand
GTGGCTCTCATTCACTTTTTTATCCCCAACATCTGTCTTTTACATTGTGACAAAGAAATGCTTGTTGAATGAATAAACAAATAGAAGCCAGGCGTGGTGGAACACACCTGTAATCCCAGCACTTGGGAGGCTGAGGCAGGAGGATCGCTGTGAGTTTGAGACCAGCCCGGGCTACATAGTGAGTTCCAGGTCATTCTCAACTACATAGTGAGACCTTGTCTCAAAACAACAACAACAACAACAACAAAACAACAACAACAAAAAACCCAAATAGAATTATAAAATAGCAGAGCTGGAATTTGCTTTGGGAGAACCAATTCAGCTATCTTATCTATCTGAGACAGGGTCTTACTATGTAGTTGAGACTGGCCTTGAACTCACTATGTAGCCCAGGCTGGCCTCAAACTCCTGGTGATCCTCCTGCCTCAGCCTCCCGAGTGCTGGCCTTACAGGCATGTGCCACCACAGCTGGCCTCAACACTTTATTTAAATAGGGAAACCAAAGCCCAAAGGAGCAGGGAGTGGGTTAGGTTATTTTACTCAGTTTATCAGTTCCCTGGAGTTGTGACTTTACAGTGACTCCCACTGTGGACAGAGGATACTGCCTGTCCTGCTGACATTGAGCTTGGCTGCGTGGCTTGTTTTGTCTGAAGCATTTGTGTGAAACACCTGTTTGTGATCAGCTCCCCTTTTGTGCCCCTGGGTCTGCCATGAGAAGAGAGTGGCCTAGGAGACCACTGGCTGTGCAGCCCAGACCCAGACTCTCCCATGGGGGACAGGCCTGCATCCAGTTGGAACTCCAGGCTCTCTTGTGGCCCAGCCTGATCAGCTGAATGAAGTCAAGCTTCGGGCCCATGAATGAGGCAATAGCATCTGGTCTTTTCAGTCCCTGAGACCTGGAGATTGTTTATTGCACGATAGTAGCTGACTGATAGAGAGGGAAAGTCAGTAATCCAAGATTAAAGTAGCACCACTAAAACTAGTGTTTGCATTTTTGTTAAGTGTAAGACTTAAGTCTCACTTTTACTCCTGGAGCGTGAACAGCCAAGAGGCTTTCACGATGCTGGGCTCAGAAGCTCAGCGAGGCTCCAGGAGCTAGTTGCACAGCGAGAATCACCCAGGAAGGAACACACCAGGCAAGTTGGCAAATAGACCTTTATTAGTCTGTCCAGACGGCACTCCCCAAGCCAAGCAGCTCAGAGAGGCGGCTAGCTCAGAAACAGAGGCCATTGTATATAAGGCTAAGGGGGAGGGGTGTTACACTTAAAACTTACAGGAAGAGGACAAAGGCAAAGAATCAGTTGATCTGAGCTAGTGGTCATCAAGCATATACTTGACCGTCACGTACTAATGATCAGCAGATCGATTATCCATTATTCCATTTACAACTTAGATTATAATGTTCAGAACATTCAACTACAGGCAAGTAAGGAGTGGCGTGATTTGTGTTGGGTCTCTGTGTTCACTACAGTTTCCATTTAGTTTCCCAGCTACTTCAAAGCAGTTACCTAACAATTCACAATTAATCATTAGTTATCCTATAAGGGATGGCGGGGAGCGACAGTCTCTAGGTCATTTGCTGGTCAACATGGAGTCGCTTTGGTTCAGTCAGGCTCTTACAAAGTAGTTGTACATATGTATTTCTGAATGCAATTCTGTGGTTCTTTGCACACACGTAGAGATTTGACTGTATTAAAAGTGGGATAATAAGCCAGGAGTGGTAGTGCGTGCTTGTAATTCCAGCAGTCTGGGAGGCTGAGTCGAGGATCTCAGTTTGAGCCCGGCGTGGGCAATTTAGAGACTTAGCAAGATCCCGTCTCAAAATTAAAAATTGAAAAACGGGACGATGACAACGAGTACATCAGTCATCAGTCACATATGTCAAATCATACACAAACATGAACCTAACGCACACGTACAAGCTGAGTGTGAGGCCCCACACACAAAGTGTACAGAGAGGAGATATATGTCCCCAAGTGTCCGGGGAGGATAGTGAAGGAAATGCCGCTCTCTTAAACACACTGGGTTTAGAAATAGAAAAATAGAAAATCACAAACACTCCCATGTACGGATACACAAATACATGAGACATATTTAAGTGCATATAGTTATATGCTTATGTACAAAACTGAGAGAGAAGTTCTCATCTGCTTCTAACAGATGTCTCACTCTGTTTCTTGCAGATATGCAATGTACAATATATCCAGTTAGCAGTTCTGGCCTCATCTACTTTTACAGTTATATCATAGACCTGCTTTCTGGCACTGTAAGTATTTACCCTAATTCTTGTTTGGACCTGCAAAATACTGAAAGTTGGTTCATTTAAAGATCAGTGCCATGGAGGGGAAAGGAAATAAAGGAAAAGAAAGAAATGTGAAAAAAATGAAAAAAAAATAAAGGAAACAAAGTCTTTGTAAACAGGGAAGGGTGAAGTGGGTGAAGGGAAGGCAGGGGTACGGGGGAGAAAACAAGAACCAAGACATATATGTAAAGGTACAAGATTCCAGTGATGAACGTAACTGTATTGTTTGCCTTAAATGTACCAATAAACTTAATGGGCAAAAAAAAAAAAAAAAAAATCAGTGCCATGATCTCTGCAGTGAGAGCTAAATGTAAGTGCTGCATGTGAACCAGGAAAACCAAAAAGATTAACAGTTACTCATCAGCAAGGAGAAGGCTGTCCCTCTCCTCCCACCGGCTTGTGCGGAAAACAGGCTTTGCCCCTTTCAGTCACGGGCCTTTCCCTGGTCCCTGCCGTCTGCGCATTGGCCTGCAACAGGATACGGAGGGCCCCACCGAAAGAAGTGTCAGTGATGGGACGGAATTAGCACCTCTCTCTCTGGCTCTCACTGTAAACCCTAGACCACACGGATGAGGACTGGCTCCTCTAGGCAGAGGTTACACACGGAGACACACGTGATGCATAGATTTGTCACATCCGCACGTCACCTACACGTGTCCGTGCTTGTGTGCACACAGCTCCCGTGTACCTAGACATGCACAGGTTCCTTGAAATCCCTCCCAGATCTGCTACTCTCAGGTCACACCCTCTGCTCCAGAATGGAATAATGGTTATAGTTATTCTAAATTTTTTAAAAAAATCTTCATCTAAAAATAGTTCTGTGTGGGCTGGGGATTTAGCTCAGCAGTGCTGATCTTGCCTCATAAGGTACTGAGTTTGATCCCTGGCAGTGGAAAAAAAAAGAAAAAGTTCTTGTATGTATACTTTTTTTTTTTTCCCATTCTGGGGACTGAACTTGACCTTTGCACTGAACTGTATTCCTGATCCTTTTTATTTATTTTGAGGCAGGGTCTTGCTAAGTTGCTCAGTTGACTAGACTAGAATCAAATTTGTGATCCTTCCAGAGTTCTGGGATTACAAGGGGTGCCTGCCTCAGTGTGTTTTTTTTAGTTCTCTTTTTTTCCCCAGGCAAATAATTACAGTTACGAAAAGTTACAATCACTATAGCTCCGATAAGAATTTCCCAACTTGAGCACGATTACGTTGTAGTCTAGGCCGTTGCTTGCGGTGGGCACTGTCCTGTGCATTCCAGGAGGCTGAGCAGCATCCCTGGTCTCTACCCTACCCACTGGATGCCAGTAACAGATTCATAGTTACAACTTCGAAGGATGACTTCAGACCCTGCCAAATGTTCCCTGGGGGATAAAAGTGCCCCTGGTTGAGAACTACTACTCTAGATATTTCATACATGTAAAAATTGAGCATATCTAACCTGAAAATCTAGATTGATTTGGGAGCATTTTGGATTTTCACATTAGGGGTGCTTGACTGAAGTCTGTACAGATACTTCCAATTCTGAAAAGTTCTGAAATTGGAAATTTTTCTGGTCTCGAGGATTTCACATAAGTGGTACTCAACCTGTACAGAAGACTACCTTTCTAAAAGTTACTAGTGTACTGCTCTGAGTTCCTTGAGGCACAAGCTACTCTTCTAGTTGCCTGCATTGAGCTGGCTAAATGAACTTCAGGCCTTTGGCTTTGTTTCAGGGCTTCTTGGAGGAGACCAGCCTCTTTTATGGACACTACACCATTGATGGTATAAAATTTGAGAACTTCACCTATGATCTGCCCCTGGCTTATTTGATCAGCACAATTGCCTATCTGGCCCTAAGCCTCCTTTGGATAGTGAAAAGGTAAGTGTATCTTGTCATCGCATCCTCCTTGACTTACTTCTTGATGGCTTGAGTCTCCCGGAGCTCTGCTGAGTCTGAAAAGCTTTGCCCAAAGATTGAGCAAGTCTTCAGCGGGCTTGGTGAGGAAAAGGTTTATTTGAGTGTTCTGGCAACTGAGAAGACCTGGAGGATACCGAAGTCAGGATTTGGGAGCTGGAGTAGCACCCTGGAGTTCTTTGGTCAATTGTTATTGGGCCTGTCTGGCAATTCCACACCCTTCCTCAACACCCCCTGTCTTTGCTTTGGTGTGTGTGTTCATCAGGTGGGTATTGGATTGCAAGTGGCAGAAACCCAACTCTGGCCAGCTGCAACAAAGGGGAACTGAGTGGAGCACAGAACAAAGGAAAGGAGGAAAGTCAAGTGCAGGGGGACAGAGGAAGAGCTATGGCTTAGGAGTAGTATCAAAAGCAAGGTCTCCTGCATCTTTGAGTCTCTAGTGTGGTAGCAGCTTTCTTAAGTGCTGAGAAATAAGGCACCTTGAGCAATTGCCATCAGCCCGTGACTGCCTGGGCCACAGGTGCAGAAATGCCTTGAAGAGACTTGTCAGCTCTGGTTCATTCAGGTGCCCAGTCCGGGCCCTTCAACCTTGGCCAGAGCAGCAGACGGTCCGTGATGAGCCCTGTTGATCTGAGTGCCCCCACCTCGGGCTTATCATCTACAGCCAGGGGGTTAGGGTCATAGGACAACATGGCAATTTTTTTCCAAGTGCTTTGGTGAGAGAGAGTGCAGTCTCCAAGAGAAAAGAGATTTATGGTTTGGATCTGAAATGTACCCCAATGGTCATGTGCTAAAAGGCTTGGTCACTAGCCTGTGGCACTGTTGGGAGGTGGGGCCCAGTGGGGATGTGTCCTGAAGAGATACAGACGTGGCCCTCTCTCTTTCTGCTTCCTGGCAGCCATGAGGTGAGCCGTCTTTCCTCACCATGGTCTCCCTCACCCCAGACCCAAACCAAGGGGTCAGGCAACTTAAGTTTCAAGCCCTGAGCCTAAATAAATCTTTCTTCCTTTTAAATTGTCTCAGGTATGTTGTCTCAGCAATGGAAAGCCAATATGGAAGCATTAGTTCCTTTAATAACATTAATGAACAACTACCCCACAAAGTTAGATGGCCCAAACATAGTAAAACTTGTGTTTCTGTACCCCACATGAGACTGACTGAATTAAACATCTTAGGGTATGAAATCATTTAGAAATGTGCGTGTCTTGGAAAACATCTCAAGCGGTTTGGAGGTACATTCTTTGCTGTGATCCTCCGGCACAACCGGAGTTTTTATGTCATCAGTGACAGGGTGTATTTTCCATGAATGCAGTTGATCGAATACAACTTGTGAAATATGCAGGAGTTGCATCTTGCCTGAACAGGTGCTCGCTAAATGTTTGTTTCATCTACTATTTCGTGTATTCCTGCATTTATGCACTGGTCAAGCAAAGTGTGATCCAGGCATTATGCCTAAAAAGGTGGCAAGATAAGCAAGGTGGGAACCTGTCCTCCAGGAATTTATACTGTAGTCAGAGTGAGAGGCTCTAAGCAGTAGATGGATAAATGAGATGATTTCAGAGTTGGTTTATCACTGTCAAAGAAAAAGGGACTGATTTGATGGGGAGATGAGGAATCCTAGGGGAGATCCTGGAGCTGAAATCTGAAGGATGGTGTATTAGTTCTGTTACTGTGACAAAATACATGAAATAGTTCACTTAAGAAGAGGGAAGGTTTATTTGGCTTATGGTGTCGGAGGTTCCAGTCCATGGTCACTGGCCCTGTGACTCTGGGGCTGTGGCAGTTTAGTGAATCATGGTGCAGTGCATGGCAGAGACACTGCTTGCCTCGTGGCAGCCAGGAAGCAGAGAAAAAGAGGGAGAACCAGATCTTCCATATCCCTCTCAAGGGCATGCCCCCACGTTCCTAAATTCCTTTTCCTAGGCCCCACCTTTTTATGTGTCCAACACATTACAGCGTGCCTTGGCTGGGGACAAGCCTTCAACCCGTGGGCTTTTGAGTGGCCGGCCACAAGAGGAGTCAGGCCACAAGCACCAGACCTGGAGAGAGATGTGGAAACAGTCAAGTACAAAGCAGGGATCTGTAGGTCTATGGAAAGGAATGAATGCTATTACAGTTACAGTAGAGGGCTGTGTGGGAAGAGATTGGACAGAGCCAAATCACGTGGCATCTCTAGTTTATATTAAAATAGTCTTGGTTTTATTCCAGCTGTGATAAAAGTTACTAGATGGATAAAGAGAAGTGATTTTCAACAGTGAGATACCTGGCTAAGTGCCACAGATATAGAATTGTCCAAAATTTGACCATGTCAGAACGTGCCCAACATACATCTGAGCAACGTCTCAGATTTCAGTTCACGGAGGTGGATTTTGCTGCTGCTGCTCTCAGAAGGGATTTTTGTGTTTTGGGGTCAGGTCAGTGGAAGGGTTTAAAGTCAACCTGATTCGGAGCGAGGAGCACTTCCAGAGTTACTGCAACAAGATCTTTGCTGGCTGGGACTTCTGCATCACCAACCGCAGCGTGGCCAACCTGAAGCACAGCAGCTTGCGGTACGAGCTCCGAGTGAGTGCAGCTGGGTTTGCCCCGGGGTCTCCCAGCCCGACCAACGTGCTTTGGGAGGCCAACTACATGGCTCCTGCAGGCTCGCCTGTGCTCAGCAGGCTTCTCCTGGGTCGTTTTCAGGAGCTTTGTGCAGTGTACAGCTTGTGGGTTGACGACCTTGAACCCAAGGTGGGGACATGTGGGTGGGAGCAGACAGTGTCTTTTCTCCACCTGGTTCTGTCTTACACTGTTGGGTTCTGCCTTGATGGGAACTGTCATAGACATTGCTTGTACCGGAGAAATTGGACTAAAGAGGGAATACTATAATAGAACAAAGTGGAAAAAACATGAAAAAATACAAGAAAATCTCTAAATTAATAAGGAGGAAAGGAGTAATGAGTAGCATCTTGGTCAGCTCCCCCCCATCCCAAAATAAAAGGAGGAAGGGGACAGAGACAAGAAAATCAAAAGTTTAATAAGGTAAGGGGGAAAGAATCAAATAAATGTATTGTTTCTTACACTAAATATAAGCGGATCATATTTTCCCATTAAAAAGCAAAGACTGGGCTGGGGATTTAGCTCAGTGGTTCTGCCGCCTGCCTGGCAAGTGCAAGGACCCAAGTTCAATCCCTGATACCAATAAAAAAAAAAAAAAGCAAAGACTACCAAGTTTACCAAGTTGGGGATTTAGCTCAGTGTCACTGCCCCTGCCTTGTAAGCACAAGGTTCTGAGTTTGATCCCTGGTTCTGGAAAACAAAACAAAAAAGCAGCAGAGACTACCAGATTGGCTTAAAAAACATCTACTGGGCCTGGGATTTAGCTCAGTGGCACTGTGCCTGCTTTGCAAGCAAAAGGTCCTGAGTTCGATCCCTGGTACCAAAAAACAAAACAAAACAAAAAAACTACTTACATGCTATTTCAAGAAACTGTACATTTGTATGAATAAATTAATAGTTTAATTTCCTTAGTAGACATAAAAACTGTTGGGCTTAGTCTAGGAAGATGTCTTGGGTGATATGAGTATTTAAAGCAAATCTTAAAGATTGATGAGGAGGGTAGCATAAGTTTTATTCCCCAAAACTTCTTCATTCCATTCCTCACAAATGTATTTTCTTTGATCCTCAGGCAGATCTGGAAGAAGAGAGAATACGGCAGAAAATAGCACAAAGGACCTCAGAGGAAACACTACGCATTTATTCTCTGAGACTGTTTTTGAACTGCATTGTTTTGGCTGTTTTAGCTGCATGCTTTTATGCAATCTATTTAGCAACCACCTTCTCACAAGAACATATGAAAAAAGTAAGTATACCCTGAGAGCAGTTCCACTGGTACTCCAATTGGTTGTTATGCTAAATGCATAGAGTGATAAATAGATATTATCATCATTTCTAAATATATGTGGGGGTATAAGTTCAGCTGATATGGCAGAGAATGAAAAATCAGAGGTGAACTAATTTCCACTTCAGTATACCTATTCTTTTTTACAATATTCATGCTAAACTGCATTTTTATCCCTGACTCCTTTATTTTCTAGGCAGTGCCTTAGTTTACCTAAAATAGCAGTGATTTTAGAAATCCAAGTTAATCTGGTAGCTTTGTTTCATGATTTTTTTGTTTTTTTTGTACTGGAGATTGAACTCAGGTCCTCGCACTTTCAAGGCAGATGGCGGAACCACTGAGCTAAATCCCCGGCTGTGTTTCATGAATTTAATCACCAGGGCCCAGGTTCCATCTGTCTTGTGGCTCTGCCACCCATAGGGTGTGGCTCTTTTCTGTGTGGTACAGAATAGCTCACTGCCACGTCCACATTCTAGCCAAAGGGAAGGTGAAAGGTTTGAGGAGACCACCTCTCCTCCTTTTAAAAACATGACGTGCAGTCTGACTTAAAACTTCTGCTCATCCCCCCTCGGCTAGAATTTAGTTACACGAAAGTACCTACCTACAAGAGATTTTTTTTTTTTACCCCTGCCTTGTAAGCACAAGGTTCTGAGTTTGATCCCTGGTTCTGGAAAACAAAACAAAAAAGCAGCAGAGACTACCAGATTGGCTTAAAAAACATCTACTGGGCCTGGGATTTAGCTCAGTGGCACTGTGCCTGCTTTGCAAGCAAAAGGTCCTGAGTTCGATCCCTGGTACCAAAAAACAAAACAAAACAAAAAAACTACTTACATGCTATTTCAAGAAACTGTACATTTGTATGAATAAATTAATAGTTTAATTTCCTTAGTAGACATAAAAACTGTTGGGCTTAGTCTAGGAAGATGTCTTGGGTGATATGAGTATTTAAAGCAAATCTTAAAGATTGATGAGGAGGGTAGCATAAGTTTTATTCCCCAAAACTTCTTCATTCCATTCCTCACAAATGTATTTTCTTTGATCCTCAGGCAGATCTGGAAGAAGAGAGAATACGGCAGAAAATAGCACAAAGGACCTCAGAGGAAACACTACGCATTTATTCTCTGAGACTGTTTTTGAACTGCATTGTTTTGGCTGTTTTAGCTGCATGCTTTTATGCAATCTATTTAGCAACCACCTTCTCACAAGAACATATGAAAAAAGTAAGTATACCCTGAGAGCAGTTCCACTGGTACTCCAATTGGTTGTTATGCTAAATGCATAGAGTGATAAATAGATATTATCATCATTTCTAAATATATGTGGGGGTATAAGTTCAGCTGATATGGCAGAGAATGAAAAATCAGAGGTGAACTAATTTCCACTTCAGGATACCTATTCTTTTTTACAATATTCATGCTAAACTGCATTTTTATCCCTGACTCCTTTATTTTCTAGGCAGTGCCTTAGTTTACCTAAAATAGCAGTGATTTTAGAAATCCAAGTTAATCTGGTAGCTTTGTTTCATGATTTTTTTGTTTTTTTTGTACTGGAGATTGAACTCAGGTCCTCGCACTTTCAAGGCAGATGGCGGAACCACTGAGCTAAATCCCCGGCTGTGTTTCATGAATTTAATCACCAGGGCCCAGGTTCCATCTGTCTTGTGGCTCTGCCACCCATAGGGTGTGGCTCTTTTCTGTGTGGTACAGAATAGCTCACTGCCACGTCCACATTCTAGCCAAAGGGAAGGTGAAAGGTTTGAGGAGACCACCTCTCCTCCTTTTAAAAACATGACGTGCAGTCTGACTTAAAACTTCTGCTCATCCCCCCTCGGCTAGAATTTAGTTACACGAAAGTACCTACCTACAAGAGATTTTTTTTTTTTAATCCTAGCTATATTTGTAGCTGAGTGATCTGTTGAAAGGAGGAGAGAAAGCCATTACCAGTCATCACCAGTACATCCTTGAAAGTAGTTTTCTCATTCCTACGTGAGAATGTATGGGATTTTTAAATGCTTTGCCTTAAGAGTTCATTTTTTCTTCCAGCGAGATTCTAGATATCTCTGTTTGCTCACGGAAGGAGGGAAATGGCTTTATGTTTATAGGCTATGTTGAATGACGAACGCATTTTGCTTGCCAAAAATGCATTGTTGAATTCATTTTTTCAGTTCAATTTGCATTGACATTTCCCTAGGAAATTGACAAGATGGTTTTTGGTGAGAACCTGTTGATCCTGTACCTCCCATCCATTGTGATCACATTGGCCAATTTTATCACGCCGGTCATCTTTGCCAAGATCATACACTATGAGGACTACTCGCCAGGCTTTGAGATCCGGCTGACACTTCTTAGGTGAGGCCTAACTGCAGGTCACCCGCCCATGGCAGCCATTGCTAATCAGCTGGGCACATTTTCCTGCTCTGCGGAGAACCCTCCTTCCCCTTTGGAGAAGGAACCGGAGTTTGCCTCCAGGGTCCACTCTTGCATGTTATACTTCTGGTTGCTGTGTTAGCTGAGGGGTGGGGTGGGATTCCAGGAGGTGGTGTTGCTGTGAAGATGTCAGGATTGACAGGTGTAAGGCAGAGCCCGCTGAGTTCATGCAAACGAGTGAAGAGGGCCAGACGTGGACTGTGGAATGGGAGAATTTTCACTGTGCTTCTCAAATGCCTGAGATTGTGTCTGCACCTTAGATAAAAAATAAAAAACCTTTGTGTTTTGGAAGTATTCAAACAGAACAAATGATCTAGTGAACCTTCACGAGTTTATTGTTTAGTTTCAACCATCCGCAACACCCCCCTGCCCCGCTTTGATAATAGGGATTGAATACAGGGCCTTGGCTCTGAGCTGCACTGTAGCTCTTTAATAATTTTTTTAAAGAGTTTGAAGTGGTCTCACTAAGTTGCCTGTGGTGGACTCAGTCTCCCTGATGGAGTGGCAGACGGCTTGTTCAAATCGGGATCTACACAAGGTCCACCTGCTGCATTTGCTTGTTACAAGAGTCCCTCCCTTTTTTTTTCCATGTTAAAATTCTGGGTCTTTTCTTTAGCATATTACGTTTACTTTATCGTCTCCTACAGGCTGTCCTTTTTTCAGTTTTTACTTACGAGTATGTTCGCAGCGCATAGCGGTTGCGTTCTTTGTGGGGAGTTGGCATGTGTATATAACACATCTGCATTCTTTTTTTCACCCCCTTCCCCTCCCTTCCCCCCCCACTTCTTGCCCTCCATCTGTTTTTCTAAGAATTCTTCTTTCCTTTTTATGTCACTGTAGAGCAACTGGGTCCTTTGTTCTGTAGAATGGCCCCTGTTCTGGACTCGGTCTGTTGTCTGTTCATGAGGTGTTTTATCTGTACCCGCGGTCGCTGTAAACTACCACGTAGATTCAGAGTTCTTATTGGGACCCCTTTTAGTTTTTATGCTGTGGAAAGCTCATTGGTAAGTGCTCTGTGTTCCCTCCTGCTGTCTCCCTGCTCAGGAGGGACACCGTGTCAGGTGGTGTGTGCTTAGGAATGAGAGAGGGAGCAGACTGCCTTATCACAGCATCAGGAGTCCCAACTTTCTGATCTTTTCTGCTTTAAAAAAAACTAGTAAAACATGAGGTGTCATTGAAAAATACGGTGAACGTTTGAACAGTTTATTACAGTAAACACGCACTGTCATTAAGCTCACGCGACATAATCCCCCGTGCTTCAAATACTCCTGTCCCTGTGTCCTTCCCTTCTGGGAGTCCTCGCTTGTAAGTGTCTTCCGTCACGCTGTTGTGGCTCAGTGTCTTGAATTGATGCAAAATGTTTACTTGTCGTGGTCGCTCTGACTTTGGGGAAGAGCCAGGCGTTGCATCAGGCCGTAGATGGTGGTGAGTAAGGTGGATGAGGTCACGCTGAGGTTTTTACGAGACTGCCTTTCCTTTGGATAGCTCACGGCAGCAGCCCTCGCCATATTTTCGGTCATCATGCTTCGTGACGACACTGATGAAACAGGACTTCCAAAACGGCCTCACAAAGTTGCAAGAACGATGGGATGAGTGTGTTAAAGATGGGGTGGGGTTGTCTGGGGAAGGATGAATGGTGATGTGTCTTTTATAAAATTTAAAAAATGTGAACACTCACCATAAATTTTGATATAAAACCTAAAATTATTATTTTAATCTTTTTGTTGTTGTTTTTGAGACAGAGCTTTCCTGTGTAGTTCAAGCTGGCCTTGAACTCACTATGACGCCTGGGCTGGCCTCGAATTTGTATAGCCTTCCTGCTTCAGCCACCTGAGTGCTGGGATTACAGGTGTGCGCCGCCGCACCTGGCAATTTAACCGTTTTAAAGTGCAGTCTAGTGGCATTAAGTTCATGACCAGTGATGTGCCACTGTCGTCACCATTCACCTCCAGGGCTGTCTCCTCATCCTTAACGGAAGAGCCAGGTGCTGGGAGGAGCTGGCCGGCCCTGACAGCTTCCTCTCCCTCTTCCCCGAAGGTGCGTATTTATGCGGCTGGCCACCATCTGTGTGTTGGTATTTACGCTGGGCTCCAAGATCACATCCTGTGATGACAACACGTGTGAACTCTGTGGCTACAACCAGAAGCTCTACCCGGTGAGCCGCTGGGGAGGCACCCTGCTGGGCGGAGGGGCATCTGGCGACAGTGCATGGTCAAGACGGCATGGGCTTGATTCTCACTCGCACCCCTTTCTAGCTCTAGCTAGGAGGTGGGCCTCGGCCTGAACACTGACGTCCGGGCTGGAGCGCAGGCGACAGATTTGGAGATGGAAAGGACATAGGACGGGATCTAGGAGTCTGGTTCCTTTGTCCCAAAGGAAAGGTCTCTTGTTGCCTGTTACCCTCTTTGGTTTCAGTGCTGGGAGACCCAGGTTGGGCAGGAAATGTACAAGCTGATGATCTTCGACTTCATCATCATCTTGGCTGTGACGCTCTTTGTGGATTTCCCTAGAAAGTAAGTATAGGGTTCCCCCTCTCCCCGCCCACCTCCGGAGAGGAGGCTCCCATC
This sequence comes from Fukomys damarensis, assembly GCF_012274545.1. Classification (NCBI taxonomy): domain Eukaryota; kingdom Metazoa; phylum Chordata; class Mammalia; order Rodentia; family Bathyergidae; genus Fukomys; species Fukomys damarensis. The sequence continues at coordinate 9,558,220 of NW_022900946.1, read as the reverse complement.
ACAGCCGCCCCCAACGAGTGCTAGGTAACACCTCGGTCCCCAGGAAAGTACAATAACCCGCGAGCTGTTGTGTCCCCTCTGAAGATGGTGTGAAGGGCAGGAATAGAAGCTGCTTGGAGATTACTTGCTGCCATCTGCACAGCCCCGCCAGTGTCAGTGTGGACCACCAGGCGGCAGTGCAGGCTGCGTTTCCCGATCTGGGTTCAAGCCCCAGCACGGACCCTTGCTGGTCATGTGACTTTAGGCAAGCTGTGTAGCTCATGCTCCTCTGACCCAGTTTTAGCTTTGTGAGAATTAAATGAGCCACTGCAGATAAAAGCACTCAGAATACTCCACGGCGCCCAACTCAACAACATAGTAACTGTTCCCATCACAACTGTCATGACTGTATTGTTGTTTCGATTATTCTCCCATCTCCTTTTTTAAACCCACACGTACAGATAATCCAGACATAGGGCTGGATCTAGCATTATTAATGTTAAAAACAAACATCAAAAAAGAAGCTTAAAAAATACACAGATATGATATGAAGAGGTGCTATTTAAAACTTTTAAATATGTAGAATTTAAACAAATGTAGAAGTCTGGAGATAGGTGGGGGTTCTCTTCATTACAGTGCCCCCTGACTGTCCAGTCCCATGCCATTCCGCAGGGGTAAGTGGCACTGACACTTTGGGATAGCTCACGCCGTCTTTCAGTGCTGTATAAAAACACACGCTAGGAGGCTGAGGCAGGAGGATTGCAAGTTCCATCCCAGCTCAGGTATCTTGTAAAACTATCTTAAAATGAAAAATAGAAAAGGCCTGGGAATGTAGCTCAATGTGAAAGCCCTGGGTTGAATCCCCAGTACTGCGAAACAAAAACTGTATACACCCACATCTACACAAGTACATGTGTAAATAGATGCAGTGTCTTGTTAGATGTGTTCTTTGCCTTCAGTGGGATCACAGTACATCCATATGGTCTGCAGCTTGCTCCCCCGCATCCCTCATAAGAATAAAATATCATGAACAGCTTTCCATGTTGTGGCACATGGGTTTTCCTCGTCCATCTTTTCCATAACATCCATAACATTTTCCTCTCTCCATGGCTTATTATTTATCACTCCAGCCCCAACTGATGGTATTTAGGTTGTTGCCACTATTTTTGCTAACCCGTGGCAACGCTCTGCTGTTCTCTTGGGCCCCTGACCCTGGGATTTCTGTAGGAAGCTTCTAGAATCCTGGGAAATGGTACTGGTAGGTGGTGGGGTCCCCATAAACTCTCTTCTGTGTGGGTGCACGGTACTTTTTGTGCCAGGTGGCAAGCCAGTATACAGAGCCCTCCGGCATCATTTATGGTCATCACAACCCTGTGAAGTGGGTTATATTATAATCCCCTCCCCATTCCCCAGATGAGAAAAGCAAGGCTCAAAGAAATCAAAGAGCATGTCGACGTGGATACCAAGTTGTGGATCTGAGGCTCAAATCCTGGTCTTAATGATTCCAGAGTCCACTGTATTGTGTCTAAGACCATAAACAGGACTAACCAGTTTCTATGAAATGGCCTTAGGTGGTGGGGAGGTTCTGCGGCCTTGGCAGACACCAGCTAAGAATGGTCTGGTTTGTTTTCAGGCTCCTGGTGACCTATTGCTCCTCCTGGAAGCTGATCCAGTGCTGGGGACAGCAGGAGTTTGCCATCCCAGATAACGTCCTGGGGATCGTGTATGGGCAAACTATTTGCTGGATCGGAGCCTTTTTCTCACCTCTTCTCCCTGCAGTTGCCACTGTGAAGTTCATTATCATCTTTTACGTGAAGGAGGTAAGCAGAGGTGAGGGTGGGAGTGCATTCCTGGTCCACCCTTGATCCCGAAGGGTGTTCGTGGGTTGGAGCCCCTCCCACCTCCATGAGGCGCATCAAATGGACGGAGTCCCTCATGTCTTACCTGTTTATTCTGGAAAAGACGGAATGGATTTGTTTTATACTAGAGATTGACCCCAAGGCCTTTATACTGAGCTACACCCCCAGTTCTGTTTTCATTTTTAAAATTTTTTATGATTTTGAGACAGGGACCCCCCCCCCAAGTCACTAAATTGCCCAAACTGGGCTTAAACTTTTTCTTTTCTCTCTTTTTTTTTTAATTTTAAGGACCTTGTTAATTATTTTGCTCCTGTGACTTAAATGTTATCTCATATAACTTAAGAACTCTCAATAGTGGTACATTTTAGTGATATTTGACAAAATTTTTGTTTTTCTTCCCTCCTTTCCTTTTTCTTTCTTTCCTTTTTCTCTCGTTCGTTCGTTTGTTCCTTCCTTTTTTGTGTGTGTGGTACTAGGGATTAAATCCAGAGCTTGTGCAAGGGAGGCAATACTCTGCCACCAAACTGGGCTTGAACTTGTGATCCTCTTGCCTCAGCCTAAGTAGCTGGGGTGTTAGGTGAGCACCACTGCACCTGGCAAAACATTTACTTATTTCTAGTGTGTAATTTTTCTTTTAGATTTTGGGGCCAGTGCGGTTATTTTTAAGGCCCCAGTGATTTGTCTAGTGCTCCAGGGCCCTTGCACAGCTCCCAGGGCCGAGGCACTGTGCTAGAACTAAGCAGTGTGTGGGAGAAGCAGCTTGCAGATGCCTGACTTATTTGGACGTACTCATCCGTCGTCTTTGTTACAAAGCCACCGTATGCTCATTGTGAAGACTGAGTGATACAGAGGTGCTCACAGTGATGTCCTTCCCACTTCCAGACGGCCTTTGGTGACAGGCCCAACATTTATTTGTTTTATTTTTTTCCAGTACCAGGGATCGAACTCAGGACCTTGTGCTTGCAAGGCAGGCGTGGCACCACTGAGCTGAATCCCCACCCTAGCACTTATTATTATGCCAAGCCATGAAGGTTCAGAAATGGAAATGACAGTGTTAAAAAGAATAATGGTATTAAAAGCCAGTAATACTACTACTGTATATAGGTGCTGCTTTATCTAGATGATCATGTGGTGCTTATACCCAGCCTAGGAATAGGTACCATATTTTATAAAGGAGAAAGCTGAAGTTCAGAGATGTGACTGCGCCAGGCCACGTAGCTTGTAGGCGACCTCTGAGACTTGAACTCAGATTTCTCTCACTCCAGAGCCTTCTCTTAACTTGGTAAGCAGCGTGTTGACTGGGGCGAAACTTCCCACCTGGGGGCTTTGGCCTTTGAATGTTCTTATGCCTTCATCTGGATTCAGTTGGCTGAATCGTCGAAGGAGAGATTGTTGTGAGAAAGCTCGTAGGGACTTCATTTTCTCCTTTCTAGGATATACTGGCAGCCAGTGATTTCCCAGTACACAGTCTGGGAAAGGCAGAGTGGGTGAAGGGAGGCCTGGCCGGCAGCAGCCCCCAGGCACAGCACCCAGTGTCCTCCGGCTCACACGTTCTTCTGGCTTCTGTGGGATTCAGAAGAGCTTGATGCCAACCAGCAATGAAGCTTTTTAAAATATTGAGGAAGTCATCTATGGCTGCTACTTTCCCCCTCTCCCTCCCCACTTGATATTTTCTTTGATGGAAATACCTAGTTTTAATATATGGAAAATAACGCGTGCTTGTAAAAAATTCAAGCAGAACATCTCTTGATGTGGTATATATTGTCTTAGAACCATTTAAATATATTTGAAGCCCTAGAAAGAACACATACTTAAAAAAAAACCTTAAATGAGTGCAGAGCGTGCAGAGTTCTGAAATCTGCCGCTTTCGTCGCACAGTGCCACATGGGTAAGTAACACAGTCTCGTCTTTTTTAAGAGATGTTTGCTATTCCATTGTGTGTGGCCTTTAACCTTTAAGGAGCTCCGCAGGTAGTTAGATTGCTTTCAGCCGTTGCCTATAAACGACCACTCCAACCGCACCTATCCACATGCATGTGTCTTGGCCCATTTTCTTATTATTTCACCAGTGTACATTTCTGGAGTCTGGACTAAACATTATTCATTTGATTTATAGTCTGGACGATCCTCTGGAAAGGTGAGAACAATTGACGTTCCCATTGCCATGCCCATTTATGCCCATTTACCGTCCTGAAAGCTGCGCTCATTGTTCTTAACCTTTTTCTTCTTTTCTTCCTAGCTGAGTCTTCTTTATACCTGCAGACCTTCCCCAAGGCAATTCAGAGCGTCCAATTCTAATTTCTTCTTCCTGCTGGTGTTATTGATTGGGCTGTGCTTGGCAATTATACCTCTGACAATCAGCATGTCCCGGTAAATATTGTGTTTTCTAGGACATCTCCTTGCCTGTGACATGTTCCTCTTTCATGTCAAAGGGTCCGGTATGTTCTTTGGCTTTTCTCGTGACGTGACGTTGCACCCACAGAAGTCACAGAGTCTCCTTGGACTTAGCCACGCCCACCTTTCAGCAGCAGTCCCCTCTGCAAGCTGGAGTGAGTGCCTTGGTCCACTTTGGGAACTTTGGACTGCAGGTTGTAGTCTTGGTGGGCACCACATGAGACTTTCCAACCTCATTCCCTTTCCCAAGGACCTTTCATTCTAGTCTCCTTTGGGGTTCTTCATTTCTTATTATCAAAATGATATATGATCACTGTAGAAGACTTAGACTGAGGGGAAAAACAGAGAGAGGTAGGAAGTTGCCCTTACTCTGGCCAGTTTGGTTGAGGAACATTTACTGAGTACCTTGTTTGTGCCAGGCACCGTGCTAAGTGCTAGGGAAAGACGTGGCACAAGGGCTGTGGAGCCTAGTGTGAACTTAGGGGAGAACAGAAATGCTGTCTTCTAAGGATCGGAGTTTGGGAGTTGAAACCTTGGGGATACCACTTCCTGTGGCCTAACTGCTTGCACCAGAACCCAGCAAATTCTGTAAGGGGCAGAGAGTAATTTAGGCTTTCCAAGCTACTCAGTATGCAGCCACTCATTCTGCCATCTCAAGAGAACAGCCAAAGACAATATATAAAGGAGGAGGTATGACTGTGTTTGAATAAAACTTTATTTATAAGAAACAGGTGGTGGGCCAGATTTGTCTTATAGGGCACATAGTTTGCCAGACTCTGTATTAAAAATCTTATGGAATTTGTTTCTTGATCTTTAAATTAAAAGTAGAATTAAAAGTTTAATCCTGTCTCAGATTAAAAACAATTTGAAGTTTTATTCTATGTGGGTTTTTCAAATTGATTTTTTAATATTATAATAATTTATTTTTGTACTAGGAATTAAACCTAGTACCTTCACACTGAGCTACATCCTGAGCGCCCACTCCCCTTAAAGAAATTTTGTTTTTTATTTTGTCAAGTCTCTAAGTTACCCAGGCCAAGCTCAAACCTGTGATCCTCCTGCCTCAGCCTCCCACAATGCTAGGATTATAGGCGTGTGCTACCATGCTTTGCTATTATATTAAAAATTCAAATAGTATAGAAGGATACAACTAAGAGAAATTGCCAGCATATGCAAAACTCTCATTCTTTTATATATATTTTTGGCTTTGATGTTTAAATTAAGAAGTGTATTCACATGGTGCAATATCTTTTTTAAAGTGTAAGAAGCTTATTTTCTAACTCTATTTTCCAATTATTTAGTTTCCCTCTGGGACAGTTACTTCATGTCCTTATGTCTCTTTTCTGTCACAGTACTTCTCTAATCCCATAGTATGAATGGACCACAGGTTGTTCATTCATTTCCTTAAACTTAGGCAGTCCTTTTCAAGTCTTAACTTTAATGTTTTTCCATTGTAATTTATTTTCTCTGCTATTTTATTTAGAACAATTTTAATTATATGGAAATGTTTAAAAATAGCAAATGCATATGCTCTTGAAATAGATTTCTCAGTTATTGACATTTGGCAGGGTTGTTTTTTTTTTCCAGTAATGAACCACTTGATTTTGTGTTTTTCTGGGAGTTTTGTTTGTATGTTTTTCTTTTGTACCACTGGGAACTGAATCCAGGACCTTGAGCATGTTAGGTACGTGCTGCACCCCTGAGCTGCATCCCCAGCCCTGAACCGTGTGAAATGAAGTAGGTGCCGTGTTCACCCCTAAATACTTCAGCAGGCAGCTCCCAAGAAGACACTCTTTCATACACCTCCACAATAACATTTTCACGGCTAAGAAGCTTCACACTAATGTCATATGCCTGCCATATGCAGATTTTTCCAGTTGTTCCCACATAGTCTTTTCTAGCTTTATTAAAAAAAAAATAACAGTCTAAACTTTCAGCAGTTATGTCTTTTTAGTCTCTTTTAGTCTTTGACCCCCTAAAGAATCCAGGCCATTTTTCCTCACCTTTGAATTCAGAGATTAGAGAGTAGAATCCCTGGATTATTTTCTAACAGTCTCATTTAACTTGATCTTCTGTCCTGAATGCCCTGGAAGTTAGACCTGAAGACTTGATGAAATGTTAGAGTAAGTATTTTGGACCAGAATATCACAGGAGTCAGGTTGTTCCCCATAGGCCACTGTTGACAAGATGTTCTGGGTGTGCAGAGTTGGGACCCTCGGCCTGTGCTGCATCCTGGCCCTGAGCCCCTTGTTCCATGTCCTGGCAGCATCCCTTCCTCAAAAGCCTGTGGGCCTTTCACCAACTACAACACTACCTGGGAGGTCATCCCCAAGACCATGATCACCTTCCCCAGCTCACTGCAGTCTGTGATTCATGGCATCACATCGGAAGCCTTTGCTGTGCCTTTCTTCATGATCATCTGGTAAGATATCCAGGAACCACTTGGACCCCAGTGAATAATTCCCACTGAGGCAAATGGAGTGTGTTTGTCCTGCTGTTGTGACAAAATACCTGAGACAATCACCTTAAAAACAAGAAAGGTTTAGTTGGCTCGCAGTTTCACAGGTTCAGTTCATGGTCACTTAGCCCTGTTGCTTTGGCCTGTGGCAACACAAAACATTGTGGCAGGAAAATGTGGCAGGCACCTGTTCTCCTTATAGTGACTTGGGAGGGAAAAAGAGAGGAAGAAGGCCAGGGTCCTACTATCTCTGTCAGTACCACTTCTCCCCGCCAGTGACATAACATCCTTCTACTAGAACTCACTTTGTTTTTAATTTGAATTTTTTTTTCAGTATCGGGGATTGAACTCAGGTCCTTAAGCTTGCAAGGCAGGCATGGTGCCATTGAGCTAAATCCCTGGCCCAAGACCCGACTTCTTAGAAGGTTCCATTACCTCCTAATAGCGCCATGGGCTAGGGATCAGGCCTTCAACACATGGGCCTTTGGGGAGCATTCCAGATCCAAAAGATGACAGTTTAAATGAGCAGAGCTGCTGTTTTCCTGGGAGCTGGCCTTCCACAAGCCCATCTCTGAAGATAGCTTCGAACATTCCGCTTGAGACCTAGAGCTGCAGAGAAGATGGGAGACAGTTATTGACTGCTTTTAATCAAAATGGTCTTGTCCCAGCTATCGCTGGGTTTTATTGTATCCCATTTCAAATATGAAGAAACTGAGGCTGAGTGGTCACCCACAGCCAGTTAATGACATACAGGGCTGACTTTCTGGACCACTTCTTCCTCTCTGCTGTCCTGCACGCGCTCAGGAGACCCTGACCACTTTCATATTAACATACAAAGCAAGGGACAAAACGGACTTCTCTGTGCAGACTGATAAACACTCCACTGGTTGGTTCTCCCCCTTTTTCCTTTGGAGAAGTGAGGTCCTCCTTCCTTTCTCCTCTTCCCTTTTTCCCTTACCCTTTCCCCTCCAACCAAAGAAAATCTGTCCTGGAAGTGTGCCGGGTTGCTTTTCTAGTGGCCCCTCAGATGACACGGAGTCCGCCTGGCCTGTCCATCTTGTCTTGCAGCCTCGTCATGTTCTACTTCATTGCGCTGGCCGGAGCACACAAGCGAGTGGTAGTCCAGCTCCGGGAGCAGCTGTCTCTGGTAAGGAGGCACAGGCCACACGGGATCATGGTTGGTGACGGTAAATCTGTACAGAAAATGGCGCTTTTCCCGTGGAGGGAGTGGAACTGCTGTGGCCTCCACTCTGCGCACTGCCACTTCCCAAAACCCTGCCTTCAGGCCCTGCCTGGTCCAGCTTCATTTATTCATCGGACTCATCCATTTCTTCACCAAGAGAGACAGAATCGCTAAATACTTCAATGAGAAAACTTCTCCTAACTATAAATGCTAGGAAGATTATAAAAACAAAGTGCTAGAGGGACGAGTGGGCCATCATACTGTTGCTAGTGGGTGGCGAAAGCCTGTTTAAGGAGGTGGCATTGGAGCCGAGGCTTGGACAAGAGGAGAGACCGAGTAGTGGAAGTTGCAGTGAGGGATCAGAGTGCGGTCCAGGCTATGAGGGAAAGAGGACAAGCCTAGGGCTGGCGCGGCTGAGGGTTGTGAATTGGGGGTGCGGGACAAGAAGGTATTGTGCATTGATTAGGGTCATAGTGTAGTCTGGGGCAGCTGGTAAAAGTGTATTCGAAGTGTGATGGCAAACCACTGGGGTGTGTTAAGGAGAGGAGGGCGGGGTGTATGCGTGCCTAGATATACACATACACACAGTACTGCCTCGGTTCACAGACACTTCCCTTCCTGAATACGTAATTCAGTTTGCAAACAGAAGTGTTCAGCACAGTTTTGCTTCTGTTTGCAAACTCTGCCTCAGGTGATGACCGTGACCCTGGCCATCTTTCCCACATGAACAGGAATGTAGCCATCTTTCCCAGAATCTTGGGACAAATTAAATTTGTGAACCAAGATACCACTGTGTGTGTACACGTACATGTTTTGTTGTTGTTGTTTTTTCTTCTTTTCAAGATAGGGTCTTGCTGTGTAGTCCTAGTTGGCCTTGAACTGAGAGTGATCCTCTTGCCTCAGTCTCCTGAGTGCTGTGATTATAGGCATTTACCACTCTATCCGGCTGGTGATGTCTATTTTTAAAAGACCACTGGTTGCTATGTAGATAAGGAACTGTAGAGGGATCCAAGTGAAAGACTAGATCATACACCACTGCAGTACTCCAGTGGTTGGACTGCTTAGCCCTAAGAATGAGAGGGAATTCATGGGACAGAAATTGTGATGTTGTATCCAAATATACGACATGACCTTCGAACTCATTTCTCTTTTTAGGAAAGTCGTGACAAGCGCTATCTAATCCAGAAACTAACAGAAGCCCAGCGGGATCTGAGGGACCAGTAGATCAGGCATGGGGGTGCTGCTGTCTGCTTCTCACTTGGCCTCCTGACTCCTGAGCCTACAAAGTCTACCTGGGTTCTGAGTAGAAATTTTAAAATATATTTTTCTGGAGTTTAAACTTTTGTAAGATTGACTTCCTATGCACAGCTGTGGTGGCCATGTTTGCATACCCAGCTTTTAGTGACTTAGAAGTAAGTGCAGGCTGAAACCCAAAGCCTTTACCTATAGACTAATAACTCAGTAATAACTCTACCAAAACAGTAGCCTTTTGGGGTTTTACAACAAAAATCAAGGAGAGGCTTTTATATATTTTTAAAAGCTTGTTTTATATTGTCTTTCAAAGCTAACCTGAGGTCATCTGTTCCCAAAACTGGGTTCTTTTTTTGAACCTGGTTCTAGGAGTTTAGACTGAGGAGTTTTCCTTAAAAGCTGTGGCTCTCCTGAATGACTCGTTACTTAAAATGAAACCTGAATTTTTTAAATTAAGAGAATCCTTGAATCATGATGTGTGGAACAGGTGTTAAGAACACAGAGCAGACTGTCATGTAATTTCGGCTCACATGGTAGAGGTTGGGAAAAGAGTCAGTCCCTGCTATGTGAATAAGCAGTCTCTCAATCCCTGATGAACCTTCACGAAGAGAGGGGCAGTAGCAGGTTGGCGGCCTTGACTTCTTCGTTTTCTAACCATTTTGCCATAGTCTTATTTATTACTCAGGGGAAAGCTGCCTTTAGTTACCCATAAGCCTTCATTTCTGTCTGATCTTCAGTTCTGAGACTGGCAGAAATCCCTGTACTGCTGAAATTAGGAGGCAGACGAAGTTCTCTCAGTCTTCCAGATGCTGTTTCCCTTCCTGCACTGAGGTATCCATCTCTGAAGGACACACACACACCGCATTTCAGAGCCAGGCTGCGAGGGCTGTTTAGTATTGGCGCTGTGGGTTATGTGCATAAATGTTTTGTGCTCTGGGTTACAGCTCAGCCTTTTCATTATATCAGCCTGTGACATACACCAAGTTAGATCGGTTGCTGGTTTTTTAATTACACATTTCTATATTTTCAAAGGCTACTGTTAAGTGCACATGCCTTTATTTTGCATCACATTACAAAAGCACAATATCTAAGATTTCCGTTAAGAGTAAAAAAAAAAATGCAATAAATACCTCATCATAAACATACCTAAATTTGACAGCATGAACCTTTTCATCGAAGCCTAAGCTATTGTTTAATGCAATCTGTTTTCACTTTATTATCTTCAAAATCTTTGTCAATATATTTTGTGAAGTTTCTGTTCATTGTTTTTCTTCCTTTCACTGGCTCCAAACCTTTGGTAGAATTTGAAGTTGGATGGAGCTTTAAAAAGCTACTGCTAAGAACAGTTCCAGTGTGCCCTCCAGCACTACCCCGTTACACGAACGTTAATTTATTCCTTGCTCTGGGAAGCAAAGAAGCTTGTCAGCTTGTACATTTCTAGATTCCTGATCCTTTGTCTCAGCCATGCACGCATATGTTTGTGTGTGTGTGTGTGTGTGTGTGTGTGCGTGCAAGCGCGTGTACTGGGGGTGGAACTCAGGTGCTTTGGTACCACTGGACTACTTGACCTCAACACAGCCATTTTCTTGCTCTTGTATAAAGTACTATTAACATGGGATATATTTGTACCTGTGAGACTTCTCAGTCTTTTCCTGTCTGGTTAAGATTTACGAGTTTCTAAATCATTTCATACCTGGTACCATAAAATTTGAGTAATACAAAGTCCATTTCATCCTCACTTAAAAAACAAATTTTGGCCTTTCTGCCTAGCACTTTTGTAATGTATTTGCCTTCACCATGCTCCTGAGGACAGTCCAGGTTTCTATTTGTGTGTTTGTGTGTTGTCTAAAATAAAAATATATTGCCATGTTTTCATTATAAAATTGATGGCGAAATATGCTAATCAGCATATTAGTTTTACTTAAGTGCTGCTAATTTGCATACCTCTTACTTGAATTTTTATGTTTTGATAACTGATAACTTCAAGTAATATCTGTATAATTTTTAAAGTGCAGCTGTCTAATGTGCATTAAAACTACTGATTAAATAATGTCTTGCCGGTTTTAAAATGCGATTGTGTATATTTGAACCCACACATGCGTCTGGTCTGCAGTCACATGATCATGGGAACCTGTAAGAGTTTGCAAAGTTGTTTTTTGCCTTTTCATAAAAGTAGATGAACAGGTGTTTAATGCAATTATCAGATGAGTGCTTTTAAAACTCCTTGGCTCTACTGAAATCAGGGCAAGTGTATGTGTGTGCTTTAAACTTAAAAAAAGCATAATTATTTCAAGCGTTTCTCATCCTACTCCCAGAGAAAACGACTGCCAATATTCACTGTATTCTACCAGAAAGCTTTAATACATACTCAAACAGATATATATGTTTGGGAGTATGTTGGGAAATATATATTTCTGAGTTCCTTCCTTCTCCCTCTTAATAATATCTTCATTCTTTTTAATGTCTGCACTGCATTCCATCGCATGACCACAAATAAGAACTTGGATTGTTTTTGCCCAACTTTCCCTCTATAAGCACTGAATGATGGAATTTTAAGCACTCTTCTGCAAACAGTTCTGTTTTGCTTCATTCTGCTGCAGGCCCTTGTTTATCTTAAAGGCAGACTTGCAGGTTCTTGTAATCACAAAATGTTCTCATCCCAGCAAAAGGAAAAATCCAGTTACGCAAGTCTTTAGTTTGCAAAGCAAATCCCTGCACCTACAAATCTGATCGCAGCCAATCACTTTTGTTAAGTATTGGAGAACAAAGAATTAATTTTGCCAGGTGGCCCTCCAAGGTCTGACTTAAGGGAGGTGAGAACTTCTGAATTATCTCCTTTATATAGTATGTGGCTTTACTAGTAAGTACCACTTGGTACATTCTTTACCCAGTGCATGGCATGTGCTGGAGACATGCAGTGGCTTTCTGCTTGCTTAATGGTGATTTTGTACAAATGTCTCCATCTTCCTGAGGCAAAGTTCTCTTATCTTTAAAACAGAAGGATAATATGTGAGTTAGCGTTTATATTTGAGGGCTGAATCAGGGAAGAGTATGCTTTTTTTTCTTTTGAAATTTTGTTTTCTCATTAGAAATACGTTTATCATAGAAAATATGGAGAACAGTGAAAGCTACAGAAAAAATTTAAATCATTCAAAATTAACACTGTTAATTTTGCAAAACTGCTTTTCAGATAGAAAGTACAGAGAAACAAGAAAGATTGGAAGAAGGAAAGGAAAAAAATTCATATTCTCACTTCTTTTGTACTCGTGTTCTTTTGTTATCAAAAGTTCTTTATAAACATTTCAATGGGCTAGTCAATATAATAGCACACATACAAATCATACTTTTTAACATTCCCTTGCTGCTTAACATTTTAATTCCAAAATTTCCCAGGAATAACTGAGATAGCATAAATTCTGTCAACAGTTTTTCTCCTTAGAGATAGAAGTGGGATTAGGAGAAGGGTTTTGAGATTCAGTTGTATTTATTTTATTTTATTCTTTTATTTTAATGCTGCTGGGAATTGAATTCAGGCCTTTGCACATTTGGCAAGTACTCTACCACTGAGCTACATGCCCAACCCCAAAGCTGAATTTATACTTTCCAGTAGATTTACATTAAAATGTTACATCACCTTCACTAAGTATCAAGTATTTGAGTTCATCATAATTTAAAATTATTGTACTGTGTCAATTTAAACACTGTAGAGGCCGGGAGTGGTGGCACATGCCTGTAATCCCAGCACTCGGGAGGCAGAGGCAGGAGGATCGCTGTGAGTTCAAGACCAGCCTGGGCTACATAGTGAGATCCAGGTCAGTCTCAGCTACATAGTGAGACCCTGTCTCAAAACAAAAAACAAAACAAAACAAAACGAAACAAAAAAACCAAATAAACAAACACTGTAGAGTTACATAAAATCAGCAATTTAATAAGCCAGGTGTAGCGGAACATGTCCAGCATTGTGGGAGGCTGAGGCAGGAGGATACAAATTTCGGCTGGGCCTGGGTAACCTAGAACTTACTGAGGCCCCATGTCAAAAAAATTTTTTAAAAGGATAGGGATGCAGTCCTGTGTTCCACTCTCCAGTACCAGAAATAACTTGGGAGTCAAATAATCCAAGACTGTAAACTGAAAGCGCCCATTGGTTAACAACGTTCTGGTGTTAACCAATAGAGTATTAACTTTTGCTGTGTATCTTTCCATTCATACACCTTGATTTTTTTTTTTTTGAGACAGGATCTCCACATATAGTTCAGGATGGCCTTGACCTTGGCGATCCTCATGCCTCAGTCTCCTGAGTGCTGGGGTGATTGACATGTGCCATCACATCTGGCCAGATAGGCATCTTTTCATTTTTTTCTAGTCTCACAAACATGTCTCATTTGAAAAATTATTTCTGTTGGGCAGGCCCCTAGAAGTAGGCCTATAATATTAATAGATGTGTGCTTTAAAAAGTGTATGTTGATAAATTTCCTTTTCCCTTACAAGACTGCACTAATATACATGCACAGCAACAAATATATATATAATAATAAATTTCCCAGTAGAAAATGCGAAAATTGAAAAAAGGACTAGGAGAAGTTTAAAGTCAGTTGTTAGCCCACCTAGCTGTAACAATGCTGTTTCAGTATGAAATTCTTAACTTTTTATATAGATATGGGATACGAATAGATTTAAAAAAAAAAAAAAAAAGCTCCACGTAAACCAGAAAATATAATGGCTCTGTCAACCCTGGGTCCACTTTCCTAGGAATTTAGGTGATAGAGCTTGATCCTGCCTGGACTTTCGAAAAAGTTTAGTGTTCTCGTCTCTATAGCAACCAAAAATTCCTTTACCACAATTGGTGGTCAAGTAATTAACAGGCAATGCATCCAATAGGATACGTTCACTTACCATTTCCAACCAATCGAAGCGTAAGGACGTTTCACAGCGCCTGAGCGATTAGCGTCTTCCTACGTCTGCTTACGTCATCAGACTGCTCCAAAAGCGGCACTGGCCCACAGCGTTCACCAGAATGGCTCCTTTCGTTGTCCGGGCAATGACTTACGCCGGGGTGGCAGCAGCTCCTTCCCTATGGCGGCTTTGCACGTGTGCCCGGTGGCCCCTATCAGGTAAAGGGGGACGCGCGGCTGGAATCTTGTGCTGGGCCGGTGAGCCTGGAATTTTGGGTTGAGCCTCGGGTCGGAAAGGTCGGCTGGGGAGCCATTCGTATACGTCACAGGCTTGCGACGAAGAGCTAGTGCATGACGTTAGCTTCGGGCGGGGCGCGTAGTACCCCGAGAAGGTGACGGTGGGGTGGGGGCTGGGATTCGCCTGTGACGCTAGGGGCGTCTGGTCGGTGTTGATGAGTTGGGGAGCGACATAACCACATACTTGTGCCGTGATGTCACTGAAGGTGTGGTCAGCGTTCCAGGCCAGGACAGTTTGCGACATTGGAAGTTCAGGGACCCAGGTGTGATCCCTTGTCTTTGCTCGCCGTGTTTCCGGGCGCGGTGTATCCTTACCAGCATCGGCTTCCCTTGGGAACTTGTTAGAAATACGTAGTCTCAGATCCCACCCAGGACCTACTCAGCGGATGTCTGTGTTTTATGAGTACTTTCAGATGTTCACTGTCATGTGTAAGAACCACCAGTGTAGTGGAAGGAAGAATTGAATTTGGAGTGGAGAGACATGGGTTTGGATTTTGTTTTCCTTTTTCACCCTAGCTGCCTCAGAAAACTGTGAGGTCGATTTGGCACTCAAAATTAAATCTTTGTGTGTCGCCTTCAAGAGTTTTGCCTTATCAGCGATCGCCCGTACTTTTGATTCTTCTGTGTGTTCTTGTATAACAGTGACCCATTTTTAAATTAAGTAATTTCGTAGAAACTAAATCGTCGTGGTAAAGGGAAAGCCAGTATTGTGTGCCCCAAATGCATGCGTAATCATAAAAAAGAAGTAAACTGAAAGGAAAAATTTATAAATTGTATTAGATACTGTTACCAACCAAGGCTTGAACTCAGGACCATTTTTCTGTTAAGAAACTGGGTTAAGTTCACTTAGTATCAGGAAAGGCTGTAGAACATGCCGTATGTAGATGGGGACATTTTCCCTGATGAATCAAAAGGACCAGGAGAGAATTTGAAAGAGCAACTCGCAATTACATGGGTGTTATGTATTTATTTACTTATTTATTTTAATCAACTGACAGCTTCAACTTTTAATAATGGAAGTCATTTTGCCATTCAAGAAAGCATTTTAGGGGAGAAAATCTTCCCTATAAAAATAAAACATCAACATTATAAATATTGTAATTTTTAAACCTGCACAGTTAAAAATGCTTCCCTGTAATACTACCCATTCATTTTAACGCCTTTCCTGTACCATCACATTTTGAAGAGAAAACACTATTACAGCAAAGCTTAGTTTTAACTTAACAAAAGGATTTGTACAATGATTTTTAATAAAATATCTTTGGCCTTAGGGGCCTTTTTCCTCCTTTTACACTTTAAAAATGCTGCTGCAGTAACCAGTGTTTGGGAAAGGACATCAGAACTATGAACTGACAAGATTTCAGTACAGTACAGTTTCCAAATTGCAACTTGTAGTGCACATGACAGTGAGCGAGGTTCTGAGTAAGTATAGGTGAGGATGCCTAGTCTAGATGATCTACTTTAAGCTAAAAAAAAAAAAAAATTCTCAGATACCCACCAGCTCCTACTTTAGGTTCTAACTGTGTCTTAATCTGAGAAACATGCTTCACGAACTATAAGTTTACTGGGAGAAGTAATTAAAATACTAGGTAGTTGATAATAGTATACTCAAACCCAAGCCATAGTGTGAAGAGTAAAACTAGCATAAAAGTCATGAAGGCATCCCCTGAACAATAAAGGTGAAGTGTTGGGTGACAGTGTCACTAAAACCTCATTGCTGCACTAAAAAGTCAGGTGCAAAATAAAACAAGATGTGCCATACATATTTTATAACTAGTTCTACTTTTGCCCCAGTTTTTTTTCTTAAAAGCCTAGGAAGATCTGATTGTCTCGGTAGCTTGTGTGGCACAGCACAACCAACACTTAAATGTGCCTCCGATGAGATAGGTATTCTCTGAAAAGTTAGAAGAGCCAAGAGGAAACAAATGCGATAAAAGGCACAGTCACTTAAGCAAAGAACCAAAGCACCTTGGAATTTCACACAGAATCCATTAGGTGTCACCAAAGTGTTAACAATTCCTTGGGAATTTATAAACAAAAAAAATCTAGACAAAACCAGACCGACTGACTATAAGGGCTGTCTGGAACCACAGCACACCTTTCCCTCCATGCTCAGGTTTGTAAGTCGCTAAGAAACTGAGGTTGATTTCGCCTGTTTTTAAGGCTTTATTGCCCATACATTTCTTTGGTTGGATGGACATGCACTTTTGGTACAGTGGTTCCGTAATGAACCCCTGTGGCCTGCTCAGCGGGAGTGGACTTTCCTCCTTCCTTGGGGCCTCCTACTCGCAGTCACATCCTCTGAAACTGCGGATGACGTGAGAGTATTGAATCTTAAAAATCCCTGTCCTACATTATGTGAGAGCAGACTGTAACTTAGAGACAGGGAGAAGCAGAGGGAGAGAGAGAGAGAGAGAATTAAGGAAAAGAGGAAAGGAAGGAAGAAAAAAGGGAAGGAAAAGAAAGGGTAGAACAAAGGGGGAGGGAGTGATTGTCGCAAATTTGCAGTGAGCTCTGTAGTTGACAAACTTCCTGGCTAACAAGGAGAAAACAGCTGCCCTACCCTAAACTCATTTTCAACTTGGAAAACCACCTCTTTGGGGAAA
The DNA here is from genome assembly GCF_012274545.1 of Fukomys damarensis. Classification (NCBI taxonomy): domain Eukaryota; kingdom Metazoa; phylum Chordata; class Mammalia; order Rodentia; family Bathyergidae; genus Fukomys; species Fukomys damarensis. The sequence continues at coordinate 9,541,302 of NW_022900946.1, read as the reverse complement.
TCCACACAGTTTAAGGAGCCAGCCACGGGTCACGGCCTACTTATCCAGAGCTGCTACAGCAGTAAGACCTTCTACTCCAAGAAGGCAGAATCGGGGCCCCACACGCGAGGGGCCAGATCCAGCTGTATGGGGCCCACCTCCACCTGCCGCATTCTCCAGTCTTCTGCACAGTTCATGGGCCCTTCTTGGGTTTAGTTCCTACCTCTCTGGCTCCATTGCCCAGCAGGAAATCAAGCAGTCCTAGAATGGGCTTAACATCTCAACACTGAACGCTTCTACCTCCTTGTCAAGCGATATCCTTGACTCCACTTCCACCACTGTGCCCGCCTCAGCACCTTCCTCAGTGGCCGGCAGAGCTTTCACTTCCACGCAGCCGCCTTCTGAACTTGCTCCTTACTTCTGTTAATCTGACTCCTCCAACATCCTTCCCAAATTCCCCACAGTTCCTGGACTCCTCTGCCCTTCACATGAATGGTTTCCTCTGACACAAAACACAAACCAAACAGGTAGTTTTAGTTTTGACATAGAACAAGTATTCAGAGAGATTCCTTATTGTTTCTTAAAACTTGTTTGCACCTCCTGAAGCTTAACCATCATATAATTAAAATAACTAGAAGAAAATAAAAACAAAACAACCCAGAGTTCATGCTTCCAAGCGCTCCAGGATGCTCCTGATGATTGCGGGTTCACAGAGTGCAAGAGGTGACCCCGCCTTGCTGTAACAGAATAAGCTCGCGGGCTCCCTCTCTTGGGCCGCGAGGGTGTAGGATGCCTGTGGCCAGGGGCTGGGAACTAACTAGAACGAAAGGGGTGACGCTGGCTTTGGGGCAAGAGCACGGCTCTCCAGAAAGGTGCTTGCTGCTCCCTTACGCAGGGGTCCAGAGCCAGGAGCATAAGCCCGACTTCCACGCCCCACCCAGGGTCGCTTCCGGCTTACGTCTGCAGGCCTTGCAGCGCCTCTTCAGGTTCTGCAGCTGCTCCTCTTCCTCCTTGTCCAGGATGCACTAGAAATTCTGCAGTTCTGAAAGGGTGAACGCTTCCCACTCTCCAATTTCATGTTCACAGAGAACAAAACTAAGGGTGTAGGTTCTGGGCCGTGCTACCACATGCGGGTAGGTAGAGCGGATGTTCTCGGCCTCAGAGCTCGCAGGCATCACCTTGGTCTTCCCATGACAACGTGTATAAAGTGCAAACTTGGCAGGGCTCTCTGTCACGAGAAATGTTTTGAGCAGAGCTCCGATGACTTCCCCAGCGGTGTCCTGCCAATAGGAAGCGTGTTGGCACAGCCATTGCTACCAGGAGGCGTCTGCGGAGGTTTGCAGAGTTCACCTGCACTTCCGTGAAGCCGTTGTGAATCCGATTTGAATTCAAGGTCATCTTCAACTTGTGTGTGATGGCTAAATTGTATTTCTGAACTCTCTCTTTGATTTCCTCTTTGCCCAGGTAATTGTGAGTTTCCTTCTCTTTCTCTAAGTCTTGGGTCTTGCCCTGGGGCGCCCTCCTGAAGAAGGAGGTCCTGGCGTTGAAGAATCCTTGGTGTCCTCCTCCAGGTTGCTGTAACCGCTGCTCATACTGCTGGGCCCCGAGCGCAGGTGGCCAGGCAGCGGGCCCGGCGCCTGACCGTCCACCCTGCGAGGTCCCCGGAGCACGCCCCAACTCCGGTGGACGGCCCCACTCACCGGCACAGCCGGTGCCACTTAAAGTCTTCAGTGTACTACTTTAAAATCTTCAGGTACTACCGTTAGCAGGTCCCACATGTTAGGGAAACAGATGTAAAGTGATAAATCTGAGAACGTCTAGTACTGCGCCTCAATTTTATTTGTTTATTTTTATTTATTTTTTTGGTACCCAGGATTGAACTCAGGACCTTGCACTTGTGAGGCAGGTGAGGGCACCACTGAGCTAAATCTTCAGCCCTACCTCAATTTTATTTTAAAGCATGTACCAATCTAGTCAGAACTTAGAGTTGTTGAATGTTCGGTACTCCTGTGCTAAGTCAGTGAGCATAACCAAAGAATAATCATTCAATTTTATTTGTAAAGTTACTTTATTTTCTGCATCTCATTTCACCCTCATGATAACTCAGTAAGAAAAGTTTTATTGTATGCTTTCCTTGAAAAGAAAATAGCCTGATACTAAAAAATATCTATTCTGATTTGTTCAAGATTTGTGTCGGAGCTTGGACAAACATTTTCTTTTTCTTTTTTAATTGCATATAATCCTTTTGTTCTTTGTAGCCAAAGTGATTCCTCTGCATTTTCTAACTGTAGGTCTGGGCCTTTCACAAGAGATTGCAAAAGATAGAAATGTCAAGTACTTTGATATTCAAGTCCCTTACCCTAACCCCCCCAATTATTTATTGACTCCCTAAATTTGGAACTGTGATGTGGTATGAGGAAAGAGTTCATTGAATTTTGAATGCGAACATTATCCTGCCTTTACCTGTAAAAAGTCAGTCATGCCTTTGAACTCATCTTACATCCTCCATCTCTTGCTCCTTCTCAGTACATAGTTTTATTTTATTTTGTTTTGTTTTGGTACTGGGGATCGAACTCAGGACCTTGCACTGCACGCTAAATCCCAGGCTTGTTTTGTTTTCTAAGAGTACCAGGTTGTCTCTTCCCCCACCCCATTAATACACATTTGGCTGGTGATAACAAGTGAAAGAATAAGTAAACAAAATTATTTTGAGAAGCAGAGCCAGCTCATCAGCTTCCATTCCTAATCTCCATCTCTCCACAAGGAGATCAGTACTAGGTGCCCCTTTCTTCTGACTGTAAAAGAAAACAGCTCGATTTTTCCTGAGAGTAATGAAGAATTTGCACTTGCATTGCAGCTTATGGGGAAAAAATCAGCCTCAGATTTTGCAGTTCAGGAATGACCTTAGACAACATCAATTGGGCAGCCGTGGACCGCATAATCCGGGTGGATCATGCAGGTGAATATGGAGCAAATCGCATCCTCGCAGGGCAGATGGCCGTCCTGGGCCGGACAAGTGTTGGGCCGGTCATTCAGGTGGGCACTTCTTTATCTCTTAGTGTGGTCTCCCGAGTACGTGCATCTAAGCCCGGGGTCATGCATTCCCAGAGGAGGTGCTGCTGTCCTCAGGAGCATGAGACTTGGTTCGGGGGGCGGGGGTGGCAAGCAGAAAGCATGTTGCCTTCTTCATGGATAGATACGCAAGGCGTAGTTAAAAAAAACATGGTACACATTTAAAAACTACCACAGTGAGAGACAGATTGCCATCGATGACCCTGAACACAGTTGTCATTCTTGCACTTTCTGAGCAAGTTGTGGAAGTCCTGTTTTGTGAAAGTTTTTAGGCATCCCGTCACGCTGTCTCATTGTCAAAATGCTCACCTTTCGTGGTCACTTTGAGCAGGGGGAGGAACCAGAGGTCGTGTAGTGGGAGATCTGGTGAGTAAGGTGGATGAGAGCACCGTAATGTTTTGTGAGCCCGCTTTCTGATGGTGGGCAGTTGGCAGCAGCAGTCACCATGTTTTATCACACCTCGTAAAGACGCTCACGTAAGAGGCCTTCCAAAATTGCTCCAAAAATTCTTTTCCATCTGATGTTTTAGAGAAATGGAGGAGGTAGCAGTCCTCTTTTTCTCCTCTGTTTGTATTTTGTTCCCACCCGTAGGCCCGTAGCCTCCTTTGGATACTTCAGGAGGCCTCTTGAATGCTTGCCTGTCTTCATTTTTGTTTCTTACAGAAAATGTGGGATCAAGAAAAGGCCCATTTGCAAAAGTTCAGTGAGCTGATGGTTGCATTCAGGGTCCGGCCAACAGCCCTGATGCCTCTTTGGAATGTCGCGGGCTTTGCACTGGGTATGTGTCTGCAGAGGTGCAGGTGGGCACAGGGGCCCGGGTGATGAGTCATCCTGCTTCCTCCTCCCCGGTTCTTGCCGTGTCCTTGTTCGACCCGTTTAATTTATTTAGTATTTGCCTGAAGTTAAATGGATTGAATTTCTTTACTTTTGTAAATAGAAAGTACAGTAAAACCTAACATGGGAGTCCGCTGGCATAATCCAGTTGCAGCCCTGTACTGTTCTCTGACACAGATTCTAAACCTGAGATCTACTTGTGCTTTTCAAAAGGGAGATTAAAGAAAAGCAGTACAGAAGTTCAAAGACGTACTCAGCCCAAATGCACGTTCTCTTGATGTACTCAGAAGACTGAAAATGTAGTGAAAGAGAAGAGCTTTCTTATTGTGTGCCTGGAGGGTCAACTGGACCTGGTCCTGCCTCCAGCAGTGCTCCTCACCCCAGGGCGACTCTGCCCCCCTGAGGATGCGTGGCAGTCTCTGAAGACTTTTCCAGTGGGTCACAACTGAGGGAGCGCTACTGGCCTCTAGTTGGTAGACATCAAGGAAACTGTTACATAGTCAACAATGCACAGCAGTGCCAGGGCTGGAAAGCCTGGCCTGATCCATCTGCTTTCCCAGTGGTATCCGTCCTGTACTTTACTGCTGGGTTTGACAATTCCAGGAGCAGGAACCGCCTTGCTCGGGAAGGAAGGCGCAATGGCCTGCACTGTGGCAGTGGAAGAGACCATAGCCCATCACTATAACAACCAGATCAGGACGCTAATGGAGGAGGACCCTGAAAAATATGAGGAACTTCTGCAGGTGACTGACTGCCTGTACTCTGAACGGGCTGTGTGAGGGAAGAAAGGGCAGGTGGGCAGTTGCTAAAAAGAAAAAATACAGGAATCGTAGATGATGATAGGCTTTTAGACTTCAAGGTTAGCACCTCTCTTCAAAAGGTGGACAAACTAAGGGGCAGAGACAGAGAGGTGGAGCTGTCTGCCCAGGTCACACAGCTCAGGCAGTGAGAACTAGAACCTACACATCGTGAACCCAACCTGCCTGTCTCTCTCTACTTGTGTTTCACTGGTGGATTCTCAGCATTGATGACATAGATTAGATGTATGAGGTAATAGCCTCGGGTGTCTTTTCATGGCAAATAAAGGAGCTTTAATTTTTCAGTTTAGTTTTTGTTTTGTTTTGTTTTTTGAGATCGGATCTCATAATGTTACCCAGGCTGGCCTCAAACTCTTGGTCTCACATGATCCTCCTGCCTCAGCCTCCCGGGTAGCTGGGATTCCAGGCCTGTGAGAACACCCCTAGCTCTAAAGGAACTATTTAATTTTGAAAGTCTAAGTCAAATGTTGGCAGACTCTGACCTCCAGCCACACCTGGTTCTGTAAATAAAGTTACATTGGTTCTGCCTCCTGCCTTACAAGCTCAAGGTCCCAAGTTCGATACTGGTACCAAACAACAACGACAACAACAACAACAACAAAAAGTTTCATTAGAACCTGCCCACACCCATCATTGCACTTGGGGGTTGCTTTTCCGATGCAGCGGCCGGGGAGAGGAGTACACAGAGATTATACAGCCCATGCCCGGGGGCTTGAAGTGTTTCCTCTCTGACTGTTGTTAGACAAGAGGAAGAGATGAGAGATGAGGGGGTTTCATAGGGAGAGTGATAAGGGGAATAGATACGATCAAATGTACATGGGATGTGTGTGTGTGTGTGTGTGTGTGTGTGTGTGTGTGAAAGTTTTAAAAGTTTTTACTCTGGTCCTGCACAGAAGTAATATGCCTACCCTGACCTTAGACTACAGAATAATGACTTGCTTGGATTTCTTTGTATTTAACCAGCTGATAAAGAAGTTTCGAGATGAAGAGCTTGAGCACCATGACACAGGCCTGTCCCACGACGCGGAATTGGTAGGGGCCTGCTGTTACTCGTGGTACTTTGGGGAGCGCATGTGTTGGTTCAGGGGGGAGTCCTGCTTTGTGCTCCATCCCTCATTCTTTTCCCAAGGGCCGCTTCCCCTTTTCCTGTGAGAAACTGGATGTCCAGGGTTTTGGCAGTAGCAGGTCCATTCTGATGTTTGGAATAGCCTTTTCACCTAGATTTAAAAGAAACTGCTTGTCAGATCTCATTTCTTATCCAGAGAAGGTGTATGCTCACATTTACAACCAGTTCGGAACACACAGCACAGCACGTTGCTTTGGTTGCCTTCCGAGTATGTGTGTGCATGCGCTGGCCATACGGGACCCAGGACCTCGGCATGTTAGGCCAGCACCCCCTGGGCTACCTCCACAGCCTCTTGTTGTTTTTAATAGGCGCCAGCGTACGCTGTCTTGAAGACTGTTATCCAAGCTGGGTGCCGTGCCGCAATATATTTATCGGAAAGATTGTGAGTTCCAGCCCTTGTCTACGAAAGGTGGCAGTTAACAAGTGACATTTACAGAGAAGCAATTGTGCAGTTACTACTGTGTGGATTTTGTTAATAAATGACAAGAGTATTTTTTTCATTAATAAAACTCTTCAGTGTTGGTTTTGTTGTTGTCTTATGCTCTAAGGTGTGTTCAGATATAGCAAACAAAGTTGGTTCCTCTTTGGTTCGTGTCCTAGTTCATTTTGTCCTGAAATATTAAGAATGAATCATTAATAAATTAGCAGGATTTTTTTTCCTTTTTTTTGGTTCTAGGGCTCGAACCCAGGACCTTACCTTGCACCTGCTAGGCAAGTACTCTACCACTGTGCCATGCATACCCCAGCAGTGGGAACTTTAACAGGAAAAAAGGTTGAGTTTACTGATAGCAAAAGGTAACTTAGAACTTGAGGATGTTTAAGTCTACTAAGCAAGACTAACGGTGAAGTCCATCAAGTAAACAAAGATGGTTGTTTCCATTTTGAATTGTGTATGGCGTGGGTGGGAAGTTGTTGTGGCTTTGAATGTTTGTGTCCACTCCAAATTCATGTGTTGAAATCTTCACACCAGAGGCAATGGTGGGACCTTTGGGAAGTGATAGACTGTGGTAGAGGTCTCACGGATGGGATTGGTGCCTCTGTCAAAGGGGCCTGCGGAAGGCCCGCACCCCTTCCGCCCGGTGCCACAGCAGGCTGCTGACTGAGAGTGTGAACCACCCTCCCCAGACGTGAATCTGCCAGCACCTTGCCCTTGGGCTTCATTGGCCTCCACAACTGTGAGCGGTCAGTTTCTGTTGGTTCTAAGCTAGCTAGTCTGGGGCATTTTGTTATAGCTATAAGCCAGGATAGACTAAGGTGGGGCATGGTCTTTCTTCCAGAATTATTTTGCTAAATTGAAGTATAATCATTTCTTGAATGGATGAAAACTGACTAAACTTCAGACTTTGGTGAAACATTTAAAATTTTTTCATCTTTTTGGGGGGTTGGGGGGGATACCAGGGATCAAACTTGGGACCTTATGTTTGTGAGGCAGGTGGCGGCACCATCGAGCTAAATCCCTGGCCCTTAATCTTTAAATCTTAATATATAAAAATCTAGATCAACGATTCTCCTCTCTAGCTACACATTATTTGAATGATCTTTGGAGCTTTTAAGAACTTTCGGTTTGGTCAGGCACAGCGGTGTACACCTGTCCTCCCAGTTTCTGGGTAGGCTGGGCAGGAGGATCACTTGAGTCCAGGTGCTGGGGGTCAGCCTGGGCAATGTAGTGAGTCCTTGTATCTTAAAAACTTTTTAGTTCATAGACCATATATTCTGATTTAATTAGGTTAGGGCTCAGTTGGTCCTAGTGTGTTTGAGGCTAGGACCCCCAGGATAGACTATAAACTACTTGTGAAGAACTGTGTCCTGTCAGTATCTGCCTCCCCACAACTTACATTTCATCAGCACCTAAAAGCACAAGGAGCAAAAGAAAATGAGATAATTACACTTCATCAAATTTAAAGCTTTTGTGCTTAGAAAGACACTTGAAAGGACAACCCAATCCATGGAATTGAAAATCATGTTCTTGGTAAGGGACTTGATTCTACAATCTATAAGGAACACTGAACAATGAAAAGACAAATAGCCCGACTTCAAAACTGGGCCAAAGACTTGAATCGTCATTTCTCCAGAGAACAGGTACAAATGGCTAGTAAGCATATTAAAAAAAAAACAAACCTCAACATTGTAAGTCATTCAGGGAAACAAGAATGAGATGCCACGTCAGAGTAGGATGGCCGCAACCAAAACAGTGGAAAATAATAGTTGTTGATTTATGTTGTATTTGAGAGCTTCGGTAAGATGTTAACAGGCCAAGATGTTAAGTGGGGAAACAGTGTTTTTAACCTAGCAACCCTCAGGCCGACAGAGCATGTAGGAGCCTTGCCTGAGCTGGGGTTTAGTGCTAGTCCTTGCCTTCCTATTTTAAAGCTAATTTTCTAAGCACTGCAGGCAGGAGTCTCAGTCATGGGAAGGTATTGTGTACAATCCTTATTAAAAGCCCAGATTGGCCGCTGTTTGTTTAGCCTCCCCTTCAAAATTGATGGCTGATGTTTTATGCTTCTGAGAGCTTCCAGAACAAGGCCGGAGAGATTTTCTGAATCCCCTTTTGATTGTTTTTAATTACATTTCAGCTTGTCCTTGTGTATTAACAAGGTAATCTTGTCTTTCCCTTACTCCGCTCCTCTGACCTTTCAGGGAAAATGTGATTTTAGAATTGGATATGATCCAAAGATGACGCTAGGATGACAAAGGATGTTATTCTTGCAAACACTATAGCTCCAAAGAGGCAATCTAAGCTTAGTTCTTTGTGTGTCTTTGATCTCCTATTTAAAATGTGGTCCACAGGCCAACAGCAGTAGTGTTGCTTGGGAGCATGTTAGAAATGCAGAATTTTAGGTCCTCCCTGGACCTTCTCAGTTGAAATCTGCATTTTAGAGTGTCTGCAAATTCCTTGATATTCCTCTATTTGACAGAGCTTAATTTCCCTTGCCTTGAGTTTGGGCTGTACTCAGAGATTCGTTTCTAACAGACAGACAGAACATGGCAGAACTGATGGGGTGTGGCTTCCAAGGTGCCTTGGCCTGTTTTGCGTTGTTAAAACGATACCTGAGAGTGAATACTCCACACCTGAAGAGGTTTATTTGGTTCACAATTTCTAGTGGCTGCAGGCTCCGAATAGCATGGTGGCAGCATCCGGTGAGAGCCCCTTGGCTGCGTCACAGCACAGCAGATGGCAGGAGCACATGTAATAGCTCAGCCGGGAGAAGAAGCAGGAGAGGGGAGAGGGCCAGGCTCACTCTCTCCTCACAGCCTGCTCCTGGGAGACCTGCATTGATCCCTCCACAAGGGCAGTTGTGACCCAACCCTGATCACTCCCCACCAGGTCCTACCCTTTAAACCCCCACCACCTCTCAGCGTCTCAGGGGTGGGGAGCATCTTCCTGTAGAGGCATGAACACATCCAAACCATAGCAAAACATGGGATTATGAAAGGCACTGTAGGTCACTCGCTCTGGGGGAAGCCCGCTGCCAGGTCATGAAGAACCTCGAGCACTTAGCTAATCTGTAGAGATGCTCACATAACCAAGGACACAGGCCTTGGGCCAGCAGCCATGAGTCTTCCAGCTCACTGGGGAGTTGGATGACAGCAGCTTCCAACATCTCCACGGCAACGTCCTGAGAGGCCCCAAGCCCAAATTGCCCAGGAAGTCTACTGCTGCTGAATTCTTGGCTCTCAGCAACTGTTAGATAATAAATGTTTGTTCTTTGGGATAATTTTTTATGCAGCAATAGATAACGAATGCACAATACTTCCGAGTTTTGCTTTTTTTTTTTTTTTGAAACAGAGTCTTGGTATGTAGCTCAGACTGGTCTCACAGGGATCCTCCTGCCTCAGCCTCCTCGAGTGCTGGGATTACAGGATGTACTACCACACCCGGTTTCACAACCGCCAAGTGATGTGAAAGAATGCAAAATTTTGGAAAGCATTGACCAGATAATAAACTCCCTGAGGGCAGAGATCTTCCTGGTCAGTTTCATATCTTCAACTAAGCACGGTGCCTGACACAATACATTTTTGCTGGGCTAAATACAAAGTTAAATTCCCCTGTTCTTAAGTTTGTTAAACTCTTTTTGTCATAAGGAATGCACGTGAGCAAAAGGTTAAGATATTGCAGCAGTTTTAAAGGCTCTTTATAGGGATGAGAAAATCTCCCTGTGGACTGCTTAATTCAAACTCTGTGGCCAATTTTCTTTGTGATTTGCTTACGACAGCCTGCCACATGGGAGTTACATTTTTTTCCCGCTTCCAAAAGCCGTACATGCTTGCCTCAAAATCAAATATAAACTGCATATAAGTAAAAAAAAAAAAACAAAGAACAAAAAACAAAAAATCTTTAAAACCCCACACTTCCAAACATGGTCTCCAGTAGTATGCACCACTAGTAATTCAATGTGTTTCTTTCTAGACTTGTTTAGAAAATCTTTTACCCAAACATTTGAGTTTGCATTTCCCACCTAGAATGGTGTATGTATCCTGACTAGCAATTCGTGCTTTTTAGGCAGTGGTGTGTGCTCCCTTAATTATTTCCACCCAACCCACAGCTGTCCTTTGTCCACGCCACCACATCCCGGGATCCTGCACCCCCCACCTACCTGGCAGGGCCAGTACTGTTCTGTGTTCTAGTGGGCAAGGGCTCATTTACTGAGTTCTCTAACCCTCAGGGACAGGTGGTCCCTGGGCTAACCCCGAGGTCACTCTGCACCTGCGTTTGCTCTCTCATCCTATTGGTGGACATACGAGTTATATTTGATACACTTCTGGAGACCAAAGTGTCTTTTGAACTTTGAACCAAAGTTCAAACCCAGGGCCTTCAAACTGAGCAATATCCTCAACCCTGGTTCTGTTTGTTTTTTATTTTGAGACCAGGTCTCACCAAGTCTCAGAGTTGCCCAGGATGGGCTCAAACTTGGGGATCCTCCCGCCTCGGCCTTCCATAGTGCTGGGATCAAAGTGGATGCCCCACATGTAATGAATGTGTCTTAACACTCCAGGGTAACATGCACTCCAGCCCTTCTGGAGACCCCATACCTCTCTGAGAGGATCTGAAAACCCTGGACTTTATTCCAGGACTTCCTTAAATGCTTCCTGAAGACCCCTGATCCGGGTGACTTGAGAAGAAAATATAACATTAACTCAGGGAAGCGAAAGAAACCTTCCAAAGTGAAACTTCAGCCTCAGACCCGCTCATTTCTCTCTAACCTGCTCAGGAACGACCCTCCCCAGGCGAGAGTGCTGTCCCGCTAAGATGGCGTTCACAGTTGAAAGGCACCTCCTTCCTCCTGGATCTGCCTCCTCCCACCCTACCCCTGCAGCTGAGCGGGGCCCGCGACAGCTCTTTTCATCCCCTTGGCCTTGGAAGGCGAGCTAGGGCGCTCCTAGGACGAGCGCAGTCCGAGGAGGGATGGCGACACCGGGGCCACTAGAGGGCGCCCACGCCCAGCGAGCAGAGCGCAAGGCGGGGACGCCGGCCAGCAGA
>NW_022900946.1:9525494-9529964 GCF_012274545.1 Fukomys damarensis | reverse complement strand
CCTGGCGAGATGGCGCCGGGACCGCTAGGCGCTGCGAGACGCGGCCCCACCATCCCGCCCCTTAACCGCGATGGTTAACTGTGGGAATATTGCGGTCTGTGCGGCCCAACACCCGCGTCCTTATCCAGGTGGATACATTTGCTTTTCAGAAAAGGAGGGCGAGGGGAGCCGGTTAGTCAGCCGAGGGGCACCGCCTGACAGCTCCAGGCACGGGCCACCCTGGGAACAGCAGGAGTTTTCAAGTTCATCCTTTCTCCCCTGGCACGTCTTGCTCATGTCCGTGTTCCTCCCCATCCTCCCGCCCAGCACTTGCAAGGGCTTGTAAGTCACCCCCAGTCCTCGGCCTCTTGCGTCGCCATCGCCTTCTCTCACTGTGTGATCGGCTCCTGCCTTCCCGCCGTCACCGCCGACCTGGCCGTGGGCCTGCCAATGTCAAGGGGTCCAGGTACGCGGAGCTCAGCAGGCGCTCAACCCAGGTTTGATAAACGAGTCCAAGTTCAAAAAGAAGCAGGCGGACGCCCGGATGGAGCAAAAGAGTGACGCAGTAATTACAAGTCCCAGAGCCTCTGCCTCCGAGGTGAACGCGCCTAGCAGCTTCTCCGTGAGCGTGTGCGTGGGAAAGGGGGACAGGCTGGTGTGCCCCGTTGGTCCTTTCATCTGTCTGGACCCAAACCCGGCCCAGCAGGACCAAGCCTGCGGTACGTGGTGTGGTGGGAAAACATGGCGCATGTTTAAAAAATGTATTACAGTAAAGGACACATTACCATTAATTCCCCTCAAAATGCTCCCCCTCTTCAAACACGCAGATCCAGTTGTTGGTGTCACTTTCTGAAGGCAGGCGGCAGCATCACTGAGTTCAATCCCGGCCTCACTGTATATTTTGACCACACTCATATTTAACCAGTAACCATGTTCAGCCCTCCCCCCAAATGCTCTTTATTACTGCTATGTTTTGATTTGCAGAATTCCTCAATGCTTCATGATACTCTTCCTTTTAAAAACTTAATTCATTGTCCATGGTTAGATGGGGTTTTCAAATGCTTACTCCTGTTTGGGTTTTTTGTTTTGTTTAAACTAGGCATGTATATCAGACTAAGCTCTTAAGATTTAAAAAAATCTACAGATGCTTCTGCTCCACCAGCCACAAGGCTGGGTCTCAGGCATGAATATATTTTTAAAAATCCACGCAGGAGCTCTGATTGAAGCCCTGGTTAAGAGGCAGTGTTTATTTCACAAAAGCCTCGATTCTAATTCCACCCCCTATGGGTGCACTTCCTCCACTTTGCGTCCTAGTTTCTTGTGTAGATTTAGAATTTCCACCCTGTTCACCCGCCCCCCCACTGTTTTCTGCTAAGATGGGATCTGCCTTTCTGATTTTCTCCAGCGCATTCAGCACCACGACAGCTGGAAACACATGCCAGGCCAAGTTGTCTTTGCTGGGTGGAAACAATGGCAAACAGCCATCTCCCCGTTTTCCTGGGAGCAGCTTTTGTATGGTATTTTCCATGCCGAGCTTCCAAGGGACTTTACTGCAACAATAAAAAATTGTGCGGAGATGCCACCTGTTGTGCTTATTGCTGACACAGTGCGTGTGCGTGAGTGTGCATGTGTTTAAATAAGACCACATGGGCATTTAAAGAATATTCATTTGACTACTTTAAGGGCACAACTTGTTCTAAGTGCTATGGAATAAAATAAATTTAAAGAATAAAATACATCTTTTACATGGTAACATCATTTAGAAGGAACACAAAAAAACTGAACTTTGCTTCCGAAGTCTCTGTCTTTAGGTTTCACTGGATCCAGGATCTCAACCCAAACATTGGCTTCTCTCCTCTCTGTTCAACAATGTAGGTATTAGGCTCACAACACCCACTTTCTGGGCCCTCATGTATTCCACATGTGACCTTCTAACACCTTTCTATCCACAAGGAGGCTGAAGAACTCTTCCTCAAGTACAGCCAAGACAGAAAACATGGCTGTCCCAGAATCCTCCAAATATACCTCTTTCCCGCCTCTTGTTTCGTTTCTCAAACCAGGTTTCAGTCCTAAACTCACCACCAATCACTGTGGTCTGAGTGACTATGGTGCTCTCATTGGCCCGGCATGGTCACGTGGTTGCTCCCACGGGGGCTGATAATGGAGTTGGGTAATCCTGCAGGTGAAGTCAGAGTCCTGCCACCAGGAAGCAGGACAGATGTTGGCAGGATGGATAAAAAGGCTTGATGCCCCCGAGTCCAGGAGATGATAGAATCAGAGCCGGAGTCGATGTAAATTGGATGTGAAAAGCAGGAAGCCAGGAAGGACTGGAGACAGAAAGGCAGGAACCCTTAGGGAGTTAACACACGCTCCCTCCGGGGTGGATGGAGACTGGACCGGAGTGTGGCAGCTGGGAGGCAGCGTACCAGATGTCACCGAGCTCCTCTCTGCCTTCATTTCCCTACTTTCAAAATGACATTGTCTGGGTTGTCATAGATGACACTTGAAGGCAAAACGCTAAGCGAAAGGAGCCACTCACAAAGGACCGCATCTTACAGGAATCCATTTGTATAACATGTTCACAATGGGAAAATCAAGGGGGACGGAAAGTAGACTACTTAGTTCCGAGGCCCCGGAGGGCACCAAGCTGGGGGTATTGGCAAGGGGAGTGGAGTTTCTATCGTGGGCGAGGGAAATACTCTAAAATCGACTATTGATGGCTGCCCTGCTCTATCCTAAAGGCTGTGGAATTACACATCTCAGATCACTGGGTTGTGTGGCAAGTGAACTCTATCTCAGTATCACTCTTTAAAAGTTTGTGTGTCAGGAGCTGTGACCAGTACATCCCTAGGCCTGGAGGTTGTGGCCTGGAGGACTTCATCCTTTAACCTTGAGTCCCTCCATCCTGCCCCCGCCTCTGTCAAGAGACCCAGCATTAAATGCTCTCGGGGATCCTAGAGTGCGCTTGTCTTCCCTGGCTGTGAAGAAAACAATTCTCAGAAGAGCAGAGCTTATCCACTGACTGGAAAACTGTGATGGTTACATTGTGTCATCTTGACCCGGCCATAGGGTGCCCAGATATCTGATTAAACATTCTGGGCATGCGTGGGTGGTTGTTTCTGCACAAAGTTTAACTTCTGAAATGGTGAATAGAGTAAAGCAGATTTTCTTTCCTAATGTGGGTGGATCTCAACTAATCAGTTGAAGACCTGAATTAGGGGTGGGGGGAAAGGACAAATAAGAGGGACGTCCTCTTGCCTGGCTGCCTGTAAGCTGGAACAACTGTCTTTTTCTGGCCTTTGGCCTCAAAGTAAAATATTGTCTTTTATTGGGTTTCAAATCACAGACTTTCAGAGAGGAGCCACAGCCGCTCTTTGATGTATGGTAGAATTGCGTCGCGATAAATCCATTGTAAATTGAAAGTATCACGTGTTGAAATGCACTGGTCCGTCTAACTCACCAAGCATCCTGGCTTAGCAATGCGACATACCACAGAGAGCTTCCTGCTTCCTCTTGTGACCGCGGGCTTGGCTGGGAGCTGAGCCCCACGAGACAGGATCATAGCACACATCACTCTGGGAAGAGTCCCAGATGTACAGTTCCAGGGTAGTCCCCGCGAGTGTGGATCGCTCACCATGGGCTCTCCTGCTGCCCAGGCCCCTTGGCCTTGGACTGGCTCTCCACGAGGGCTCTCCGGGGTCTCCAGCCTGCTGACTGCCTGTCCTCGTTCCTTATAATAAACCTGCCTGTCTAGTCATCTGTTCTAATATTTCTGTGTATGTGTTATATATGTACGTATCTCTGCGTCTCTCCATCGCCTGTCTCTTCCTGGTTTTATTTCTCTGTGGAAGGAACACTGCTACAGCTCCAAAAGGAAAGGTGAGTCAGTGGTGAGTTTCAGGCTGAATGGCTAGGAAAATGATCAAAATATAGAACAGAAATAAGGAAGTCAAGGAAGTGACTGGTTTGGGAAGAAGATGATTTATGGGTTTATTTAATTACTTACTGGACACAGACATTGAGTCTAGCTACTAAGCCAGGCATGGTGCACACTGAGGCAGGGGGAGCTGGGGGAGTTCAAATCCAGTCTGGAGAACACAGGGAGATGCTATTCCCCAGCCCCCCAAAGAGTTTTAGCCACTTGGGATTAAAAGAGCCACTCATTTGCCTAAAGGTGAAGTCAAAATTCATCTTTGACTCTCTCTTCAACATGAATTAGTCTTTCTTTCAGTACTGGAATGGAACCCAGAGATTCACACACCCTGGGGGAGCGCTCTGCCTCTGAAATACATCACCAGGGCCCTCTCTCTCTCCCTCCCTCCTTCCCTTCCTCCTCCCCTTACCTTTCATTTTGAGAGGGTTTTGTTAAGCTGCCCGTGGTGGCCTTGAACTGGAGCTCCTTCTATCTCAGCCTCCCAGGTAGCTGGGATTTCAGGAGTGCACCGCTGCATCCAGCTTGTGAATTAATCTTAAAGCTTATAATTCTCTTTC
>NW_022900946.1:9506428-9525176 GCF_012274545.1 Fukomys damarensis | reverse complement strand
CTTGGCAAGCAGAGAGGTCTTTGAAGGAACATCCAGGGCTCATGGAAATCACCACCCTTCCTCCCGTTCATGTGTGCACCATTTTGTTATGAGTTAACTGACACGTCAGAAGGCTCATAGAAATATTTGCATTAGGTGGAGATTATATTCATGTGAAATTACGATGTAGAAAGTTACTGGTATCGATCAAAGTATATGAACATAAAATATATTTCACACCTCTACATTACTGAAGGTGAGAAAGAAGGGTGGTGCTAACCTCTTAAGTGTTTATTGGGGGATGAGACAATGCTCAAAGGAAAATAATCTGCAGTGGCTTTTGATATTTCTGTGCTCCAAATTGGATCCAGGGCTTTCACACTGAGCTACATCCCAGTTCCCCACCCGTTTTTGAGACAAGGCCTCAATGTACTGCTTGAACTTGCAATCCTCCTGCCTCAGCCTTCCAGAGTACTGGGATTACAGGCATGAGCCACCATCCCTGGCTCCATCTGGTATTTTTCTATGAAAGGTCATTAGCCAAAATCAGACCTAGGCAGAGGAAAGATGAGAGGTGGAGAAAGAGGCAGAGAAAAAAAGATACAAAAAGTAGGTGACAGCTAAGGCCGAAGGTTCCATCTCCTGGGACTTCCTGCTTTGTGGTAAAAAATATGCTTCTGCCGAGTGCCGTCCAACAGAAGGGCAGGCTCCTAAAGACATTCCCGCACCCTCATCCACCTTCTTCAGCGCATCTGACACTGCGCAACTTGCCAGCTCTTCCTCAGAGTCAAAGTGACCGATTCAGGGCATCCAGGCAGCCACGACCGTGCAACTGAAGATACTCAGGAAGGAGGGCTGCCAGAGCTGCTCCGGGATGGCGCGAGTGAGGGCATTGGTGCGTTCGGTGGGGCGGGGTTTGGAGGGGTTTTGATGATAATGTGCCTTTTATTCTGATAAGTTATAAAAAAATGTAATACGCACCATAGTTTCTGACTGTACCCCACCCATTAACTACATTATATATTTTATATGTAGAGCGAGACAATTAATTCCTCTTCACCTTCCATGGCCCAGGCAAGCCAAAAGGTTGGACATCCATTCTTTAAACTGTCTGCATCGGAGGGGTTGGGAAGAGCCCACCTTAAGAAGGAACAGCCTGGGCCCCTCCATACCCACGCAGTCCCATGCAGTGTGACGGTATCCACACGCCGTTTCCACAGCAGCAGGAGAGGGCGCGGGCTGCCCACCCACCGCTGCTAGGTGTCTGTCCTGCAGGGCTGGAATCAGGAACAGGGAACCTTTCCCTCTACTTCCCATTCTTTCATCTTTGTACTTTGCAAAGGGGAACCAATAAACAACTTTGTTCTTTGGAAGTTTTGTCAAGTTAAAAAAAAAAAAAAACAAACGGAAAAACTCAAACCCTGCCATTTTCTCTGCAAGCCCATTGCTACCCAAGTATTGGCCACCATCGTCTTTTTTTCTGATGCCGCAGCCTCCAAGCCGGGCTCCAGGCAGCCAGTGTTGTCTCATTCACACCTGAAACTGGCTGTGCCGTGTGACTCATTGCGGTCAGTGAAATACAAGCAGAAGTTCCTAGGTGGAATGTCCAGGACAGCTCTTTAGAAATGGGGCAGGCACACGGCACTGGCTTTTCTTTCCTTCTCCCAGTTGCTTCCCGCCTGAGATAGGGGTGTGATGGCTGGAGCTCCAGGAATTATTAGGGTACAAGAGACATCTTTGAAGATGAAAGCCCTCTGCTGATGGTAATGAAGACTATAGAAAGGTTCTGGGTCCCTGGTGACCATAGCACCACTGTAACAATCCTGGGCTATAATAGCAGTCATACTCTGGCCCTAGGAAGCTCCAAATTCAGATTTCTGCTTCAGATTGGAAAGGTGTGAAGGAATGATGCCGAGATCTGGAAGGCGGACCTTAGAAAGCACAGCTGACCCAGTGAGGCAGTTCAATCACGCGCTGCCTCTGGGTTCCCTCTTTTAGCCTTGTGCTCAAAGCCGGGATGCATGGGTGGCTGGAGCTGAGCATGGGGTGGAGGAGGCTTTCGGGGTCCTTGACTCACATGGCTTCGTATTTGGGAGGTTCATCAATAGCATGCACACAAGAATATTTGCAATAGCAAGATTATTAGGGACCCCGGGACATGCCAGGAAGAGACCAATTAAAAAATCAAGATGGGGCCGTACCAGGGATTGCTCTGCAGCCATTAAGAAGACTGCAGTGGCTCTGTTTGTTGTCACACGGAAATTTCTCCAAGAAATATAGTAACGGGGGAAATGAAGATGAAGGGCAGTGTGTATAGAGTCACTCTCACTATATAGCTCCACTGATATGCCAAGGTTTGTTTATATCTCTGGGCATCAGCAAATGATGGTCATGGGCCAAGTACAGCTGGTCTACTTTTGTAAATAAAGTTTTATTGAAACATAGCTGTGCTCATTCATTTAGGTGTGTATGATTGTTTTCCCATTACAATGGTGGAACAGCTGTGGCAGAGTCCATATGACTGCAAAATCGCACATACTCTCTGATCCTTTACAAAAAATATCTGCCAACCTGTGCATATAAAAAGGACTTAGCAGTTACTGCAATTTTTAGGATTTCCCCATCAATCTCATTCAGTGGAGACTTTCCTGTAGCTGTTTAACTGATTTGTTTCTTGCAAATCCAAGTAAGCTGGGTGTGTTGGGGGCACATCTGTAATCTCTGCACTCTGGGAGGCTGAGGCAGGAGGATCTTAAGTTTCAGCCCAGCCTGGACAGCTTGGCAACTTAGCAAGACCCTCTTTCAATGTTAAAAATAAATAAAATTTAAAAAACAATAAAAGGTAGCTTTCAAATCTAGTAAAGCTGGGTGGGTAGTGGATGGAGACCATACTAATATTTGCTAGGCCTCTACTACTTGTAGGAAGAAAAGTTTTCCAGTGTTGCTTCATTTAATCTTTATCACCTGGAGAGCCTGAAAATTGGATGGATGAATGGTGTGAGCTGGAGTTCAAACCCAGCACTGTGTAACTCCAAAGCACGCGCTCCTTCTACCTCCACTTCCTGGTCTCTGTCTACCATGAGACAAGATCATGGACCAATACAGACACACACACACACACACACCCATGTTTGCACCTCAGAGTCCTAGTCTATTTCTGGGTGTGATTATTCTTGGCAACCACTTTCTGTCTTGAGCATCTGAGTTTGGACCATACACTTTATGGCTCTCCAACTACAATTTACAGAGAGGCCCAAGTCAGCTCACTAAGAGCAGAGACCTTTGACCCCTCAGAGCTAGTCTAGTTCTGGGTGTGATTATTCTTGGCAACCACTTTCTGTCTTGAGCATCTGAGTTTGGACCATACACTTTATGGCTCTCCAACTACAATTTACAGAGAGGCCCAAGTCAGCTCACTAAGAGCAGAGACCTTTGTGTATTTCCCCCGAGTGTGTTCAAAGCTCCTAGAGCAGTAGGGGATCAGCCTGTATTTGCCGAGCCAGTGTGTGTTGAATGAATTCTCTGTGACACACAGAGACTAGGCTTAGGGGAAGAAAAGCCACACAGTGTGAGGAAGTCTGTTCTGTTACAACTCCGAACACACAGGGGTGCCTGTCTGCCTGCCCTGTTCCTTGGTGTGGTTACAGCTGGCTGTGCCTGGTTTAGATTTGTGTTTTTTCCTCATGCATGTTTCATATTGGGTATGGTACCGATGGGGCGCGGCCACTTCCCAGAGGAATAAGGTCGGGATTGTTCAAAGCCCCTGCTAGAGTTTAGATCCACACTTGCTCCCGGAGGCCCCCGTGTTAAAGGCTTGGTCCCCAGGTTATGGTACATTGAGGGGTGGTGGAAACTTTAAGAGGCAGGGCTTAGTGTGAGGTCTTCGGGGTTATTGTGGGGTTATTATGGGCGTGTCCTCGAAGGGGACAGTGGAACCCTAGCTCCTCCCTCTTCTCTTTTGCTCCCCTCTGTGCTCTCTGCCATGATATGCTGCTTCTGTAGACCTAAAGCAACTGACCATGGACTGAAGCTTCCTAACCTGTGAGCTAAAATAAGCCACTTGCCTTTTGAGTTAATCACCTCAGGTATTTTGTAACAGTATGGAAAATGGACTAACAGTGCCTCCCAAAGGAAGCCAATGCTGGGTCCTTCAGTCAGGGTCACAAATGAAGAATATCAAATGGATCCCCAGGAGGCTTTGCCCACAAGAAAAGAGGTAGATTATGCGCTCAGCACAGTCGTGAGACGAGGGCAGGGCTGCTAATCCATCCCTTTTAAGCACCTAGTATGTCGTGGGCCACTTCCAGCTGCAAAAGAAAGCCTGACCTTTACAAAGGGCTATAAAAAGATGGTGAATTCACTCCTTCTCGCCTCACAGTGTGGCTTCCCCCTGACAAAGGAGGAAAGATGAAGGGCTTTTGTGTTCAATGCCAGGTACACAAAGGCAGCTCTGTTGTCAAGCGAATGGCCTCAGCACCATCATCATTAGCCTCAGGGCAGCCTGACGCAGCCACCCGGACCCTAGCAGTGTCGCTGTGGGCAAGGAGGGACACCTCGTTCACACCAGCCCCGCAGTGCAATCAGGCAGCAGGGAGGAGATCTAGAAAGGTCATGAGCATGGAGAGTAAGGAGTCTGGGGTCATGGCTGATGTTAGCGCTGGAGGATTTTGAAATCACAGTGACGTGTGTGTTGGATTCCAACAGATAAAGGGTGCTGTACTGTCCAGCGACGGGGTTTGAAAGTGAAATTGACTTGCACGTTCCAAAGGAAGGCGGAGGTTTCAGAGCAAGTAAGAGACCTGCTCCACTGCCTTCCAGCACAGGGATGGGGTGGGGGAGGCTGGCAGTCAGCAAGCATGGCAAAAAGCATGCACTGTAACAGAACCCTTGAAAGAACCCTTACTTTCCCTAGAAAGCACACGGCTGCACTGCCTCCAGCTTACTTGTCCCTACCCTGGAGCACAACAGCTTCTCCTGTAGAGGTCAGTGAAGTTATTTCCAAGGACCCCGTTGAAGAAAAATAGAATCTCCAAACATTAGTTATGGTATCAGTAACAAATACTTGAGATAAGCAACTTAGAAAGGGCTTCTTTTTAGCTAACAATTTATTTATTGTTTTTTGACACAGGGTCTGGCTGTGTAGTTCAGGCTGGCCTCCCACTCACTAGGTAGCCCAGGCTGGCCTTGAACTCACAGTCATGTTCCTGCCTCTGCCTCCTAAGTGCTAGGATTACAGGTGTGTGTGTCATAAGGCCTGTCTGGCTAACAGTTTTAGAGGTTTCAGACCAGGACCTGTTGGCCCCATTGCTTTGGGCCTCTGTGGACCTCATGGTGGGAGTGTGGCAGGGCAAATCCCCTCACCTCAGAGCTGGGAAGTACACACACCATCACCACCACCTCCTAAAAACTTCTGCCGGCTCCCAGTAGCACCAAGCTGGGGGCCGAGCCTTTAACACTCGGACCTTTGGGGGACCCTGCAGTCCCAGCCAGAGGAGTCAGACCCCCATTGGTGGGATTTGGGATGGACCGAAGGACGTCAGCCCAGTCCTGCTCCCACTCACCGTGAGGCTCGTGCTCCGGCATCCGTGTAGACAGGCTCCCTGGGGATGTTTGTGTCGGGACTCTCGGATCTCCTTCCGCACTCTCTCCTTTCCTTGCCCCCTTCCTGCCCTGTGCTTGTACTTGGAATCACATACATTAAAAGTGCTCTGGGGTGACAGTCCTATGCAAACAGTTGCCACCTTGTGAACTTGAGCTAGTCACAGGCAGTAGAATACCCTTTCTCAATGCTGGGCAGAGCGCTGCAGCTCCCAGCCAGTCCCAGGGTCACAAAGGTGGACAGCTGAGATTCTGCAGTGTACCGTGCAGGATTCAATTAACTACGAGAGATATTTGATACTTTATCATAACACGGGCTTGTGTTAGATGACTTTGCCCAAGTGTAGGCCAACATAAGTGCTCAGCATCTCTATTGGAAGCCAGTCACAGCTGTGATGTTCTGGGGGTCGGGTGCATTTGGTACATTTAGCTTCCAGTATTTTCAGCTGAAGATGTTTTTATTACGGGGTGTGACCCTTTGTGCGTAGAGGAACATTGGTATTCTAGGCCTCACCAGTCTCCATCCATTTCCACGCCCTCTGCTTCCATTTGCAAGTGCAGTCTCTGGAAGGCTCATATAGACAAATTGCCAATCTGTAAACACTGCACTTTGATCCTCATGGGAAAACAGCCTGTGGAGAGATTAAGACTTCACCTGCTGTTGTTATCTTGTGATGGTGGGGATTGCACCCACGGGCTCAAGCATGCTAGGCAAGTGCTGTACCAGAGCTGCACCTCAGCCCAACCTGTTCATTATTACATCGGTGTGTGACTCCTTTCCTGGTGTCTATTCTGAAAGCTCTGCAGCCATAGGCCACCTCTGGGTGAAGCCCAGAATCAGAGCTGTCTTTTTCACTTACCTTCTCCTTACTCCCGTCTCCTGTCTGCAGGAGAATCATTTATTTCATTAGGAGGCTAACAAAGGATGGGCTGGGAGCTCAGTAACATTCCAAGGACCACATCCGGTGATGGAGAATGGCTTCTGGGTGGCTGGGCTTTGCGACGCTGTGGGTCTCTGAGGAAGGGGGCCCGAGGTGTCCTGAAGGCTCCACCAGTGGGAGCAGCCACTTCGGGTGTGGCTCGCCATCCGTGCAACAAGTCCCTGCCGGTAGTTGGCGGGAAGCCTCAGTTCAGCCAACACCCTACCATGCAGCCACATCCCCAGCCCCACTGATTTAAATGACAGTTATCCATGGCTTCACAATGGAATTATGTTCTGAGAATTACATCGTTAGGTGATTGTGTCATTGGGTGACCACCAGCGTGGGCTTACGCAGACCAAGGCGGCGGGGATGCGGGCGGGCAATGCGGAACCACTGTCGTGGCTGCAGTCCATTGCTGAGCACTACGCTGTTATGTGACACGTGACTAGGTGGTTATTCAGCAACATACAAATGAATGCACGGACATGGAGGGAGAAGGCTCCAAATGGGGTGGATCGTCTTATACATCCCTTTGCTCTGCACTGTGTCTCATTGTGAGGCTCTTGCTGCACCAAGCACTTAAAATACTGTGTTAGTGTTTCGTGTTGTTATAATTAAGTACCCGGTGCTGGGTCATGTATGAAGGAAAGAGGTTTTCTTAGCCCAGCATTCCAGAGGTCCAAGGGTGTGGTGCCAGCATCTGTTCTGCTCTAGTGAGGGCTGTTGACAGCATCCTAAAGTAGGAATAAAGAGAGAGAGAGAGGTCACACGGCAAGACAGGAAGCAAGAGCCCAGGGAGTGGCCAGCTGGCCCGCTCTCCAGGACGTTAGTCCTTTCCTAGGAAGCCTGCCCCATTCCAACAGTAATCCACTCCCAAGGCTGGACCCATGGTTGTGTGTTACACCTAGAATGTCCCCCGGGAGGCTCACGTGTTCACAGGCTGGGCTCTCGGGAGGTGACTGGATCATGGAGATGCCGTGCTCACCCGTGGATTCGTCCCAGGAGGAGTTCTGAGCTGAATGAGGTGTTAGGGGGTACGGCCCGGTCCCAGAGGCCAGCCACTGGCGGTGTGACTTGGGAGGCAGTGTCTTCGCTCCTGCTTTCTCCCTTCTCTCTCTGCTTCCTGGCTACCATGATGTGAACCGCTGTCCCCGGCCCGGGCCCTTCCACTGCACGCCTCTGCTGTCCACTTGCTGCCTTGGAGCCAGCCGAGTAGGGGCTGAGCATCTACACAGTGGGTGAATGTTGTTCACTCAGCTTAGCTGAGTTGCTCATGATACTTTGGTTTTGATGTTGGAGAAGAATCTGACTTCCACACGTAGTGGGAGGTGAAACACCCGTGCTTAAGAGCATGGCAAGCCCTTAAGAGAATTTAAGTGGGATTTTTTTTTTCCTTTTTGACCATATATTTAGTTTTTTCCAAACACAAAGAGAAATTTAAAGACTCGCACGTTGAATACCCATATACCCACCACCTGGATTCTACCGTTAATGCCTAATTTCACCGTCTTTCTCCTTCTGAACTTCCTTCTCTCCCTTCACCAACACATCTTACTTTTTGATGCAGTTCCAAATCAATTCCTGAGGTCAGCATACTTCACCCTGCACATCACTCACTAGAATCCAAAATGAGTTTTCTGAAGTAAAATTTAGATACAGTGAAACGCACAAACCGGGATGTGGACCATTCGGTGAGTCTTGATGAATGTGTGACCCGGACTCTCACCCTGACATAGCAAGCATATTCCAAACCAAATGCAATTTTCTTTTTCTAAGTGCTGGCTTTGAAATGTTTTTGCCCTGTGAGATAAGACTCCATTGTAAATTGAGGTTTATGAAAGATTCCCTTCATATATCTTACTTGGCCCTTTTCACTGCAGACCTTGAAAAGCAGCAAAGAGGAGCCCAGGAAATCAGAAACAACTGACTTGAGGTGATTAAAGCTATGAGCATGGGAGGCATGGGTTTGAATCCCAACTTTGCCAATTTCTGGGGGTATAATCTTAGGCAATGAATATAGCCTGTCTGTGCCTCAGTTTCCCCACCTATAAAATAGGGATAAAACCAAAACCTACCTCATATGATTATCTTGTGTCAAGTCACTTGAAGTGCCTACTTAGAACACACTCTGTCACCTAGGAGATGCTCAAGACTGGTAGCCCTTGTCCCAGGAGACAGCGCACAGGGGACTCATATCTTACCCAAGTGCTAACTGTGTAGACAGTGACTTTCTGGACCCCATGACTGCATGTCCCACTCACTTCTGGGTCTCTTTGGCCCTGTGGCCCTGCGGCCCTGCTGGTCCTCCAGCAGATATTTATTTAATGACTGTCAAAAATCTCACTGTGACATCACCAGTCAGTGTCAGCAGGAAGTCAGTGTCCAGAAAATGACCCGAGCTGGAAGAGCTAGAGCAGGTGGGGGATCGAGTTGTTAGTCTCTAATTGTGTGGGGTGTATACCGAAAATTTCACGGCCTTGAATTTAATAGCAACCCTTTTATTGGCACTAAATTTCATTACAGACTCATTAGCTCTCTTTTGCTCCTTCATCTCTGCCAGACCAAAGCCTTTCTTTGAGTGATGTTGAGTTCATTATTCATGACTCATAAAAACAGTGGCCTCTAAAATGGAGACCAGCAAAGAGCATTTTCTAAGGAAAAGTGCCTTCTTGAAGAAGGGCTACTTTGCTGGACTTCTGAAATAAGATTCACTCATTCTATCATTCAAGCAGGTATTTGATGATTAGTAATTAAGTGCCTATAAGACAGACATGGTCACTGCCCTCAGAACAAATCTACAATATATTTGGAAACACAAACATTTCATTAGTAATTGCACAAATAATTAATGACAACTAGGATTGAACTGATACAGCAGCAGCCCATGGAGCAGATACTGTTAGTTACCCACTGTGGTGAACCCTAAAGATTATCCTCCAATATTCACACTGCTTCTCTTTCATAATAATAAAACATAGTTTAGCAAGCTATATGGAATTTAGGGTACTATTGTACTATTTCCCAGCTTCCTTTGCTGTTACTTGTAGTCATGTGACTAAGTGGGGGAACGTCTGCAAAGGTTTTCTTCTTAAATGGAGGCCTGAGAGGCAGACAACCACCTCTCTATAGCACCAGGTACAGTGCTAGGTCCATTTTTCTGATGGATGTTGCAGTACCTAGAGGTTTTGGAACCATGGCAGCCAATATTCAGGAGGAGAACAAGTTAATGATGGAACAGAAAGATGGAAGGATTCTGACAGCACTGTAAAGCCACCAAATTAAACCAGCCTGGATCCACCCCACTCTCAGACAGGTCATCCCGTGTACAGCCAAACACGTCCTAATCAGGCATCCTGATACATACATAAGCTCTCCATTTTCATCCCTTGACATTTCTCCCTGTGTTTCAAACCTACTGAAATCCAAACCATGCTCCCTTATTTCTTCGGGGCTACACACAATGCACAAAGGGACTCCTGCACTTCCCTTCACTGTCCCTTTTATCTGGAAAATACCAGTCCATCCTACAAGGTCAGCTTAGCAGACCCTGCTCCAGGAAACCTTTGATACGAGACCAGTTTAGATGCCACCCCAGATTCATTTGAACCCATCTGCACTCCTGGGCCTTGGCTAGTCGCCTTTCTCTACCAGGACACCATAGCAATGGCTTGCTCCATTGCTCAGCTGCAAAGACTCAGAGCTGCCACCCGGTCACAGACCGACGACTTCCTTTGCAAAGCACCAACTGATCGGGAGAATCTGCCTGTGTCTGCACAGATGAGGCTGGAGTTGCAGGGACTCTGGCTTCTCCACAGTGCCCCATGGGCATAATTTGACCAGGTGATGGGCAGGAGCCATCAGTGAAATGGTTTGTTTTTCTCTTCCTGACTGCTTAGATTGGAAGAGGCTTTGTGCAGGCTTTTTGGAGCCTGAGGAACCACCCTGGTCACTGCAAAGCTTCTTTAGGCAAAAATACATTCACAGGCAAGCTGGACCCATGGGTTCTGTTTTCTAGGGAACTGGAAATGTCTCCCCAAGCCCATGTCACCCCTGCCCCCAAGACTAAGTTGCAAGGAAGAAACACCTTCATATGACCTCAGACCCAGCAGGGAATTATAAAGACAGTGGGCATCACGTGCTCACTCAAACCGGAAGGAGATGGAAAGGTCATCATGCCCCACAGAAGCTTTCATGTGTCCACACCATTTTTGGAGTCAACCTCTCCCTCTCTGATTAACTCCCTGGCAGATTAACTAATGGTCAACTTGGAAGGCCCAGCTGAACTGAACCAGCATGGTCTGGGCATGGAAAACCCATGTGAGGATTATTGCCAAAGGTGTAAAAGAGACCTGAAGGGGAAGATCATTGGCTGTTGATTTTCTTGGAGAAGCTCGTGATTGGTTTTCCTGATGGGAGCCTGGCTATTCTCTCATTTGAGGAGGAGCTTGGGTCCTTGCTGTTGCTGGGATTAGCTGCTGTTCTCATCAGGGGAGCTCTGATCTTCACCGTGAGCATAACTTCCTGGCTCCAGTGTGGATCCCTAAGCTTGGTGGCACAGATCCTTCACCTTACTGGCACAGGCTTCTTAGCTTCCTCTGCTGGCCTTCAGGCCTTCCCAGTGCAGATCCTTGATATGAACCAACATGAGATATTGCCGTGGGCTCCAGGCCTCTGGCTGGACTTGTGGAGGACACTGTCTTGGGCTCTAGGCCTTCAGCTGAACTTGTGTGGGATCCAGGCCCTCGGCTGGATTCTTTGGGTCTCTGGTGTGCGGCTAGATCTCTTACACTCCTCTGCAATTGACTTTTTGGGTGACTATTATAAAATAGTCCTATAAATTATACACCCTATATTAACCCTATTTCCCTTACACACCCTGACTACAGCACTGTCCTAGCAGCTTCCCCCTCTCCTCTGACCTACCACGGTTTCCATGGCATTGAGGCCTTTGCCATGTCATACCTTCTGCTGACTTCTGCTTTGTTCCAAATTCTGCCTTTTCCAGACTCTCAAGAGAGAAAACTGACCTGGGCCCCTTGGTCATCATCCATTATCGGGTGAAGCTGTTAGTAGAATTAAGGGTCAGGCCCTCTTGTTACTGAGAGTCCAGTCACTTAAGAGTATTTTTAAATATCTGCATCAACTTGACGGGTGCTTTATGGATACTGAGCCATAAAACAATGGGCTCACATCCCTGAGTGGGTGTCTGAGGGCTGCACACGGCCTGAGCTGCAGAACAGTCCTGCATAGTAGCACCGACAGGAAATTAAAAACACAAGCAAACATCAGCAGATCATTTCTCACAGCTCATTTGAGAAGACTCTGGGAAGTGGAGGGGAGGAAGCTGAGCCGAACTTCCAGAAAGGTCTGAGTCAGGACTCCCTGCCCTGACCCCACTGCCAGCCCCACTAGCAAAGCAGCTTCTGGGGGGTGTCCCCGCTGCCGGTGGTCCCACTGTGCCAGGCTGCCTGGCCCCTGCTGAAGAGGATACTCCTGGGAGAGGGCAGGAGTGAAGAGTTGGCTGGTGCAGCCACAGCGTCCAGTTACAGACCTCAGACTTTACAACAGCAGCCCCTGCATCCTGTTCGCCACAGGCTCCTCAACCACCAGCACATTTTGTTTCCGTTGCCTGCAGCAACTTCCCTAAATTTCTTCTGGCCAAACTCCTGATCGATCACTCATTCAATAAACCTATAAAGTACCAGGTATAGCACAGGTTACCCGGGAGACCAAGATGAATATGGCAAAGCTCCTGCCTTCAAGAACCTCATCCCCTAATGAGGGAGATGGACACGGACAGAAATTCTCTTACCTTCCCAGATGCTCCTGTGTTCTCTTCTAAGACCCTTGCCAATGTGAAGCCAAGTGAACATAGGACTAAGTGAACTGAGGACCCAGCCCCAGCTGTGTGACTTTGAATATGATCATTGGCTTCTTCCAGCCTCACTTGCCCCAAATGTGAAGTGGTTTTAATGACAGCACCCACCTTGCTGGTGTGTTTTAAGTATCCCACGAGATGCCACATGGGAAGCCCTGTGGGAGGCATGTGACACACATGAAGTAGATAGTCCTTTCCGCACAGCCTCCTCATGAGCCCTGCTTTGTCCTCCCGTGGAAAATGGCCACTTCTTTCTCTTCGGTACTGGGGATCGAACTCAGGACCTTGCGCTTGCAAGGCAGGTGTGGTGCCACTGAGCTAAATCCCTGGCTGGTTACTTCTTTCTCTTTTCCTTTCCTAAGTATCCTCATTCTCCTCCCTTGGGTCAGACACATTGGGAGTATATATTTGCAGAACTATTACAAACAATACAAGTGGCCTCTATCAAATATTACTCATTAAAGGGTATTTTCAATAAAATAATTATTAAACATCTGAGATACAGTGGTTGGATTTTTCAGTCCACCTCCACACTACATACCTCTTTATTCTGTAAGCTCAGAGCACCCTGTTTCCCTTCACACTCCTCTCTGCTTAGCACCTGGGAAGAACTCCCAAATATGGGTAAACAGTGGAGGAATAAATGAACTTGAATTTGCTTTGACACATTTCCAAGTGCCAAGTTCTTAGGCTTGTACCATGACCCCTTCAGAGAAAATGAGCTAAGGAAACCGATTACAGGGAGCACTAGTCAGTGACATGTCAGACACTTAGCCAGGTGGGATGGGTCATGCATCCCTGGAAAAAGAAAATATATGTCCATGTCCTAATCCTACAACCTGTGAGTGTGGCCTTCTATGGAAAACAGAATTGCGGGCATCATTGGATTAAGGATCTTTGCGTTATGACTCTTTAAATTAAGGATCATCAGATGAGATCGTAGGATTACCCAGGCTAACTCTAAGTTTGATGACAGGAGTCTGTCTATGAAACAGAAAAGGAGACAGAGTCCCAGAGAAGTCCACATGAGGATACAGGCGAGGCTGGTGTGAGGTAGGAAGAGGAAAGGAAGGGTCCTCTCCCAGAGCCTTCAGAGAGGCCACAGCTCTGGCCATACCTTGATTTCAGATTTCTGTTCCTGAGAACTGTAAATGGATTCGCTTCTGTTGTTTGAAGACACCCGCTTCACGGTCACTTGTTACAGCAGCCATGGGTAGTTAATAAGTGCAGTGGGCACAGCCTCTCGCCGCATGACGTTTGCTTGCCCGTGGATCCCACACAAGCCAGTTGTCCTGTGAGCCCACAGCCTAGTGGTGCCACGGCCCCCAGCTTGTGTAAGGACACTCTGATGCTCCTACCATGAAAACGCTTAACAAGGTGTCGCTCAGAAACCAAACCCGCAAAGCCGTCGTTAAGCAAACGGATGAGTGTATCTCCCCGTCTGTCCTGGGGACTGGCTGTTCATCGGAGAACATGAAAATAGGCAAAAAGTCTCTGCTTCCTTTTATGGCATTTACATCGAGAAAACGACAACAGATGGGTAAATGTACAGGACATAAAATAGACAGTCATCCTGCAGTATTCGAGGGGGACTGGCCTCAGGACCCTCTTGTAGATGCCAATTCTAAGGATGCCCGGGTCCCTTATGTAAAATGGCCTTTGCATAGAACCTCCATAAATCTGGGTATAATCCTGTGAATCATCTCTAGATGACTTGTAATACCTGACACACTGCAAACACAGTGCAGAGACTTGGTGTACTGTAACGCAGACAAGGAAAAAAACTGCCCATTTAACGCACATGCAATTTTTTTCCAAATGTGTTCAATACCCAGTTCATTGAACCCGTGGCTATGGAGGTCCAACTATAATGTGCCAGAAGTTGGGAAATGTTTCGAAGAAAAGTAAAATGGGTATAGGAAGAGAGAGTGATAGGAGCTGCTGTTTTGCAGCAGAGTAGGGTAAGAAAAACTTCACTGATAGGATGATCCTGAACAGAGATGGGAAGGAGGGAAGGGGCTGAGCTCTGAGTGTGTCGGGGAAAGAGTCTAAGACAAAGGAGCAGCAGGGACAAAGGCAGGTGTGTGCTTGGGCTGTAGAAGCAACAGGAAGATGGTGCAAAGTGAGTGAGAAGCAGAGTGCAGGAGGAGGACCCTGTGGACCAAGGGGAGGACTGTGGATTCTGCTTGGTGCCAACAGGAAGCGTGTAGGGTTTTTGAACGGAGAAGCTGTACAATCTGTAGGCTTTGGAAAGATCGCTCTGGTTGCTGGGTAAAGAAGAGATTGTGGGGGTCACAAGTGGAAGCAGAGAGACAGAGAGGAGACGGTTACAATAGCACAGCTGCAGGGTGAAGTTATGTACCCTCCTGATGCTTGGTTGACAGACAGCCTTCCTCCACAGAGAAGGACCATTTCCTTGGTCGAGAGTGTGTGAGTAGCTGTGCTGTGTTGAGAGCATTTCTACATCAATTCTGGGGAAAATCATTCCACGATTAAAGTACGACTATAGCTATCTAAAGCCCAATGTTGCCTTGACCATGAGTTGGCTATGGCAGGTGGAAACAGAACTCTGTTTTGCCTCTGGTTACAGGTGAGGCCCCAATGATCTGTGATGTTGTGGCACTCAAAGGCGAGGTAACATCAGCCAAAGACATCCTGGTTCTTTGAGAACCGAGTAGTAATACACAAGAAAGGTTTCACTGGAAGGGACAAGTTCCTTGTCAGCTTAACTCATCCCACCCCCTGTCCTGGGAATGCTCGCCCTCATCAGCATGAGATTTGCATCGACACAGGAGACCGATAATTGTGTGTATCCAATAAATGCTGGCTAGGATGTCGAGTCTGGGTCTTTGCCCGCTCTGAGGCCCTGACCTCCCGGCCATCCATAGACTTTGAAATCATGCAAGTCTCTGTTATTCTTTAGCCCTCGCTGTCCCCCTTTCCAGGCAGCTGGAGGATCCATGGGCCTCCAATAGGTACTGCCCTTCTAGAACCTTTAAACAAGTCCAAAATAGCAGTTTATTTTTCACATCCACAGTTGGGCAGGTGGCCTGCTGCAACTTTCCGGCTCGGCAGTCCTGAGGACCTGTGCTCTTTCTACACTGTTGCTTGTCTTAGTCACTTGCTCGTCACAGAGGCATAATATCTGGCAGTCGTGACTCTGAAAGGGGGAGGTTTATTTTGGCTCCCATTCCAGAAGTTTCCATCCATGGTTGGCAGGCTCAAACTCAGAAACAGCACGGTGGAAGGGCCTGCCATGGAGAAAAGCTGCCAACACTGTGGTGTCCAGGAGGCAGAGAGAGGGAAGGAGGAGCTGAGGAGGGGAGATAAACTCTTCCAGGCCATGCCCCCGATGACCTGCATCTTCTGCCAGATCCCACTTCCTAATATCACATTCAGGTACAGCTCCTCGTGAACTCATCCCAGCTCTGAGAATGGGCTTATATTCTTGGTCAGGAGGAGACAAAGGTTTTTGTTTTGTTTTGTTTTCAATGAGTAGATTCTTGATCTAAACCACAGCATTACTCCACTGTGTTCCACGGCAGGGGTCGGTAAACTATGGATTATAGGCAAACTATAGCATCTGTGTTTGTACGACCCTCAAGCTGAGAACTTTTTTTTTTTACCGTTTTGAATAATTGAAAAAAAAAATCAGAAGAATTCTATTTCATGGCACATGAAAAATTCATGAAATTCAAACGTGTTGTCGGTAGCCCCGACAAGGATTCAATCACGTCCGTGCAAAGCGTGTTTAAACTCCAATTCCCAATTTCTGTGTGTGTGACCTTGTTTGGAAATAGGGTCTTTGCAGAGGTAACCAAGTTAAAATGAAGTCACGTTGGTTAGGGTGGGCCCTACGTTCAACGACTGGCATCATCATAAAAAGGGGGCAGGGGTATTGGAATCCAGAGGCCCCAGGACTTCTCACAGGGAAGACTATGAAAAGATGACATAGAGCTCAGAATGTCACAGCCACAAGCCAAGGAAGGCCAGGGATTGTCAGCCATCCAGGACCCAGGAAGAAGCAAGGCACGGCTCTGATCTGGGGCCTTCAGAGGGAGCACAACCTTGCTGTCCATTTGCTTTTGACCTTCCGGGCTTCAGAACTGCAAGAAAGTGCATTTATGTTGTTTACAGCCACCCAGCTTGCAGTACTTTGTTATGGTGGCCCAAAAATACCAGGTAGGACTGCTCGGGAGCCTCACAAGCAAACCTGAGTAGTTGTAGAGATTGTACGGCCCATAAGCCTACAGGATTTTCTCTGTGGCTCTTTACCTCTGATCTAGAGCACTGGCCTAGTTTTTATGGCAAGACATCTGCAGAAGAAAAAAACTACCCACCTGTTAGCATTGCCCTCATTTTAGATGTGCTATGTTGGTTAATCCTGATTGGCAAGTTGGCTGAATTAAGAGGCTGCTGGAGAAATTATCAGACCATGAGGGCACTAACCTCATGGCCAAATGGACTATCAGGAGGTGAGGCCTACTTGGAGGAAGTGGGCCATGTAGGTGTGACTTTGGTGACTAGGTCTGGGGATGCTGGGGACCAGACCTAGTCTGCTCTGCTCTTCCTGTTCTCTGCTTCCTGGATGCCATGAGTTGAGCATCTTTCCGCAGTCATACCTTTCTGTGTATTTCTGCCTTGGAGTTAGCTAACCACGCACTGAAACCGCTGAACCCATGAGCCAAAAATAAACCTCCCACCCTGTAAGTTGTATGTATCAGGGGTACTGTCCCAGCAACAGAAAAGCTGACCAGCACAGATTGGGAGGTTGAATCAAAACAAGGTCATCTGTCCTTTGCACATGACAAAATATCCCATCCCTGTTCTTCTACCCACAGCACCATTACTTTCCTTGGGGGCTGGAAGGAGCATGGGCACTCTCTGTACAGTCCCCACAGTTGAGGAAGGAAGCAGTAGAAGGAAACAGAGCTAAGTGCTGGAGGAAAAACAGGTACTTATAGCACTGTAGCACCTAGATCCAGCTGTACCTGAAATATACGCCCTGCAGACTTTTTAGTTAACGTGATAGCGTAGTTCTACTTGAGTTTCTGTTGCTTGCAACCTGAAAAATCCTGATGAATAGACTAACAGTAGTGGAGATGGGATCTGAAGGTAAATCTGCTTACCATTAAATAGCTCAACTCATGGTTTCCTGGGAGTAATCCCAGAGCCACCCTCTGAGTTCTGGGTCCAGATGGCAGCTGGGTTCTTGTATTCTTTAATGCAAATACCCTTGCTCTTAGATAGCAATAGGAGTAAGAAAGGTGCAATGAGTGTGAATAAATAAAGATGATTGTTCAAATAAACCGAGATTATTTCTGGGAGTGCCTGCTGTTATGAAACCTCCCAGAATGGAGGTTTCTGTGTAGCTCCTCACAAAGGACTCAGATCTAAGTCCCGGCAGACAGGGCAGGAGCACCCTCTGGACCCTTTCCCTGGGGATCCGGCCCCCCTGGCTTTTCTGGATGCTTGGGTTCAAGGAACAGCTCTGTCAGGATTGTGTGACTTTGAGGGGGAAGCTGGACCTGCCTGGGCCTCAGTTTCCACCTCTGATATACGGGGGAAAATCATAGCATTTCTTAGCATTAAAAGTGAGTACCGTGTGATGAGAGCACACTGTAAATCAGTTGTGAAAACTGTTATCACTCCCAGGCTCCTCCTTACTCATGTCTCAGACTACAGGATACCCGGGTCACCTTCTCCCACATACAGTTTTGTTTCTTTCATAATTGTCTTGCTATGAGGTCTCCTAATTTAATTTAATTGTGAGACATTGGGGATTGATTTCAGGGCCTTCACAATGAGCTGCATTCCCAGCTCTTTTTTCATTATTATTTTGGGTGTCATTATGTTGCCCAGGCTGGGCTGGAATTTGGAATCCTGCCTCAGCCTCCCAGAGTGCTGGGATTACAGGTGTGGGCCATCATGTTCTGGCTAGATCTTTTCTTTTTAAATTCTCTCCATCTACAAGGCTGTAGGTTTCAGGCAGGGCAGAAGTCTAGTCTATTTGGCCAACTGCTAATTTTCGCAGCACCTCATCTCCGCCGGGCACATAGTAGGGGCTCGATCAGTTCGCGTTTGAGAAAAAAACAAAACGATAGCAGCACAGGGCAGGGGCCCCTTCTGTCCCGGGACTGCCACGCGGCCACGGGGACTCCCCGGGGGTGGAGCTGGGGTGGAGCGAGGCCTGGGCAGTGCGGCTGGAAGCACTTTTCTCCTCCTGTGCAACTTCCCAAAGTAACTTCAGGAGAGGCTCCTCAGGAACGGGGACGAAGCGTGCGGCCGGGCTGCGGCCTCCCAGTTCTGCCCTGGGACTGGGCGGCCCGGAGAAGTAAGTCCCGCCCGTCCGCCCGGCGTCGCTGGGAGG
>NW_022900946.1:9471296-9505757 GCF_012274545.1 Fukomys damarensis | reverse complement strand
GGCAGCCGAGACCGAGCCCCCCGACGGCGCGGGCAGTGGCTTCCCGCTGCTCAAAGTGGCCATCCTGCTCCTGTTCAGCTACGTCCTCCTGCGCTGTCGCCACGCTGTGCGGCAGCGCTTCCTTCCTGTCTCTGCCCGCCTGGTGGGCCACTCCGGCTTCTCCCACAGACACCTCTCAGAGCCCGGCCTTGGCATCTTGTTGGAGAGTTACTACGAACACGAGGTGCGCCTGTCGCCTCACGTGCTGGGCCACAGCAAGGCGCACGTGAGCCGGATCGTGGGCGAGCTGGTGCGGGCTGGCCGAATCCGGGGGTCCCCAGGCCCCATCTCCGGGGGAGCGTTGGCTTTGGCCTTCCGCGGGGACTTCATCCAGGTGGGCAGCGCCTACGAGCAGCACAAGATCCGCCGGCCGGACAGCTTCGACGTGCTGGTGCCCCTGCGCCTGCCGCCGCTGGTGGCGCTGGAGCCTCGGAGCCTGGGCACTGAACCTGCTCTGGCCCCCGCGTTCCACAGCTGCTTCGTGTGTGCTCTCAAGGCACCTCCCTCGCCGTCGGGAACCTCGGGGGGCCACTGGCTCCGGAACTGCAAACCCTTCGCAGACAGCTTCTGCGTGGATGTCCGTGGCCAGCGCCACCTCTCTGCCGCTTTGGTGCTGCGCTGGTTCCAGTCTCACCTGCAGCGCTCCCTGGCCACCGTGCGCTACAAACTGGAAGAGTGCTGTCGGGTCAGCCTGTCCCCTGGCGGCCTGGAGCAGCCTCCTACCCTACACATCCTACCCTGCCGCACGGATTATGGCTGCTGCCGCCTTTCCATGGCAGTGCGGCTCATCCCTGCAGTCCATCTCGGGGACAGTGTCTTCCTCGTGGCGCCACCCCCGCCACCCTCGCCAGTCGGGCCTCTCTCGGAGCTCCCAGGAGGCCTGCGCTCCGAGGCACTGTGGGGTGTGAACACAGCTCGACAGGAGCAGAAGCTACTCGGCTGGCTTCAGGAACGGGCCGCTTCAGGTGCCTGCTACCTCAAGTGCCTCCAGTTGCTGAAAGCTCTGCGAGATCTGGGCGCCCGCGGGCTGGATCCGACGGCTGCCGCTCAGTGGGGACACATACTATCCTCATACGTGCTCAAGACGGTGGTGCTGACAGTGTCTCTTCGCGAGGGGACTTCAGGGCCAGGCTGGGAGGAGGCACACCTGAGCGAATGCTTGGAGGAGCTGGTGCAGTTCCTCAAGGCCTGCCTGCTGGGGCGCCAGACGCTCTTCCACTGCGTCTTGGGCCCCGATGGGGCAGCCGCTGAAGTGGGCCCTCTGCCCAAGGTACTTCGAGAAGCTGCCCCGGTGGACCTCCTGGCCGCTTTCGACCTGCACGCCAGGGAGCTAGCAGCGGCGAGATTGCTGTCCACTTGGAGAAGGCTGCCTCAGCTTCTCCGGGCCTTCGGTGGCCCTCGATATCTTGCCAGGTGCCCCTCACCCTGGAGTCAGCGCTCTCAGGGCTTCCCTGAACAGGAACCATAGACACTGAGAGGCCCCTCCTCTGCCTGAACGCTCCTAGAGCCTTTCCCACGGGTGGGGGCGGGGTATTGAGGGAGGGGTTAAACGTTCAGATGGCTGAGGGAATCGTTGGACAGCGTGGCTTAACTGTCACGCCCTGGCTCCACAGCCCAGTGTAGTTACTGCGTCTTCTTCACACTCACCAGAGCCTGGCTAAACCAGGGAATGACGCCTAACTGCAGCTACTGAGAGCTGGTCCACATGGTGTCCCTGCAGAATCTGGTAGAAAGATCCAGCTCTTAGGGAAGGCTAGCAAAGGAGGCAGGGCCAATTGCGGAGAAAGTTCCCTTTGCTGATTTTCAGACTTAGATCTCTCTGCCCCAAAGTTTTTAAACATGAATATTTTTTATATACCTAATTGCAAGGTACTGGGTTTCCAATTCCTTTTTTTTTTTTTTCTCTCAAATCAATCCACAACTGGAATTGAAGTTATGTTCCACAGTTAATATTCTGTGGGACATCACTCCTTCATTCAGATTAATATTAATGTGCTTAAATGGTGTAATCACAGGCATCTAATAGGACTGTCAGTAAGCCACATGTCTTGAGAGCCAATCAAGAGTTGGTTGGAGAGGTTTCTAGAGTAAATAGCACTTTATGTTGATCAGTTCTCCTATTTTGTGGTGCTTGTTATGTTGCATCTGAAAGGAAGGCCAGGAACCTTTTTTATGAAGTCCCATGCAGCTTCACAAAGCAGCCAGCATGATTCCTTACCATCCCAGCAGCCACAGCTGGGCTGTTATCGAGTGCCTGCTACAGGCAAGGTAGCAACAGAATCCTTAATGAAGTCCATGCTGGTGAAGCCATCAAACGTGTTGGGTCTCGAGAAAGATACAGTTCAGTCTTTGCCTGTTAAGATGTCTGGCAAGGGTCTGCTGCTGGCTGGTCACAGAAACCTTTTTGGCTTGAAGGCTTTCTAGCAAACTCCTTTGCAAAGATTTCTTTAGGAGTTTAAGGAGCTTGTGGAGAGGAAATGAACAGTCGTCTCTGTGCCTGATGTGTTCTTGTTCCCAGTGCACAGTGATGGTTTTTGGGTGGAAGGTACTTCTCACCGGTCCAGCCAGCCCCTGGTCCTGAGGGACTCTTGATTTAGCTTGAGTCTTGGCAACAAAGAGTTCAGTATCTTAGGATCTGTGCTTGGGCATCACTTTCTCCCAGTCAGGGGGCAGAAGAGATAGAGCATAGAGGAAATAAGCTAGAGGAAAGTAAAGGAAACAGTCTTTGGGAGAAGTCATCTCTTTTTTGCGGGGTAGGGCAGAAGTTCCGCCGGGGTTGGATGTTATTTTGCAGCCCAGCGGAGCCTGTTTGCTTTCAGTTCAAGGTTAGCATGGCCCATCATCTGCTTCTCTGGCTGGAGGTGCAGCCAATCTCAGCATTATATGTTTTTTGTTTTTGTTTTGTTTTTTGTGGTACAGGGGATTGAACTCAGGACCTTGTGCTTGTGAGGCAGGCAGCAGAGTCACTGAGCTAAATCCCCGGCCCTCAGCATATATATAGTTGGAGACTTTTTTTTAAGCAAAGACATGTGCTTCCTTAGACTCTTCAGAGCAAAACTTGGAAGACAGAAGTAGTTACATGAATAGATCCATTGTTTCCTTTCTGAGCTATTTTGAGGGACTTCTGTAAACCTCCTTTCTTTAGGGGACCCACTTGGCCACTGTGGGAAATCATTGCAAATAAATGATTTACAGGGAATCTTTGTCATCAGAGCTGCATGGGCTTCTTACAGCCTTGGCAACCGTGGGCTGAAGGAGAAACAGCTGCAGCTGTCGCGGCGTTCTGGGGACCATTCCCCTTGACACCCCAAAGTTCATTCCTAGCTTTTGAGGCCAACGTTATATCATATGGTACTGCACTGAGCAAAAGGATTAACCCACCAGCTTCCTGCAAAGATATAAACTGCACAGTGTTTTTAAAAATTACTTTTAAGTGCCAAGACTAGAATATATATATATATATTTCCATACTCAGCCTAACTTCCCCTATAGTCATTAAATCTACTGGGGAGGCTATCAGATGGATTATAAAGCTTTATTTTTTTATTTTTTGGATTATAAAGCTTTAAAAGCTAAGTTTTCCAAATATGTCTAGCTGAGATAATGGGTTCCTTTTTAAAAATTGTAATAATATTTTAAAGTATAACTCTGGTAACATACTGTTTTATAGTTTATTACTGGTATGATTTCTTTCAGGTTAATGCCTCTTCCATCCTCAAGGTTTTTTAAATTTTATTATTTTTTAAATTAATGAACATTGTATTTGTGAAGTTTTAAAATAATTAATGTTGTATTTAAATGCCATGCTGAGCAATTGTTCTCCATACATGGTAGCCAAAACGTAGAGGTTTCGATCAATTTTGATCAATGTTTAGTAATCCAAAACATGTACTGTGTACAGATGGAATCATATGGCATTTTAGCCAGGTGTGATCATTGCCTGAGGCATTTAAATTAAGCTCAAGTCTGTATTTTATTGGGGCTTCCTCGCATCCTTCATCTGAAATGTACACACTTTCTGTGTGTGCTTGGTACTGGAGATTCATATATGCACATATTCTCGTAGAAGGAGGCTGTACCAAAGCGTTTTCAATTGCTTAGCCAGTAGCCAAAGAAAATGTTCTGGGGAAGATGACTCAGGCATTTTGCGGTGAGACACCCGGCAGGAACTCCCACTGACCGGGCTTGGAGCCTTCTCGGAATGCTCATGGGCCTAGAGGAGATGGGTATTGCAAAATGAAACTGTAGCTGAAAGAAAGAATGCATGTGAGCTAAGAGGAATTGGAGGAATTCAGGAAGGAAGGCTTAGGATGGCAGTGAAAGGGAGAGAAGTGGGAAGGGAGATGCGGTGAAATCCTACCAGGAGGTGAGTGAGGCTTGGGTTTAGAAGACGCATTTTTTAGGGATGTGCCGGGGGTCACAATCTCAGTAGCCTGCAGGAAATAGGGAGGAAGTAAACAGAGAAGGAGTGAGGTGGTGGGAGCAGAGCGCAAACAAGGAATAAAAATTACTCAGCTCCTAGCAGGAAGAGGGAAGGGGAGGGGCTGGAAATCAGGACTTTTTTTTTTTTAAGGTGACCCTAACTGAATTTTAAACACATACATTTAAAATGTCCAAAACATCAAGTAGACCAGACAAAACATTTAGTTGACCTGGGGGCTACCAGTCTGCGACAACTGCCTTACACAGTGAGCACCCCTCCAAGTATGTGAGAAGTTATATTGTTTGCAGTAGAGTTGGTGGTGTTACACGTAGCTGGGGTGTGATAATTCAATTCTTTATCTCTCAGATTTAAGCTTTATTGTAGGACACTCCCCCCGCCAAAAAAAAAATTAACATGGCCACAGATAACACTACCCTCGTAGCTGCCAGAAAAACCTCAATTCTGGAGCCATTCTTTGAGTCAGATCCTCCATCAGGCTAGCCAGGGCCTGTTCTTGTCATTTCCTTCCTGCCAATTTGGTCTGAACTCCTTCACTCCGCTGGAGTTTGCAGATGAGTAATCAGGAAGGATTGCAGAATAACTTGTTTTTTGGTGTGTTTTTTTTTTGTATTTAAATTAATTAATTTTTTTGGCTCATCATATCCCAGCTTGTGCCTTTCTGATGATGGTGGGTTGGC
Organism: Fukomys damarensis; assembly: GCF_012274545.1. NCBI lineage: Eukaryota > Metazoa > Chordata > Mammalia > Rodentia > Bathyergidae > Fukomys > Fukomys damarensis. The sequence goes on along the minus strand of NW_022900946.1, from coordinate 9,500,597 downwards.
TGTGAACAGCAGAAAAACAGAGCTGGGTCTCTGGGTTAAAACTTAGATCTGTCCCGTTCCTCCTGCTGAGAACACAGTTCTGGTCAGTTCCGCTGCCCGCTGTTGGTGTCCCTTTCCGACCCGACAGCTCCCACCAAAATGAGCATCCTACAACTCAGAAGGCGTCCACCAAACATGCTGCCCAGGCGGCTGGTGTAACCTGGAGCGCGACACTTTTTTCTCTTGTAGCATGTGACTTTGTCCTTGCCAAAGATGTCTTCTCATCTCTACTCCCATGAAGACTTTTTCCCCCAGTGGTAGAGAAAGTGACCTTCGTGCACATTTCCAGTGTCCCGCAAGAGGGAAACAAGTTCAGTGTTATCAGTGTGGTGCTTGTTAGTTTTGGGGTTTTTTTAAATCACTTGTCTGTGACTTAGATACATGTCAGTTTTTTATATCTCCATAGCACATGATGGGGTGGCACTTGCAATTGGGAGAGGGTGGACGATATGCAATAATGTATACAGAGAAAAGAGACTAAAATGTGCAGCTAAACTATATATAATCTGGTTTTTGACGTATCAGATATTCAGGAGTATTTTAGCACCTTTTGCCTTAAAGAGATGCCTTGATTCTGCCACTTGGCTTAGAACATTCCTCCTACTTTATTGTCATTTTAGTGTCTTCTGACCCCAAATTGTGTATTATGATGCAATCTGGAAGTGGAAGTCACAAGTTTTTTCCAACAACAGAGACCAAAGAGTTACTCAAATATGGTTCAGCTGCTAAGATTTTGTGATTAAAAAGCATTTTATTCACACCAAATTTCCACGACCGGAATGGTCAAGCAAGGTCTGCTATTGGTTTTTTTATGCCAAGTTGGAGTAAAATTTGCACTTTCAGTCCCATGGGTCATTTGGGGACCTTTTACATTTTTCTGTATTAATAAAGAAAATTGTAGAAAGCTCTGGACTGACTCTCAACCTTGGGGAGGGCCCTCATATTCCTGGAGGGCAGACTGCATGTGCACCCGCCTGTGGTTCTCCGTAGAAGTCTCCACAGCTTCTGTGGAAGTCCTTTTCCACAAAGAGAAGCTGGGGATGGATGGTTGTTGGTACAGAACTGGCTCTGTACCCAGGTGGGGAAAGATACTGGTTTTCAACTCTGTTAAATGTTCTTTGCTGCTTCTCCTCTACACCCTGATACCCCCACCCCCAGACACAATTCAAGTCTTGGCCTGTGGAATTCATAGCTTAATTTTGCCCAGAACAGTCTTAGGCCCTGTGGCACTCTGGGAATGATAAACGTGCTAATATGAAAAACAAGGCTTAGCTGTAGATGGAATCTTGGCTATCAGGTAGGAAGGCTCAGAGCCAGGTAGAGCTTGAGGAAATCCTGTGTTCACATGCTGATTAAACAGTAGATGTGTAGAACATGTGCCTAGTAGGGAAGTTGGTGGGTGGGTTTCACAGTTCTCAACGTGTGATAATGTCCCTGGGCATTGAGGGCAGACACAGGGGTGCCTGGGAAAGACTTGGTCTCTTTTTCATGGATCACAAACTGAGGGAGGTAACTTGGTGTTACACTTGTAACACCAGCACTCTGGGGCAGAAAGATTTCAAGTTTGAGCCCAGCCTGGGCAACTTAGTGAGATCCTATCTCAAAATAAGAAATTTTTAAAAAGGCTGATGTGTGACTCACTGAGAAGACCCTAGGTTCAGTTGCCAGTGTCAGATAAAGGTGTTTGGGGGAGGAGAGTGCCCTATAGGGTGGGCAGCCCGGGAAGGAGAAGGTAATGAAAACAGGAGAGACAAAACCTGAGCAACAGAAGGTTCTCCAGAAGGGCTGCTTGGAGGAAGTCCCCAAGTTGAGATCCATTCCAGTGATAGGTAGAAATTAACCAAGTAAAAACGGCTGGAGAGGAATGACTCCAACACTGAGGTGAAAGAAACTCTGGTTTTGCTTGAAGTGGGTGTGGACAGGAAAGAGGGGGCTTCAGTAGCAAAGGATGAGGTGGGAGGGGGAAGAAAGTACCAGGACAGAGGGGTCTGGGAGCCAGAGCTGCAGAGCCCACCGGCTGTTTGGGGAGAAGGCACATTCTGACTCAGTGGATCTGGGACTCAGCCTGCACTGCAATAACTACTTCTGCTCCCACAGTATGTGAGCAGAGTGGAGTAATTGAGACAGAGGTCAAATGGAGCACAGAGTTGAAAATATTTACTTCCTGGCACGTTATATGAAAAGCCAACTGCCGGAGAAAGACTGGAAATACCCAGCTGTTGCAGTGGTCCAAGCCTGGGAAGGAGGCCTGTGGCGGGAACAGAGAGACAAGTTAGTGACAGAAGAGTGGCATGTTCTCATGCAGAAACCTGTCTTCAGATCTTGCATCCTGTATGTCTCTTTGCAAGTTACCTAATTCTCTCTGAGCCTCAATTGCCTCATCTGTAAAATGGGGTTAATAATGGAAGTTTGCTCATAGGCACAAGTGAGGATTATATGAGATTCTGTGCACATGGTGCTTGGCATGCTAAGCACCTAGGACGCCTCGGCAGCTGTAGTTTTCATGTAGCCAGTCTCTTCCTTTTCCCCTTTTGCTGCTCATTCCTTCCCCACTACAGGGTCTGTTTTGCTACTGTCCACCCCCAGCCATCTTCCTGCTACCCAGCTTTTCTTCATCTCTGTAGATCCTGTTCCCCGGCCCTTCGTATACCTGTGCCCTTTACAAAGTGACTTTGCAGTGTTTCCTATCAAGATCTCACCTACCCCTTGAATCTAGAATGTGGCAAAAGGAACGAGGTGCTGGTCTAGGTCTAGGCCTTCAGGGGCCTTATCTGTGTCCTGCTGTTATCTTGGAAAGCTGCCGCCACCATGTGAACAACCAGCCTGCAGGAGGATGTGCTACCACATGGCTCACTCAACCCCCTGTCACTGGAGCTGGCAGCCAAGGGTGAGATGTGTGTTAGGCCATCCTAGTGTTAGGCACCAGCTCACCAGCCCCTGCCACCCACATTCACCTAACAGTCCAATGGCATGTGTGAGATGCCCAGCCAAGATCAGCTGATCCTGGCCAGGAACAGCAGAGCCCTTCAGCTGACCACAGACTCTGCGCAATAAGAGACAGGCACTTTTTGTTTGAGGCCACTGAATTTGTGGTAGCTTGTCATTCAGCAGTAAAGAACTCATTTGGACGTGTCTTGCAAAGTTCTCATGTTACAAACGTAATCCTTCATGCGATAGTTTAAAGGTAGTATCTCTGTCTCTTTCCCGTCCTGACACATACAACCTGTAGGAGGAGAGGTTTGTTTTGGCTCATGGTTTCAGAGGATTTAGGCCATGGGTGATTGACTGCAAAACAAAACCAGCATGGTAGAAGGGCACGGAGGAGTGAAGCTGCTCACCCCATGGCAGCCAGGAAGCTGGGAACAAGAAAAGGGACTGCTTGTTCTGGCCAGGCCCCGCTTCCTAACACCGCATTCAGCTATGAACTCCTGAGTGGATTCATCCACGGGTGGGTAAAATGCCCCCATGATGCAGTCACCTTCCACGAGCTCCACCTCTGAACACATGAGACTCGCAGGGGACATTTTCAGATCTAAACCGTCACAGATAAGACCTTACAAGGTGACTGATCATGAGGGCTCTGCCCTCCAGGATGGACTGATGCTGTTGTCATGGGAGTGGGTTCCTGATTAAATGATGAGTTCAGCTCTTTTCATGTCTCTCTCAAATGGCCTCTTGCCCTTCTGTCTTCTGCCATGAGAGGATACAACAGGAAAGCCCTTGCCAGAGGTGAGCCTCGTAACCTTGAACTTCCCAGCCTCCAAAACTAAATACAGGTTTTTCAAAAATTGCTCTTTCTCAGGTAACCCATTAGAGCAGCATAAAATAGACTAGATGGGATTTTTAGGAAAATCTGACATACAGGGAATACCACCAGGATGAATGAAGACAGACCTCCACTTCTGTGCATTTGACTTTCAAACAGCCAGACTTTCATATGGACAGCTGAGTGAGGCCCCAGCCACCTTCCCCATGGTGACCAAAGGTTCTGCCCCAGCTGAGAGGCCGGAGGGTGCTGGGTCTACCGTCCCAAGCTTGAGTCAATGGCACTGGAATCTGGGAAAATAAGAGTGCTGATTCAGTGACAGATGCCACAGCTCTCGAAATAATGAATTGGAGACAGTGGTTCAGTGTGTCCAAGGTGGCTGAGCTGCAGCCTCATTCCCACACTTCCCTGGTGTTAGTCAGATTTCCATTTCTGTGACAAAGTACCTGAGAAAATTGGGTATTTACTCCTTTCAAGGAGGAAAGGCTTATTGTAGTTCATGGTTTTAGAGGCTTCAGTCCAGGGCCACTTGCTCAGTTGCTTTGTACCTGTGGCCGTGGGAAGCACACGGTGGAGGAAGGCTGTTCACCTAACGGGGCCGCCACAGTGACCTAACTTCCTTCTACTTGGCCACACCTCCTAAAGGTTCCACCACTGCCCTGTAGTCCTATGAGCCGGTGATCAGTTCTTTAGCATACAGGCCTCTGGGGGCAGGTTTAAGATCTAAGCTGTACTGTCAGAGGTTAAGTGGTCTACAGTTCAGGGATGAATTTGGGTTTAGATGTCTTTTTGCTCTGTGTTACAGGTATTCTTGCTTTTATCTTCATGCTTGTCACACATGTCAAGATCCAACAGTGGCTACCATAGTTGTAGGCACTGTGACCATTTAATAAAAAGGAAAGGTTTGCTTCAAGCCAAAGATCTTGGAATAAGCCCATTCTCCCCTATCCTGAATACATTCCAATTGTTTTTCATTCTACTTTTAAGCTATGTCTGTAAAGGAACAGAAAAATGATGTAATAGCAACCAGCAGCAAAGTACACTTTCTCTTGGACCTGGAATTGAGACACGGAAAAGAACAACTTGGTGAAGAGAGAGAGAAAGAAAAAAAAAAAAAGATGACCTCTGGGTATTAGGATGGAGATGACAGGAAAACTAGACCTGACAGAGAAGCTGGAGAAATGGAGCAGAACACAGAAAAAAGAATGCAGCAGCCTGGAAAGCTTAACCCCAGGTCCGAAGACACTAGTTAAGCCTGGAGGATCAGCAGCTCCACAGAGAAACAACAAACCAGACCAGCAATGCTAGCCTCAAGAAAAGTCCATAGCTACTGTAGACGGTATAAACAGCATGGGGCTTTACACTGAAAGTGACTCCTTCTGCATAGCAGGCTCAGGTTGGAAAGGGAACCCACCCTATTTAAGAGGGTTTCATCAGGAGCCATTTGGGAAAAGGGTTATTTAAGACTGAGCCGTAGAGGGGCCGGGGATTTAGCTCAGCGGTTCGGTGGCCTGCCTTGCAAGTGCAAGGACCCGAGTTCAATCCCTGGTACCAAAAAAAAATGAGCCGTAGAACAGTGTCACTTAGGGTTTTCAGTGGTACACTGCCATGGTGACTGGGTGCAAGACAGCCACAAGACTGCCACAAGAGGCAGTCCTAGAGAGAGTGTGAGCTATAGGTAGACCACCTGAGAAGTGTAAGCTCGGGTGGGGAAGGATATGGGGCCCTGTTCTCCATGATAAGAATGCAGGCACAGTGTATGTGGCTTTCAGAGGCAGGTAGGCCTGGAAGTGCTGGCATTAAGTCTAGCAATCACTTGAACTGCTGCCTTGCTGCCTATATCCATTACACTGATTATAGAGATCAGTGGCTTGGTTGTTTTCCCCACCTACCAATGTGAGCAAGGACATGCCTCAATTTAAACATGAAAAGGTACAAGGCAGAAATCCAGGAGATTAAAAATGTATTGAAATTATGGGCAGCAGAAGAGACCAGTGTGAGAACGAAGCATCAGAACTACTAGAAAATAGGGCTGATGTCAGTGACCACTTACTCAGAGATGCCTTAAAAACAAGTGAACTTGATAAATGGAGCCAACAGCTGCTAGGTGACTCTGAGGAAACTAATTGAAGATTAAGACTTAGTGAAAAATCCGAAGACAGCACAAATGGCACAAAAACTGATTATAGAAATAATAGCAGAAAACTCCAAATATAGGGAAATAATTTAACATACAGATAAGTGAGGCATATAGGACCCAAAATAGCCATAATCAGAAAAGAACCTCTTTAAGACACATCATAGTCAAAATGATGGCGGTCCAATACAAGGACCTTAAAAGCTATAGGAAAAAAAAAAAAAAGGAATAAATCACTTATAAAGTTAAACCTATTAGAATTACAACAGATTTCTCAACATTAACCTTAAAGGCCAGGAGAGCTTAGAGTGAAGTGTTTCAGGCCCTAAAAGGAAACAACTTCCAACTCAGACTGATATATCCTGCAAATATCTTTCAAAAATTAATGGAGAAAGGAGGTCTTTCCACTACAAAGAGCACCTTAAGAAATTCATGACCACCAAACTAGCACTCCGAAACATTCTCAAGGATATCCTAGAAAGAGACAGCAAACCCCCAAATGCCAAAAAGTCTAATGGAGTGAATACACCAGGAAAGGAGAACAGTTAATCAGAGGGAAAAAAGTAATCAGCAATAGGAAAACAGTGCAATAACAGAAATAAATCAATACTGTTCAATAATAACTCTCAATGTGAATGGTCTCAGTGCCCCAGTCAAAAGGCACACATTAATAAAATTGACCAAGCAAAACCCAATGGTATGCTTTATACAAGAAGCACAATCCAAAAAGAAATTAATACACTAAAAATCCAAAGCTTGGAAAACAATATTCCATACAATAAGAACCTGAAAATGAACAGGAGTAGTATCCTATTTTCAGACAAAATGTACTTCTGGTCAAAACTGATCAAAAGCAAAGAGGATCATGACAATTCTACAGGAAGAAATAACTACAAACATATATGCACCAAACAATGGTGCACCCGAATTTGTAAAACAAACACTTCTGAACATAAAAAAATCACATAAATATCAATATAATTATACTGAGATATCTCAATATCTCACTGTCACAAATGGATCAACTAGACAAAACAAATAAAAACAAACAAATATCAGAGCTGAAACAGACTTTTTTCTTCAGTACCAGGGATCGAACTCAGGTCCTTGCGAGGCAGTAGCCAGAACCACTGAGCTAAATCCCTGAAACAAACGTTTGATCAGATGAAGTTAATAGCTTCTCCAATGTCCCACCCAACAACACCAGATACACATTCTTCTCAGTATTACATGAGACTTTTTCTAAAATAGGTCACACGCTAGCCAGTAAATGCCAGAGATCTGAAATTGTATTGTGCATGTCATCTAATCATAGGACAATGAAACTACAAGCCAATGGCTAAAGAAATCACAGAAATTATGCAAAAATGTGGAAATTAATGCAGTCTTTAATCAGTGGGTCACAGAATCATATGATAATGCTAGAGTCAAGTGATAATGCTAGCACAACGTATCAGAACTAAGGTGACATGATGAAAGCAGTCCCAGGAAGGAAGTTTATAACTCTGAATACCCACATCAGGAAAGCAGAGGATCCAAATAACCTAACGATGGCACCTGAAGATCCTAGAAAAAGGAGAACAATCCAAATCCAAAGCTAGTACAGGGAAGGAAATTATAATGATCAGAGCAGAGATTAATAAAACTGAGAATGAAAAACAATACAAAGACTCAATGAATCTGAGTTATTTATTAAAAAAATAAAATAGACAAATCTAATCTTAAGGAACAGGAAAGACAAATCATGCAATTAAAAATGGAAAAGGTGAAATCACAATGGGCATCACTAATATCCAAAAGATTATTAGTAACTACTTTGTGAACCTGGAATGCTATATATTGGAGAATTCAGAAGAGATGTGCAGATACATATGAATTACCAAATCAGAACCAAGAAAATAAGAAAACCCTGAATAATACAATAACAGGCTATGAAATTGAAGCAGTAATAATAATAATAATAATAATAAAACTACCAAAAAGAAAAGCCCAGGATCTGATGTATTCACTGCTGAGTTCTGTAGGAACTCAAAAAAATAGGTTAGGGAAACCAATGGATTTTCAAAAATATTTTGTTAGCCAGAAATGGAATCAGGTGACCACTCCTAGCTGCAAGGGAAGCTGGGAAAAAAGAGCCTGGCTCACAGTAACCCTGAACAAAATGTGAAGAATAAATGAATAAATAAGTATGCCACAGTTTCTGCCTCAGAAAGTCTATGAACAAATAGTAGAAGATTGCTTGAATGAAATGAGAATTAGACAATTTATCATTTCATAATTATAAAATTTATATTTGTCAAAGTTGTCACATATAATAAATGCTCTGTAAATGTTACAATTGAAACCTCACATCCACCATTCACTGGATATACTCTTTTGGTTAAGTCAATTAATTTATCTGAACATCAATCCCTTCATTTACAAAAAGGGAATGGTAATTGCTTCCTTTATAGCTTCGTTGTGAGAATTTAAAAATAACACATGTGAAATTGAGAAATGCTATGTAAATGTTAGCCATGCTTTCTTAAAAGGGGTGTACCAGCATCTTGGAAACAAGAGGTGTTAGGCACCCTACCCACTGTCTCCCTATCACCATGCCTCCTTCCTTGTGGTTTCAAGAATGAGTACCATAGTGATTTTTGTTGTAAATGTCCCCAGAAAGGAGGCCACACAGTGAGAGGACCGATACTTCCCCTTCTTTCTCCCAAAGTGCAGCACCTTTTTATGAGCTGTTTCCCCAGTTGTTTTCATTGCCTGAGTTCCCTGCAGAAAGCTTAGGCTCGTGGTTTCCAATCCTGGCTTTACCATAAGACATGAGGGGGCTTGTGAAATACTTGAGTTCTGGACTCTAGACTACACTAGAGAAACCAGACCTTTTGATGGTGAATCCCACGCATGCGCACGTTTAACAACTCTATGGATGATTTTAGAATGAAGCTAGGGTTGTAACTAACTCAATTTAGGTCAGATGGTCCTTCCAGAAACTCCTGGGATAGTACTTGTGGTCTCTGCGTTAGGTGTTGTGAAACCACCTGGTGTGTGTGACATTTGATTCTTGGTAGAAACAGGCAGGTTAAGGGACAGCAATGGTGGTGGTGATAAAAGAAAACTCTAGGATAGAACTCATTAGCTGAAAGACATAGGCAAAATATCATTGCCAAGCAGGGTGTAATTCTCTTGGAAAGTCTCTTTTCTCCAACCCTAGAAAGATAATTTTTAAAAAAGGACATCAGAGTCTTCCTAAAACTTCTCCACAGAAAAGATCCTCTAGATTCACAAGGACAGTGCCTAGAGAAGACATCCACCAAATACTATGTCAGCTTTTCATCACTGTGACAAAATACTTGAGCAAATTGACTTTTAAGGTATATGGTTTTAGATGATTCAGTCTATGGTCAGTTGGTTCCACTGTTTTGGGACCTGTTAAAAAGTGAAATATCATGGCAGGGAGCATATGGCAAAGCAAAACAGCTGACCTCATGGTAGCCAGGAAGCAAAACGAGACAAAGAGAAGGGCGAGGGTCCCAATATCCCCTGCAGGGTCACAGCCCCAGTGACCTAACTTCCTCCCACTAGGCCCCACCTCCTGCAGGTTCCATTACCTCCCAAGTGTGGCACAGGCTGGGCACCAAGCCCATGGCTTTTTGAGGAACATTCAAGATTCAAGCAACAGCAGGTATAACCTGTCTTCCCCAAATGCTGGGTCTTTTCATGAATATTCAATGGTTTCACCCACATTTTGTCTCAGTTTCCCTCCCCACCCTCATCCGTAGGTGTAGTGACTCTGAGCTGGCACTGAAGAAAAATTCAAGTTCATCCAGTCACCTTCCAATGAAGCCAGGAATAAAAGCCTGAGGAGTCCCACTGGCTGTCAGACAGAGACTAAGAACTTTTAAGGACCTTATCTCTCAACAGATTTTTGTCTTCGTGCTTTACTTAATCATCAGTCTCCTCGATGAGGAGTTATGCCTCTGATGGATGACTCGATCTTTATCAAAATGAAACCGTTAAAACATTTCAAACATGGAGACAAATGGCTGTGGCATTTAAGAGATGAGCAACCTTCAGGATCTTGCGAGGCAAGAATTTGCAGACTGAAAATGCTGCTCTATTTTTTAATCAAAGGAGGTGTGATAATTATTTTTTCTCTTATTAATACAGTCAACCTTCCACATCCGTGGGTTCTGCATCTGTGGGTTCAGCCAACTCCAGATGGAAAACAGTAAGAAAAACTATACCAGACATAAACAGATTTTTTTCTTGTCATCATTCCCTAAACAATACAGTCTCACAGCTACTCAATACAGCATTTATTAGGTATTTGAAGCAATCTAGAGATGATTCAAAGTGTATTGTGGATGTGCAAAGGTTGCATACAAATATTATGCCATTTTATATAAAGGAGTTGAGCAACCACAGTTTTGGGATCTGTGGAGGGTCCTGATGCCAATCTCCCATGCACACCGAAGATGTGATTATACCCAATTTTCAAAAACAATCTAATTAGTAGGAATCTCCACTTTCTAAGTCATTAAAGCACATTTAGGATTCCTCTCCTGAAACCCAGACACATGAGATCAGCATGGAGTCTGAGCCCTTCCCACACCTGGCAGACACTTCTGCTGGCTGAATGTCATGAGTAACCCTCTGTCTTCAGCTCCCCTTCAGTTAGGTAGGGCCAAGTGACTGGCTCCAACCAGCAGGCAGGGAGCAGAAGGGACATGCACATGACTTGGCAGGGGCAATAAAGGTCACATGTTCCAATGGCAGCATCATAAGATGCAACGAAGTCACAAGAAGGGTGGTCTTAAGAGTCACCTGATTCAGCCAGATGCAGTCATGCATGCTGTAAGTCCCAGCACTCTGGGAGGCTGAGGCAGGAAGACCAAAAATTCAAGCCCAGCCTGGGCAACTTAGCAACTTACAACACCTTGTCTCAAAATAAAAAATAAAATAAGAAATGAGTTGGGGATATAGCTCAGTGAGAAGGCCCTGGGTTCAATTCCCAGTATCACACACACAGACACACGCACGCACGCAAGCACATCACCTGATTCATTCTGGAATTTCTAAGAAGTCAACACTTGTGAAGTAGCCCCCTGAAGGACGACACCGGGGTTCTCTGTTATCCAGCATAGCCTAGCCTGATGCTGAAGAGGACTCCTATCATAACCTCCCTTGGGGAGCCCGTAAATAATCACTGAGTGTCAACTATGTGCCTGCCTGTGTTGACAATCTTAGCAAACAAGCACACCTGTGAGTCTGAGAAATGTACAAAGGTGAGTGCCAGGAGGGCAAACACACTGACTTCTATGGCACCATAAATGAAAGGGACCTGGCCCGGCCTTGAGGATTAGCCAGGGCCTCCCTAGAATGAGGAAGCCCAACGTATTGGCTTGTGGAGGTCTGTTTGAGAGTGTTGCCTTGGGGAGTATTTCCTGAGCACAAAGCTCTGTGCCCAAATGTTGGACACACATCATTCTCATTATTATAATAGTCCAGGGAGGTAGGACTCCTATGAGTTCCCTTTACAGATGAAGAAACGAGGCCCACTGGGATGGGGTCATGTGCTTCAAGGCACCATTTAGTAAGGAAGTGTAAAGGGGAATTTGAACCCACATATGCCAGCCCTAAAAGGAACTCTCTGCTCTCGCTGCATTTCTGGCCCTCACAGATCCAGCCTAGGGTCCCAGTCATGCAGGGAGTAGCCCTTGTGAATCCCCATCCCCGAGGGAGGATCTGAATGAACCAAGCAGGCAGATGTTTACAAGTTACAGTGGAAAACACCCACCTCAGGAGGAGGGGGCACAGCCGTCTCCCTACCCCCAGCTCCTCCTTGAAAGCTCAGGGGTTCCTTTTCCACTTTTACAGTGTCCTCCCTCCACCTCCTGCCCAGAGAATGACTTCATCCTCCTTCCTGCAGAGGGGGAGGTGTGGGCTGCAGGCCCGCAGCCGTAGTCCCGCCACTGATGACTGCTTCCCTCCAAAATTAATGAAGATGCAAAGGACAAGGACACATTAACTTGTTCTCCTTTCGTCCTTCCCTTCCTCCCAGAATAGAAGCCGAAGGTCCTGGGGTAGCTCTGTTGGAACGTTGCTGGAACGGACCTGTTACTTTGTCTTTACAGAAGGATCCAACAGAACCCGTTGACAGACGCATCAGTACACACTCAGACACCTGCTTCACGTGGACACACTTGTGCATGTGCGTGTGTGTCGACATACACACTTATGAATTCTGAATGTCCATGGCTAGTTGAGGACATGTACAAAAGTTCTAGGCAGCACTTGAGACTAGGACAGACGATGGATGGCCTGAGAGGTTAGATCCATCCTGCTACTCGCTTGTGTCAATAAAGTTTTATTGGGACACTATCTATCTCATTCTTTACCATTATCTGCCTGCTTTTGCACGATAGGCCAGAGTTAGTAGTGTCACTGTGGCCTTATGACCCACAAAACTTATTTACTATATGGCACTTTATAGGAAAGATGAATATAGGTCTTGCTTGACCTCTGCTCTAAGTACTTAAAAGCCCTACGTGGGATCAGTTACCTGTTCCTGAACAATGAAGCCTCTTGCCATATGCTGAAACTTACCAGTTTAAGGTCTACCACCAGCATTATGATCTCTCACGCATCTGTGTATTGGCCAAGCTTGGCAGGCAGTCCTGCTCCTCCTGATGCTGCACTTCACACCCGGGTGCCTCCTTATTGCTGTTAAATGTGGAGGAAATCGCCAAGTCCCAGACAAGTTGAGCACATTGCCTAAGTCATACGGTAGAGCAGCCATCACTTTGGTGGGGTCCACTGACCTCCCAGCGCTGAGGGACCGAACACGAGGAGGTCACCGAAGGAGTTGGAGACACCCAGTCAGCATGAATGTTTATTAGAGGACCTAGAAAATAGGTAGAATAGAAACGAGTCAATGCCAGGGGCTCGGAGGCACACACGAGGTGTAGAGAAGCCACATCAGAGTGTCGCCCATCATCTGCCACAGCTGTTTTCAGCCTCAGCAGGACAATCCAGTGCCCTGGCGCCAGAGCTTGAATGTGTTCCCTGAGGTCCATGGGTTGAAAACTGAGTCCTGGAAGTCCTAAGTAAAGGGTTAGATGAGGTCATAAGGGTGGGGTCCTCCTGGTGGCCCTGACAGCTCTATTAGAAAAGGAAGAGAAGGCAGGCATGGTAGAGCACACCTGTCGTCCCAGTGCTCTGGGAGGCTGGGGCAGGAGGACTGTAAGTTTGAGCTCAGCCTGGGCGACAGCAACTTAGTGAGACCTGTCTTAAAAATTTAAAAAGGGTGGAAGATGTAGCTGCAAATGCAAAAGGCCCTGGGTTCAAGCTCTACTGCCACTAAAAATAAATAAATAAAAGGAGAGATCTGAGCTGCCCCTGTGTCACCACGTGATGTCTCCCGTGGCACGGTGCAGCAAGAAGGCCCTCGCCAGGTGCCAGTGCCGTGCTCTTGGGCTTCCCAGCCTCTAAGACAATGAACTGAGTGACTCAGTGTTCCTCGTGAATCATCCTGTGTTGGGTAGTTCTGTTTGCTTGCTTGCTTGTTTGTTTGTTTTTCGTTTTGTATGGCAAAGACACAGGCTAAAACAACTCTGGAAGACTTTTTTTTTTTTTTTTAATGCTGATACCTGGATCAGGGTAGGATTCAATTGGGCTGGGCCTGAGGATCAGGATTTGTTAAAGGTTTCAGTGGTTCTAATGTGTATCTGGGCTCCAGGATCACTGGGCTAAGACGACCCTACTATGTAGCAAGGTGACTGTTGGGCTGGAGGTAAGAGTGTGGTTAGGGTTGAAGATTGCTGGAAGCTTCCAAGTTTTAATTCTGAAAGTCCCACATCCTTGGAAGCCCTCATTCGCAGGCAAACCAGACAGATGGCCACCCCACTTTGGCCCCTCTTGTGAAAAGCTCCGACAGGCCCACAACATCTCTACAACATGCCTATTCTCTATCCGGGCTGCACACTGGAGGCACCCAGGGAGCGTTCATCAGCAGGACTCCTGGATCCTCGGCATGGCATACCCTTGTCACACCCACAAGGTTCTCTATGATACACCAGGGATTCTCATGTTATTGACTGGGGGTGTGCCTGGGGCACCAAGCATTCTCAAAGCACCCCAGAGGATTCAAATGCACAGCCAAGGGCAAGAGCTTTGAGCAGGGAAGGGAGAGTGAGCTACAGAGGGGAAGACATGGCTCAGGGAGCAGTGCACGGATGAAGCTGGTGCCATAGACTGAATCTGGAAAAGAAAGAACGTGCCAGGCAGAAGGTGCCATGTGGTTTGACTTGAGAACCTTGGGGAATCCCTCTGTTTCTCAGCCTCAGTTTTGTCTTGTGTAAAACAGAAATGGTAATGGAATCTCTCTCTCTCATTTCTCGGGTTGCTGTGTGGATTAAATAAAGTACAGTTTGCAAGGTATCTGGCACAGAACACAACGAACGCTCATAATAATGAAGGGAGCCAGACGTGGTGTCACACGTTTGTAATCCCAGCACTCTGGGAGGATGAGACAGGAGGGTCACAACTTTGAGCGCAGCCTGCATAATTTACCAACCTAAATTCCAACTTGAGTTCCTGTCTCAAAATAAAGCGGAGTGGGGGTATGGGGAGGTAGCTCAGTGCACAGGCCATGGTTTCAAGCCTTAGTACTGCAATAAATTTTAAAATTAATAATTAATAAATAAAAAAGGGCCATTTACAGAGGGCGAAGGTGTCTTATGTATTCACCGCGCTGAGTACTTTACAGCCTGTGGCTACTTTGAGCCTGGGAGAAGCCAGTGGTATTTCCTCCTTAGTGTCAGAGTCTGCAGATAAAGGAACTGAAGTCAAGCTTCCTGGCGGTGTTAAATGGTTTCCAGAGAGCCAGGCCAAGGGACGCTGACCCAGTTGGGCCTGAAACTGACTCCGGGAATCTAGGAGGATGTGAACCAGGCCTGGATGGGTTTTTCAAAATGGAAACAGCTTGTTCATTTGTGATCATAGAAGTAATATGCTCGCTGTAACAAGCTCGGAAATGCAGAACTGTATGGTCAGGAAATGAAGACCTGCGGACACCCCTCAGAACCGCAAGCCAAGACTTCCCCACTTGGCAGCCAGGAGCGGGAGGGAAGGGCTGGCCTTTGAGGCCCCTCCCTCCACCCTTGTCCATCTCCTTAGGAGAAAAACATCAATCTCCATGACATCAGCTCTTTCTGCCTGAGGACTGTGGTGCTGAGGACAATCGCAGGATGAAGACTCCCAATTTAGCAGTGTGACGTCAGCCTTGTTGGAAAAGACTTGGCCCAGAGCCGGGACTTGCCCCTGACTTGGATCTGCGGGAGGAAGCATGTCAGTTTATGTCCAGAACCTGTCCCCGGAGTGGCTAAAATCGTGTCAGTGGAGCACTTACTATCCCCTGGCACTCAAGAGGTTGTTCCAGCAGCACCGCAGGGGCATACTGGGTGTCTCCCGAGGCAACAGGAGGAGCTTCCCTGGGGCACATCCTTGGTGCCTGGATCTGGTGGGTCAGCGGATCTGCCCAACTGCGGTGTCATTCAGCAGCCATGGGCAACTTACCCTCCACCCCACCGCTAGCTAGCGGTGCGTGGCCCTGCCTACCCCACGATGATGTATGTGCTTTATAAACACAAACACAACAGTTGCACTGTGCATATTCTCCGACCCACCCACCTGTATCGGACGGAGCTCTTTCCATATCCACCCATCTAGAGATGCCTTATTTTTAGCCATTTTATTGAATTTATAACAATTATAGAAAAGTGCGCAGCACAGACTGAAAAGCACCCGAATAATACTGCTTAATCCAGAGACAGGCCATCACGGTCGTCCCAGAAGGCCCTACTCCTCGCTGCTCTCCCCCATCCAAAATGGCTTTAGAAATATTATGTACTAGGGGCTGGAGATTTAGCTTAGTGGCACCGCACCTGCCTCTCAAGTGCCAGGTGTTGAGTTTGATGCCTGAGAAAAAGAATATGTACTCATAGGGGTGTTAATTGTGTGTGTGTGTTCCTTAGCTAAGCGCTATATTTGTGAATTTACCCAAGCTGTCACACACAGTAACATTTTGGCAATGGCTGGAAATATTTTGCAGGAGGGGTGGGCTGCTGGTGTCCAGTGGTGCAGGCCCGGGAGGCTGCTCAGCGTCCTTCAGTGCACAGGACAGCACCCCCAACAAAGGACAGCCTGGCCCCCAAGGTCCATAGTGCTGAGGTTCACAGTCCCGGCTGGAGTGCAGGCTAAGGAGCTGGAGTTTACTCTAAGTGTAGTGGAGAAACTCCAGCTAGGAGTGTGTTCAGCTTTACTGCCTCGCCACGTTCCCAGAGGGCTGTGCCCCTCTCCTTGCTAATGCCTGCTTCCTTTCCTGCCACACAGTTCTTTACCAATTAATCGTTCCCAGGCCTTGGGCCATGACACCATCACCCAGACGAAACCCGCTAACGGTCTCTTAGGAGAGGATATCGTATTTGGATATAAATGCGTACACCGCACACACAGAGTTACTCTTTCTAGAGACTGCAGACGATGGGAACAGGATGGAAATTCAGTAAGTTTCCCTCATTCCCTGCATGTTTCACATGGAACTGGCTTAAAGAAGTAGTTCTTGTCATTTTGGCGTCTGCCTGGGATTCACATCTTAAGCAGGAGCTGGAAAGATAAACAGGAAATGCCTCCTGACATGGGAACGTGGGCGGGCAGCCTGCTTCTTGGAGAGCTGGGACTCCGAGAAGCGCAGGGTCCCAGGGGAGAGGCCCTGAGAACCTGGCATGAACTCCCCTGCCTGCAAATAGGACTGCTCTGGGGAGCATTTGCGATTTTTTTTCCCCCTAACTGTTTCGTGTGCACGACTTTCATTTTGAAATTTCTGGTTGCTTTGTCTTTGTCTCAAATTCAAGTTCAGGTAATGCTTTGACTCCCAATGTACCACTTTAAGTGGTAACTACATGGTATGTATGTACCCGCCTCCCTGAATTTTCTGGTGGTTAGATCAACAGTTCTTTAAAACTAACTCTACATGTTATCAGAACACTGAAGTCAATAGAGCAGAAAGTTAAAAATACATATCCATCAAGGAAGACTAAATCCAGATTCAATTATTCTGAATAAGAATTAGATTTAGCTCTGAGCTTTCTGGCAGAGCAGTAAGGGAAACACAATACATCACACAATGTCTTGTTTTCTAATCAAAGGGAAACTGCATATCTTTAGCTGAGATCATTATTTCCTAGATCATAAGATCCGATAGGAGCAGAATGTGAAAAGGTTTCAGGGTCTTCTTCCAGTCTGTGTTTCTGGCTGTGCCAGCCTTGCGTGCCCTGGCTGGAGTGTGGATGACACGTTGCTCTCAGACTGATACACGCCCTGCTGGCTGCTTACCATGTGCCTGGTACCAGCTGTGTCCTAACTGTGGCCTGAGCCGCTCCTATGACAGATAAAGGAACCAGGGTAACAAACCCTAACTCACACTTGGCAGACAGAGGAGTTGACAAGCAGGTAGGGCAGGGGAAGGCAAATAAATTCTCAGAGCTCGGAAGTGCCAGAGCTGAAATTAAAACTAGAGAACTTAGAGACCTTAAATATTTTTAGAACATAAGCACTAGGCAAACACTAGGACACTTTCTTTGTGTGTGTGTGTGTGTGTGTGTGTGTGTGTGTGTGTGGCAGTACTGGCGATTGAACCCTGGGCCTTTGTACTGAGCCATATCCCCAGTACTTTTAAAAAAAATAATAAGTCAGGGTTTCAGTAAATCAATAACTTGTCCAAGCTAGGTTTGAACTCTGCCTCAGCCTCCCACAATGCTTGGATTCTAGGCCTGTGCCGCCACACCTGGCCACTGTGCTATAGTACTTCAAGGGATCATAAAGGGTGTAGGTCAGGGTTAAGAGATTCACTGTCAGATTAGGGCCCCATTCTGCCTTTTTTTTTTTTTTTTTTTTTTTAAATGCTAGAAATCAAACTCAGGGCCTCCCACATGCTAGAAAAGTGCTCTACTGCTGAGCTACACCCCCAGTTTCCATCGTGCCATTTAGTAGTCAAATGACTCTGGGCAATTGCTTAACTTTTCTGAGTTTCTTCGCCTGCAAAATGGGGAAATCATAGCCCCAGTTTCAAAGGCTGTTGAGGGAATTTGGCGAATTGATGTCTAGGGAGGGCTTACAGAGTCTGGGAAGGGCGTTCCCAGCAAGGGCAAAGTCTTCAAGAATCATTGGAGGGGGCGGATTTAGCTCAGTGGTGCCGCTGCCTGCTTCGCAAGCTCAAGGTCCTGAGTTCCTCGATCCCCCTGTACCAAAAAAGGAAAGAATCCTCGATGAGGCAGGAACAGTAGCCCTGTGCTTCAGGTGGAACCTACCTCCTTTCTCTGCTCAAGCTGTTCTCAGTTCTGCACTCCTCCAGCGCTTTGCTTGCCCTAGAGGCTGAAAGGGATCAATCAGGCCAGGACTGAGGGTTTCCTGTGCCCCGCCCCAGCCCCCAACTGGGGAATTGAACTCAGAGCCATCACACTCAGCTACTTGCCCTTTTCATTTTTTGTTTTCAGCCAAGGTCTGGCAAAATCACTGAGGCTGGGTGAAATTTTCAGTCCTCTGGCCTCAGCTTCCTGAAGTGCAGGAAATGCAGGTGTGCACCACCATGCCTGGTCTCCCTGAGTTTCATAAACAAGCTTCCTACATGATGGCCGGACCCCTGAACTGTGGAGTTGTCTGCGGTGGTTTTCTCAGCAAGCCTCACAATAATATCTATGTTTTCTTTATGTCTCTCTACGTACAAAGCTCCTTTCTGCCACCAGTGACCACACTGATTTTTCTCCACCAGATCTGTGGCGGCCTAAAAATTCTCCTTCCTGTTTTATAGATGACAGGAGGTTCAGAGGGGTTTGTGACTTCCCCAAGGTCACTCAGCAGATCTTCTGGCCCCAAGTTGAGGGCTTTCTTTTCTGCATCCTGTCGCAGGCCAACAGTTTTAAAAAATTGTTTACAGAAACAGTCAAGAGCCAGATTTGGGGAAAACATTTTGAATTGGCCAAGAGGGAATTGAAAAACAAAGCACGTCACACCCTTGGCTTTTCTCCTGATGTGACTGCTTATCTTTTGTACCCTGCCCCTCCAGTCCTGTGTTTCTCTGACTGCCTTGCGCTCTCTTCCAGGAGCAAAGCCGTAGACCAATGTATTTGTTCCCTCTTCGCGCATTCTCTCATCTGTATGGACTGAATCGTTCGCTCCCAAATTATAACCTCCAGGGTTTCGGGATGTACTCGGACACGGGGACTTTAGAGGAAATCACTGTGACGCCGGTGTGGCTAGTGTCCTCAGGAGGAGAGACGAGGACACGCATGACACAGGAGGGAGGGCGACCACGTGGGGACACAGGAAGACGGCGGCCATCTGCAAGCCCAGAAGCCGCTCGGAAGGCAAACCTGCCAACACCTTGCTCGCGGACTTCCAGCCTCCGGAACTCTGAGAAATAGGTTTCTGTGGGTGAAGCCACACAGGCTGTGATATGAATACACTTGCTCCACTGTGCACACGTCTCCACGTATCTTGCCTCCTGCGGGCCTTTGCTTCACTGTGGCCCAGCAAAGCTTCCCAGATCACCCCGTTGAACCCTGCGGCCCGTGCTACTTGCCTGTTAGCCCCGAGTTCCCTTCTCGGCCACTTTTCTCTGTAGTACATCTCGCTGTACCTGGAAACCCATGTATTTGCTCATTTCTGTGTTCGTGGTCCTGTCCCTCGACCTGGTATATACACTCAATAAGGGCAGGGATCTTTTTTTGTTCACTGCTGCTCCGCATCTGAGGGCCTGGAATAGGGCCCTGCCCTCCCTCGGTCCTTCCGAAGTGTATCTTGATCAGATGAGGTTGTGCACCCACATGTCCAACCAGCAGAGTAACTGAGCTGAGACAGTGGGGGCTGGGATGTCACTGGATTCGCCAGTATCTGATGTCACACGAAGTGTCAAGGACAGCATCACAGTCACACCTCCTTGCGTATCCCAGTCTTGGCCTGGAGGGGACTGATGACTCCTGGGAGAAAGGAGCTGACAGTCTGGTACCTGGGGTGTGAGAGCAGGGGATCTTGCTGGGGGCTGCAAAGTCATGAGCCATTTGTTACTCACTCATAGCAAAGTAGCCAGGTCTTCGGACACAAGGTGAGAGGAAGTTGTCTCCTCTCCTTTTTAATTTTTAATAATTTTTATTTTCAGCTCACACACAAAAAGTGTTCACATTTATAAGGTGTCATTGTGTAATGTTCAAATCAAGGTAAACACATCGATCCCTTCAAACATTTCTCATCACCTGATGGTGAAAGCATCCTTAAGCCTTTCTTTTAGCTTTTGGAAATCTGCAGTGCCTTATTGCTATCCGCGGTCACTCTGCTCTGCCATGAGCTCACCAGAGCGTCTCGCTCCTATCTAGCTGTAATTCAGTATTCACTGATCAACCTGTCCCCATCCCCCTCCTGTGCTGCCCCCAGCATCTGATAACCATCATTCTACTCTTACCTCCTACGAGATCAACTTCTTTAGCTTCCACACGCGTGAGATCATGGGTACTTGTCTTTCTCAGCCTGAATTATTTCACTTCAGGTAATGATCTGCAGTCCCATTCCTGTCGTTGCAAATCAGGATTTGCCCTCTCCGTTGAAAAAGAAAGTGTTACTGTCCCCTCCTAAATGTGAGAAAAAGAGAGAATGTGATGCTTCTCGAGCACAGAGTGGTCCCTAGGCCTTGGAACTTCTGGGACCCCTGGTGGTACATGCCACGCCTCCCCCTGCTGGCGGGCCACTGTGGCTGGCGCCCTTCGTCCCCCACGGTGAAAAAGCTCCCGTGTGAGGGCACTTTCTGGGGCACTGGTGAGGTCGGGCTGCACAGCTGGGTGTTCAGTGAGAACACAGAGCGAGAACTGGAGGTCTGGGCAGATCACTACACATTTCTGTCTGAGGGCAAACATCGCTCTTAAGGGAAGGGCAGTCTCCCTGAGGTGTGCAGCATGGAGTGAACCCACGTGGACGCCTTCTGAATTGTGGCAGAAACCCAGATGGAGTCACAGATGGTAACTGTAAAACACATGGATTGAGGTATTACCAGCGGAGCGTTTGTCAACACTGATCACTCTTCCAACTTTTTGGAAGTGCCTGCGATAAAATGTTGTAGGAGAAGCATAAGCAAAACACCTGTGGTGCTTCCAGTTGCGATGTGGGTTTTTACGCTTTTCTTGCTCGGGGTTTAGGAACGCAATGCTATCCATTCGCTCTCTCCCTCCCTCCCTTATCACTTACTTGTTCACTCACTGCTTTCTTGTTTCCCTTCCTCCCTTTCTGTTTTTCATCCATTCCTTCTTTCACTGAGTTGAGTGGGTGATGATCATTATATATCATCATAATTAGTTAATATCAGCTAAGTGAAATAAGCAGTGTTTCGTACTAATCACAGCATGGTAAAATCTACAGTCTACTTGGCGTACGGTGTTATTTCACATGATAAAAGAAGGTTTATTTATGCTGATTTGCCAAGGGTGCCCCTGATAGCATTGCCCTTGCTGAATTCAGCACATACAAATACAGAACACTGAGGTACCTTTGGATTTCAGATGAACAATGAATTATTTTTTTCAAGTTGGTGTGGTGCTGGATGTCAAACTCAAGGCCACCTATCACTGAGCTACATTCTTAGCCTTTTAAAAATTTATTCAGTATAAGTATATTCCATAAAGCATTTGGAACCTATTCATACCTTAAAAATTGATTTTTCACGTTCAAACTTAAGGAGGCTTCCCAAATTTTTTTCTGGCAGCTCTATTCGCAGGCTCACCTTACTATATACCCGAGGAGCAGACACCTAGAAACACAGATCTTGTTGTATGTGCTTGGAGCTGGGGATGAAAGGCAGGGTCTCACTTCCACTAAGCATGCGCTGTGCCTGTGGGCCACCCCCCATCCCAACACTGATTTCTAAACAACTTTTTTATTTTGGAATCATTTTGGGTTTACAGAAAAGTTGTAAAGTAAGTACAAAGCATTCCAGTATACCTTTCACCCAGTCATCCCGATGCTAACATTTTACAAAGCCATGGTGAGCTTGTCAAAACTAAGAAATTCACAATGGTGCAAAATGATTCACTCACGAAACTGCCAGGGTTTAGTTGGGTTTTACTGTGTTTTCCACTGATGTCCTTTTTCTTTTCCAGAAGCCAATCCAGGTTCCCACATTGCATTTAATGACTTTGATTTTCTTTTAAAGGTCAATGTTTTTGGAAGCGACTCGGGATGTGTCTATTTGCCTTTCCTTATAAAAGGGCAACTGTCTGAGACTTCATTAATGGTTGTTTTAAGCCTTTACAGGCTAGTAAACTTTCGTAGGAGAAGCACAGCCAAAAGGAGAGCACAATCTGAGTCACCGATCCCTTTACTTCCTTACAAGTTTTGGTTTTGTTGCAACCAGGATGTGCTGATGGCCTCGGATGGCCCAGGTGAATGTCTTCTGGCTCCTGTACTGCAATTAGAGTAGGTATTGTTTACGGAGCAATTAGTATGTGCCGGCCTGTGCTGTTACCGCTGTCAGGTCACGCAGCCTCAGTGGACAGAGACTATATTCACGTTTGGGACCCTATCACAGTGCCTGACATTCAGCCTGTGCTCTGCAAACCTTTACCAGACAAATGAAGTATATGATTGCTCTCTTTTAGTTTACTGCCATCAATTTAAGTGGTTTGATGGTTAATATTTTAAGGTAGTCACATGAGGCTCACAATTATATGTGATAATGAGTGAACCCCTGAATCTCAGTGATTCAGAAAAACGAAGGTGTATTTCTCTTTTTTCTGTATGTCTGAGGACAGGAAGGAGTGGAGTTAGAGGGGTTCTGCTCTACTCGCCGTCAGAGATAAAAGGACAGATGTTCATGCAGCCCAACCTCTGCCTTCTTCATCTCCATGAAGGGGCCAGAGAAAGGTGAGGGGAGCATCCTGTCTTTGATGCCGGCCACTTCTGCTACAGCCTATTGGTTAGAACTAGTTATGCGGCCTTGACTCGTTGCAAGGGAGCTGTGACTATAATCTTCCTTTGACCCCAAACAGAAGGAAATGAAAGGGGACCTGGTGGTCACGGCATTATGTACCAAATGTTTAACTAAGTGGAATCCATGGGTGCTGTGTGGCTGAACTCCCCCAGTATGCAGAGAAATCTTCCATTTTTCTTTGTTTCTTCTCCCAACACAGGTCGGCGCAAGGAGGAAATATTGTCAGGGCTTGTGTATGGAATAAACGGATGAATAAATCAGTGAATGTTCTTCTCACTTTTCGCCTGGCTCTGGCCAGCACACACGCTGAGTCATAGTTAATTCTCTTGCTCCCAGGCTGAACTCTTTAAAAGATCCTAATTAGATTCTTAGAAGAAATAATACCCATCAGACAAACAAATGACAGGAGGTTGCCTGTGGAGTGAAAGTCCTGGCTGGTAAATGTAACAAGAGGGCCTGTCCCTCTAGGGATCCGGTAGACGGAGAAGGTGGTGCCAGCTCCCAGGAGGCATTTTGCCCTTAAACTGTCCTTCAGGGACCAGCGCCCTATTGCTATTAATCTGATGAGGCTGAGGGGACCCTTTTGTGCTACTATAAGGACAAATGTTTTCTTCATGAAATCAAGCTACGGTGTGTTCTGGACTATGGACAAAGGTATTTTTCAGCCAAAAAAATTGAATTATGGGAAACATGGGGAATATTCCAGAACCATCTCTGTTTTGTACCCTACAGAGCAGCAAGATTTCTTGGGGAAGGATGAAATACTTTAGTATTCTTGATAATTTATTATTTTAAATTATTTATTATTAATTAGTATTTATTCTTATAAACTAGTATTAGGTATCCATACATGTGGTATATTATAGTATTGTATAGGGTCTCACAAGAGACTTCAAGATCATTCCAGAACAGTGAACTCAATCTGTAGGTGAGGAAATTGAAGGCCAGGCAGGTTAAACTTCACATGAATTAAAGTCTGTGGCTGAGCAGGTTGTGCACTGTGCAGCTGAAGGGGACAAATGGTACAAATGGTTCCTCCTAAAAGTTTATAACCTGTTGGTTCTATACGCTTCTGTTGGAGAGAAAGACCTTACACAGTTACATTAAAAAAAATGACTTTTTGTTGCTTGGAATACAAAATGTGTATGAATTTCAAGTATCATTTAACTGAGATTGTGTGTGTGTGTGTGTGTGTGTGTGTGTGTGTGTGTGTGGGTGGGTGTGTGTGTGTGCACCCATGTGTGGTGCTGGGAATAGAATCCAGGGCTTCACACATTGATAGGCAGGCACTTTATCTTTTAGCTACACGGCCAGCCCCTCAAATTCTTGAAGCATTCCATACTTGTTTTCTCTCTGAAAATTATTATTTTATTGTAACTAAAAGCTCAGACTCTGCAATATGATCATTAATTAACTGTGACTTTAGCAAATCACTTTAGCTCTCTAATAGCAGGCTCTTCATTAGTAAAATGAGCATAATATTATCACTGGGTTGGATAATGTTACCTAGAAATTACCTATCCTCTGTATTTCTTTTTCTACTCTGAATTTGCTCCAGGTAGGAGTGGGGTCACCCAGACTATGAGTCATATACCTGGTCACAAAGCCAGTGAATAGCATGATTCTATTCCCTGCTTTCCCAGATTCCTTTGCAGCAAGGGATTGCTATGTGATTACATTTTGGCCAATGAGAGTGTTGCTTTCGTTTCCAGGAGATTCCATTACACAGGTTCATTTTATTGTTTTATAGCATTGGCTAGATCTTGAAGGAAACATGACAATATCAAACATAAAACAATAATAAATGCTGACAGTGCTGTGGGGAAAAAGGAACCCTTCTACACTGTTGATGGGAATATAAGCCCATATAGCCATTGTAAAAATCACATGGAGATTCCTTAAAAAACTTAAAATAGAAAATCCATTTAACCCAGCTAGTCCCCTTCTACGCATCTTCCTTAAAGAGTTAAAGACATCATATTGCGTACATATCCATGCTTTTCATAGTACTTAATCCAATTCATAATACTCACAGGTTGAAAGTATCCTATATGTCCATCAACAGATGAATACATAAAGAAAATGTAGTATTTATATACAGTGGAGTACTACTCTGCATAAAGAAGGATAAAATTGAGTCACTTGTAGGAAAATGGATGCAACTTAAGACCACAATGTCAGGGGCTAGGCATTCCACCCCACCTGCCTCACAAGCACAAGGACCTGAGTTTGATCCCCAGTACCAAAAAAAAAAGACCATAATGTTAAGTGAAATAAATCAGACATGCAAGCTTAAATATTGCATGATTTCTTTTATATAAGAAACCTAAAACATAAAGAGCAGAATGGAAGATAGCTAATAGGAAATGGGGAGATAAATGTTTTGCAAAAGGGAAGGGGACCAAGAGATGGAGGGGAGAGGGAAGGGCACAGGGGGGAGAGGAAGAGGATGAAAAGGGAATTAAGATGTGCTATGTACACGTAACAACGCCACCCAAGAAATACAATCATCAGATACTGCAAACATGTACTGGTACAAAACAAAAACTGGAAAAAAGCCCTGAAATTCTGTACCTCTCACAAGATTACAGGCAATGCTAATGTTGCTGGTCCAAGGAGCCCGCTTAGAATAGCAAGGGAGAGCCGGGTGTGGTGGCGCACGCCTATAATCCCAGCACTGGGGAGGCTGAGGCAGGAGGATCGCTGTGAGTTCGAGACCAGCCTGGGCTACATAGCGAGTTCCAGGTCCGTCTCAACTACAAAGTGAGACCCTGTCTCAAAAAACAAAACAAAAAAAGAATAGCAAGGGACCAGGCATTAAAAACATCGGCTGTAGAGCCTGACAACCCCGGATTCAAATTATGGCTGAATGAATCTGGGGAGGCCCTTTACCTCTCTGGGCCTTGCTTTCCCCTCTGCAGGATGAAGATTATAATTCCTGTGCCATGTTTTGTGCATGAGACATCAGATGGTATAATTTAGGTTAAACCCTTGGCCCATTGCCTGGTACATAGTAAGGTCTCGACAAATGACAGCTCTTATTGGAAAGGCCACTGCGAATCATTTTAGAACTTGGACAAAGAAAGCCCCACAGAAGTGGTGACATTTGAACTGTGTCAGACAGAACTGCAAGAAGTATTGGATGAGAGAGGACAGCGTGAGCAGATGTCTTGCAGCTGCCAGCGTGCTGGGCATAATTGTTACTGGGTCAAGGTTTGCTGTGACCTGGGGTTGGCAGAAACTCAGCTCTTTCTGTTCCTTCTGTTCCTTCTCACATCTGCTGTCACATTTCTCAGGAAGGGACAGATTTAGGAATGTGTGTGGCGCTGCTGTCAGGTATGGTAGCTGTAGGTGGCCAGGCAACACTCACCTGTGCCTCGGGCTGCATGTCAAAAAGATGATGCTTTGGATATGCTGGGTTAAACAAAATCTCTCATAGCATAAAGCATGCAATAAGATACAGCGGCACAATGAATTTGCTTCTTTTAGCGATTAAAAATGTGGCTACCAAGAAATTTAAAACCGAATCCATGGCTTACATTATTTCCCCCTGGCTAGCACTGGTTTGGAGCTCCCTTCTGGTCCTGATTCCTTGGCTGGGAGGTGGGCAGGGTCGGTAGAAATGTCCTCCTCGGGGCCTATGCCAAGCTGTGTGCCCGGTAGCTGCAAAAGCTGGGAGAGCAGGGTGGAAAAAAGCCGAGTGTGGAGTTTGAGTAAGTAAGGACGTCAACCGCCATGCCACCAGTCTTACAGATGCTCAGGCATCTAGGATGAGGGACCCTTGGTTCAAGCCCTACAACAGAAGTTCTCAAACTGAGGTGTGCAACAGATCCCCTGGGGGATGGGGCTTATTAAATAAACACAGATCGTTATGTCCACCCTTTGTTTCTGACCTACAAGGCTTGGATTGGATCCCAAGAATGTGCGCTGTGTTAGAAGTTTTCAGGTGATGCTCCCTACTTGCTTGAGGGCCACACTTTGAGAACCACTGCCCAAGGCAATGGAGAAAGAGGCTTCGTGCAAGACCTAATGAGAAGTAGAACATCCATCCAGCCTGGAAGGAAAGGAAGTGAGATCAGATTCAAGAGGCTGTGCTCTCTACTTCCTGGAGGAAGTAGCAAGGGCAAGTGAGCTGCAGAAATCCCCAGAGAGCTTTTGGGTGACCTGAGAGAACTGGAGGTGGAGTCTAGTTTGCCATGGCCGGGAGGGGAGACTGCTGGTCTCTGAGAGACACCTGCTTGGCCTGGACCCACATTCAAAGTGGAGCTGAGATGGACAATTAACAAACACTGTGAAGGACTTGGAGTGGGGGTGAACGCTAGCAAAGCAGGAACAGTTTCAGTGGTTTACAACGCTCCTCATTAGGGGCAGAGCACTTCCCGTGCAACTTTAGGCTCCAGGCTGGGGATGGTGGTAGGAACACTACTGTAGCTAACATATTTCAGCAGAAAAATCCACGAATCAAGCCTGGGGAGACCATTGTAGATCTACAGCTTCTCCGAGGAAAGGAATCAGCAAAAGCAGCAGCAGACAGCACAGCAAGCCACAGCCAGGGGAAAGCCAAGCAAGCGAGGCACCTCGAACACAGAGTTTAAGGGTGATGTAAGAGCAAGGTCAGCCCTCACCCCTGTCTCAGTCTGGCGGGTAGATAGGCGGGGTGTGCGCCCCCCCCACACTGAGAGCCCACAGGCTCAGTAGTCTTCCCAGAACATGCTGGGATTTCCTGTACCTTACTTGGGAGAGGGCGTCCTTTGAGTGGAAAGAAAGTGTCCCGTTAACTTTATTTCCTGGTAAAAGATGAGTTCAAACTAGAGATGACTGGTTTATCTCTCATCAGCAACTTTCCTGCACCCAAGAAGGGAATTTCAGACCCAGACAACAAGAACAATGAAACAAACAGCCCTGTTTGTCTCGTACCAGACCATCATGCCACAACCAGCCCTTCCTGTCTTTGAGTTCCACATCCACAGATTTGGCTAACCTCAGATCAAAGATATTTGGAAAAAAGTCTTTCTGAACTGAAATTTCACAGACCATCTTCTTTATTATTCCCTAAATAATACAATCTAGCAACCGTACGTGGAGGGGTAGGCAAAGACTTTCTGAACAGAACCCCAATGGCACAAGGAATAATATCAAGAATCAACAAATGGGATCCTATCAAATTTAAAAAGCTCTGCACAGCAATGAAAACAGCCAAGAGACTGAAGAGACAACCCATAGAATGGGAAAAAAATTGTTGGCACTATTCCACAGACACAGGACTAATATCAGGAATATATAAAGAACTGAAAAAAATAGACTCCCCCAAATAAAAGACCCAATCAAAAACTGGGCAACTGAAATGAATAGATATTTCTCAGAAATACAAATGTCCAATAAATACGTGGAAAAAAGTGGTCATCATCACTGGCCGTCAGGGAAATACAAATTAAAATGACACTGAGATTCCATCTTATCCCAGAAAGAATGGCTGTCATCAAAAAATCTAATAATACATTCTGGCAAGGACTTGGAGAAAAAGAAACTTCTACATTGTTTGTGGGAACCACTGCAGAAATTAGTGTGGAATTTCTCAAAAACCTAAATATAGAAATTCCATGTGATCCAGCTATCTGCCTTCTAGATGTATTTCCAAAAGAGTGAAGCGCATCATGTTACAGTGATATGTGGGCCGGGGATTTAGCTCAGTGGTTCCGGTACCTGCCTCACAAGTGCAAGGACCCGAGTTCAATTCCCGGTACCAAAAAAAACAAAAAACAAAACTACAGTGATACATGCATATTCATGTTTATAGCAGTGCAATGTACAATGGCTAGATCTTGTAAACTGTATGTATCCATCAGTAGATGAATGGATAAAGAAAATGTGGTATTTATACACAATGGAGTACTATGCTGCCCTAAAGATAAACTTGAGGCATCTGTAGGTTAAATGAGGTGGTTGAGAACGTAATGTTAAGTGAAATAAATGAGACACACAAGCTCAAATGTCACATGGTTTCTCTTATGTGAAAATAAAAAATGTATGCAAATAAAGAGCAAAATAGAAGAGAGATAAATAGGAAATAGGGAGAAGTTCAAATAATTCTACAACTTACATATTCTGTTGTTTAAAAATATTTTATGTAATGCTAGTTTCCATGATACTACTAGTTTATCTTAGTTGGTTGAAAAGAAAAGTTTGTGTTATAATATGCTTCTTTCTTTGTAAAAATCTTTTTGGTCTAGGGCCGGGGATTTAGCTCAGTGGTTTGGTGGCCTGCCTCACAAGCGCAAGGACAGGAGTTTAATCCCTGGTACCAAAAAAAAAAAAAAAAAAAAAAAAAAAAAAACA
>NW_022900946.1:9457473-9471154 GCF_012274545.1 Fukomys damarensis | reverse complement strand
TCATTTTGGTCTTATACTCTCAGTACTTTGTTGATAATGATACACTGTGTATTGACTGTTGTTATTCTCTTATTTATTATTTGGTTTGTGCCTGGTTTCTGGGACTCTGTGGAGTTAGAAATAGAATGATAAAATATTTTCTCCTAAAGCAGAAAGGCGGAGATCTGCCCTGTAGGCATTCTAGTTCTGCTTATTATCCAGGATCTGATCATCATTGCTTACTACACATCTTTTTGCTCCCATTTTTTTTCTAGAAAAATGAGAGAGTAATTCTCTGCCCCGGTGTGTGGCTTACAGAGGCGTTGTGAGGATCGAGAGGTGTATATAAAATATTGAGGGCTGTGCTTTGTCACACAGGGAGGGCTGAGTAAATGGAGACAGTTACCGGACGCCACCAAGCATGGTGACAAGCGCTCTGCCTCTGGAAGCTGCTCTGCTCAGGTTTTCAACCCAAGTACCACAAAGAACTCGGGGGCTGTGTCTGGTAAGGGTGTGGGTAAACACCCTTTAAGTCTGAGACACACTTTCAGGTTAATAAAGCTTGTGAAAGAATGAGTCACTTTTTCCTTGGGAGCCCTCAGCTGCAGAGATATTTGGAATTGAGCCTACAGAAGGAGGCTTTCTTGTTGCTTTGTATTTTCAATACTGAATAGGAAGGGACAGGGGGTGCAGGAATGGGCAGAATTGGAAGAAAAGGACAGGAGGATCTCTTCCTCAAAAAGACCCTGCGCTTAGTTTACTGTGCTGCTGCCATTGTTGAAAAATTCTTAACAAGTAAAGGGTCTAGTATTTCAATTTTGCACAGAACTCTGCAAATTTCAGGTAGCCAGTCTTGCCTAAGTATGAGCATGGGCAATGGAAGGGACATGGTGCTGGGCTGACTGTAGGTCATATAGTGACTGTCTGTCACCTTAGACCCATATGCCACTCTGATTCCTTGACCCTTGAAAGACCTCTTGAGCAGAGGCAGGACTTATATGTATATGGGGCTGACCTTAAGGAGGGACCCTATGTAGCTAATAGGTGTTTCCCCATGAACGCCTGTCATACTGTTGTTTATGCCATCTGTTGCCCTTAACCACAGGATATTTGGACTCATTATGGTTTTTCTGTATATGAGAATAATATAAATCACCTGGTATTTCTGTCTTGTCATCTGGTTTTTCTCTGTAGGAACTGCCTTTCTCTTGTCTTTTATGTTTCTAGTGGGATGCCAATCATGGCACAACCCTCCCCAAAGGCATGACACGTGACCCACACAGGGCCAATCATAGTGCTACATTTTCCACCAGCCCTGCACCTTCACGGGATCTAGGGCATCACTTTAGGAGCTAACAAAATAGATGCTACCTCCATCCTCCTTTGATTGCATTGAAATGGAAATTGCAGGTCACCAAGAGACAGACTAATCAGACTATTTCACACTTCCTCAAGCCCCTGTAGTCACAGTGCAAGATTTTACTGACTGCTCCTGTTTCCTCTGTGAATGTGGCATTTGTCAGTTGCTCTCATGACCTGGAGCTGGTGACCCTGGGGCTGGCGCAGTTTACTCAGTGACAAGCTCAGTCAGTACGGGTTTCTGTGAACATGACAGAAAACCACCTCAAAAGGTCAGAGCCTTATAGCCCCTCTTATTGCCTCATGGGGTAAAATTAATTTATTTAGTATAAACGTCATTTATATGACCTGGACACTGATGATGGGTGGTTGTCATGGATGTTTCACAGAAATGTCAAGAAGGACAGGAGAGGTAACACTCAGACAGATTTGATAGAAGATCCTTTAGACAGGAAATCCATTTAGCGGGGCTTTTCCTTTTTCTTTTCTTTTTAAGGCAACTTGTTGACGTACATTTTATATACCATAAAGTTAACTCATTTTAAGTGTACAATTCAGTGAGGTACAGTAAGTCACAGATTCATGAAACCATGGCTACAATACAACTTAGGACATTTCCATTGCTGCACAAAAATCTTTTGTGTCTACCAGCACCTGTCCTCCATCCCCACCCCCACCCCCAGACCAGGGAAGCGGTAATCTACTTTGTGACTCTACAGCTTTTTCCTTTTGAGGACTCTTTACGTAAGTGGGGTCATACGATATGTGGTCTTTTGTCTGGCTTTTTGCACTTAGTATAATGTGTTTGAGGTCATCTACGTGTAACGTGTGCCAGTAGTCAGTCCCTTTTTATTGCAGAAAGGCACACCATTGTTTGGCTAGACCACATTTCGTTTACCTATTCATCCACTGATTGGCATTTGGATTGTATCCACTTTTTGGTAATTATGAGTAATGCTTCTGTGAATATTTGCAAATAAGTCCTCTGTGGCTCTTGGGTAACGGATGCCATGGGATTCTTCCTCATCACAGAGAAGCAAACTCTTTTCAGAGACAGTACCAAGGCCTTGGTGAACCTTACTTGAGAACAGCAGTCAGCGTTAAAACTCATGCGTTTCCCTTGAGGAGATAAAATGTTTCAGGGAGGTGGTCAGGTGTACACTCCCTGCCTCTTCGTTTATGTGGGTGAGTTGGCCCTTCCTGGATTTATTTACGTGAATGTTAGGAAAAAAAACTCTTTTCTCACGGGGATTACTGTGTTGAGGAAACGAAGTTGACTTCTCTAGCGCTACTTGGGTACTTATGTGGAGCGAGACTGCCATCCAAATTCATTCCTTCAGCAACCTTACTGAGTACCTTCCACGTTCCGGGTGCTGTTCTAGGCACTGGAGATACAGCTAGGAAAGAAATGGGCAAAACATTCACGCGCTCACAGTGTTCACACCAGGTCGGGGAGACAGGACAGGAGCAAGACGAAAATCACCAGGCGTATCGCGTGGTGCTGTGTGTTCTGGGTTCACCCCAAGGACGGAAGGGTAGCGGGAGTTTCTGGGAAAGGACAGAGTTTATCGCGTTAAGGAGAAGGGTCAGGGGAAGTCAGGTTGAGAAGGTGACATGAACAAACCCGTAGTTCAGGTCTTGTGTCTCATCTGAAAGGCTCAGAACCAAAAGTGCTTTTCGGATTTTTGGAATATTTGTGTGTACCTGAGATCTCTTGAGAATGGAATCCCTGCCTAAACACAAAATTCACTTTTGTCTTCTATGTGTCTGGTGTTCATAGCCCAGAGGTAGTTTTATATATTTGTACTGCACTTGTGCTCTGACTGTAAAAAGTCACATGAGGTTAATGTGGAATTTTCCACTTGAGAGGTCATTTCAGACTCAAAAAGTTTTGGATTTTGAAGCATTTCAGATTCTGCATTTTGGATTAAAGATACTCAATCTGTATCATCCAGGGCTGCCTAACAAATTAACACATACTTGTCTCCCTAAAAGGAGCACACATTTATCGTCTCACAGTTTGTATGGTTATGATTCTGAGTCCTCTGCTTCGGGGTCTCTCCTGTGTCCGTAATCAAGCTGTTGGCTGGGCTGCGGGTGGAGGTCTCCGCCGGCGGTTCCTTGGGGGAAGGATCTCACAGGGCCGTTGGCAGAGTTGTTGTCCCTGTCGGTCTGTTGGCTCGAGGGTTTCAGTTCCTGGTGAGGCAGCCTCATCTCTTTGCCATGTGGGTCTCT
The DNA here is from genome assembly GCF_012274545.1 of Fukomys damarensis. NCBI lineage: Eukaryota > Metazoa > Chordata > Mammalia > Rodentia > Bathyergidae > Fukomys > Fukomys damarensis. Next base: position 9,467,581 of record NW_022900946.1, on the reverse strand, counting down.
CCAACACAGCAATTTGCTTCCCCAAAGCCAGCAAGGGAGCATGTCAGCTGCCAGGCCAGAAATCACTGCCTGTGTAACCCAATCACAGAAGTGATGCCCCTTCCCCTCCGACACTTAGTGGGAGATAACATAAGGGTGTCAGGACCAGCAGGCCAGGAGGTCCCAGCATCACAGTGTGCATTCTTGGTGATTTGTGGTGGTTCTGGTGGGGAAATAGTGTTGCCACTCATACAAAAATGTATCTTAAACATTAAGGACTGTATCTACTACTTGATGATGAAAATAATCAGCTGAATTATTGGCTTACATATTGACTATACTTTTTACTGCTACAGTGTACTTATTCTATTTATTAAAAACTTTACTATAGGGCGGGGAATGTAGCTTAGTGGTGCTGCTGCCTGCCTCATAAGCCCAAGGTCCTGAGTTCAATCCCCAGTATAAAAACAAAAACAAAAACAAAAACAAAAAAACACTTTACTACAAAACAGATTCCTCATGTAACCTCATATATCTCAAGCTCATATTCCTTCTCTCCCTTTCTCTCTCTCTCTCTCTCTCTCTCTCTCTCTTGCTCTCCTTTGTTTTTCAGCACTGGGGACTGAACTGGGGACCTTTGCACTGAGCAACATCTCCACCCCTTTTTTATTTTTTTATTTTGAGACAAGATCTTGCTAAGCCACTAAATTGGCCAGGCTGGGCTTGCACTTGTGATCTTTCTGCCTCAGCCTCCAGGATATTATTGCCACATCTCTGAATTGGATCAAGAGGCCACACCCAGTGATTCTAGACTCTCTAGGTTAGAGTTCTCACAATGACAAAATGAACTGATAAGGCATTTCTCAGAACGTGTCCCCACGGAAAAGGGCAAATATCTCCGTGTATATGACGTCAAAGATGTCTCGAAGGGTTCTGACATCAGCAATTTGAACCAGGAAGATAATGGGAGAGGTAGTTTCAGAGGACAGGATGCAGGTTAAGAAGCTAGTTTTGGACATGTGTGTGAGGCTTTATATGGATGGATAGGGATGGCTAATGGGTATTGGGTTTCTCCTAGGAGATGATAATATTGTTCTAAAATGAACATTGGAATGCTATTTGCTCACCTCTGAACACACTAAAATCCACTCAACTTACAGGCTATGAAAGGGTGATTTTTATGGTATATAGATTATGTCTCAATAGTACTACTTTAAAATGCTAAAAAAAAAAGAAGTTAGTTTTGGAATTTGGAATTCACATCTGTTATGACTGAAGTCAGACATTCTTTCTGTATAGAGCCAGGCAGTTAAGTGTCCTAAGTTGTGCAGACCATAAGATTCTATCACCACCACTCTACTCTGCCACTGTGGCATGAAAGCTGCCAGAAGAAACAGGTGTTCCAAGGAAGCTGTATTTACACAGGCAGATGGGAGGCTGTGTTCAGCCGCAGTTTCCAACCTCCATCCTGAAATCCGCAGGTGAGAAATGGAGTCATGTGTTACATGGGGTTGGGGAGGTTGTCTGAGCCTTCAGAGAAAGCATCTGCACTGGGAGTACATTCTGAGGATTTCTGCAGGTGGACCAAAGAAGAAACAAGAGGTGCAGAGGCAGAACCTGGTTTGAATGCCCGAATCCAGTTTCAGGTACAGAATCAATGGTGCCAATCCCAGCTGGGTGGCCACATGCCCAGCCACGGCTCCATTTCCATGGAGGAAGGACGTGGCTGTGTCTTGGGCATCTGTGCTTTCGGCACCATATGAGACTCTAGGCAGCTGGCCAGAGCAGAAGGAAGAAAAGAGACCTGCTTGCCATTTGAGTTTGGTGAGTGTTCCAATCAGAAATGGGCCCGCACCATCACCTGGGGACTGGCCATTGAGGGAAGGCCAGTAGCACGTGGCAGGTGTGCACTGCCTCCCAAACACTACACTAGGCACTCCAGTTCCTTTACCTTCTCAGCTCCCCAAACTCAAAAGTGCATGCCATGTACTGATGAAGAAACAAAGGCTCAGGGCGTTGGTCAGTGACAGGTGGTTCCCTATTGGAACTCAGGTCTCTGAGACGCTGTGGTCTTTCTGCTGTGTCCCACCTTGAACAGGGTTTGACTGCCTGGTCTTTCTCATGCTTCCCATGGAAGTGGGCTGAGCCCTTGGTGCGTGCAGGGGAAATGTATTCATTCTAGACCCTCCCTGTCCAAACTGAAGTCTGCAGACCAGCAACTCCGATATCTGTTAGTCAGCTTTCAGTCACTGTAACAAAATACCTAAGGCAAGTAACTTATAAAGAGAAAAGGCTCATCAACAGATGAGCAGATAAAGAAAATGTGGACTATATACACAACAGAGCATTATTCAGCCATAAAGAAGAATAAAATTGTATGATTTACAGTAAAATGGATGGATCTGGAGATTATCATGTTAAGAGAAATGTCAGACTCAGAAAGACAAATGCAGCTCTAAGATGTGGAATCTAAAAAAGATGACAAAAAACAAAAGATTCTATTATTAGAGAAGAAGAAGAAGGGAATAAGGGGGAAGGGGACTGGGCTACAAGCACAGATAGTAGGGGGATGGATATGAGCAAACTATATGCAGTGAAACCCCCAAGATTTGAAACTGGGGGGAGGGTAGAGCCAGGGGTGTGTTCAGTATGTAAAAATGATCAAAGTATGCTATGTGTACACATCTGCCAAAGTGAAACCAACTAACTGTATAACCAATAAAAAGGAGTGGAAAAAGATATTAAATAATTATGAAGGTCAAACAAAGAAGTTACTTCATGTGGGTCCAGAAGGCAGGATGTACTGCATACTGTTTCTAACATCCATGTAACCTGAAACACAAGTAAAGCATTAGGCGACATAAGCACTAAATAGACTACTTGGAATAGAGGATTCCTTTCTGTAAATTCTGCAGAACATTATGCTAATAGCCCTCTGCCTGTAAATCTCTCTGGATGGAAAAGAATTGGTGAAATTACCTATAGATGCTGCTTTTATGTATTTGTCATTGAATTTTTTTTCAGTAGTCACTTTGTTATGACAAACATTAAACAAAGTGCCTATAAATTTACAATAGCTTTAAAACTAAAGAAAAAATAATTTATAAAGGCAGAAGAAAAAAAGTGAATATATAAATATATGTATATATTCCGACAGATGTACTAGGTATGCTTTTAAGTAAATAAAAGATCAGTAAATGCCAACAACAACAGAGAAAAGGCTTATGATGGCTTATAGTTGCAGAGCGTTCAGTCTGTAATTGATTGGCCTCAATGCTTTGGGCCTATAGAGAGGCAGCACATGATGGTGGGAATGAGAGATAGAACCAAGCCACTACTGCATGGCCAGGGAGGGGGAAAAAAAAAGAATGGAGGAGGAGCTGGGGTCCCACAATCCCCTTTGAAGGTACACCCTCAATGGCCTAAGGGCCGCCTTACCAGATTCCTCCCACCCAAAGCTCCACCCCCCTCCCCAGGCACCATTCTAGGGAATCAAGTCTTTAATACACAGGCCTCTGGGAGACATCCAACACGCAGCTCTCGCGGCATCTTTAAAGCTCATTAGGACTCTCCAGCCCTGCCCAGGCCTTCCCCACCGGAAACTTGCCTCGGTGTCCCCAGTGAGGACACACTGCGGGGGGGGCTCACATTTTAGCCAGCGTCAGAATCATCGGCAGGATTTGTGGACTTGCAACTTGCCAGTGCCCACCTGAGTTTCCGGTCTAGTTGGTGAGGACGGGGCCCGAGACTCTGCATTTCTAGTAAGGTCCCAGGTGATGATGTTCCAGCCACTGGTCCAGGGACTGTGCTTTGAGAACTGTGGGATCACGGTGCACGGGAGTCAGGCCTGGGGAAGACGAAATCCCTGTCTTGAAGCTGCTCACAGCCTCAGCTCATCCTCCCTGCCTCTGGGAGAGACTTCACATCACATCTGAAACTTCTTTTCTCGTCACAAGTCCCAGAACAGCAGAATTTACATGCTGCCCCCGGAGACCCGCGCCGGGCTCTCGAGTTTATGCCTGCCCTGGTGCGTTCTTCTGGGTCTGCAGTTAAAGCCCCACTTAACTGCTGCAGAGAGAGGGAACAGGTGGTCACCGGCTTCCTGCTAATAACCTTTCGCATATTTGCAGCCCGTTATTAAATCGCCCTCAGATTTTCCTTCTTGAAAACGAAATAATTAGCTACCCTTTTCTGAATCACGGGGTGGAGAAGGTTAGGCTGACTGTAGCTACCCGCGACAGTCAGGGGCCCGCAGAATGGAAATTCGTGAGGCCGTGTGGGGGCTGGAAGGGGCATGGCGTGGGGGCTTTCGGAGTTGAGAAGGTTAGACCGCCCGACTCCTTCCTCTAAGCAACATCCTGAGCAGCGACGCCAGCAGACAGCGTGCGAGACGAAGAGATGTCTGGTAGGAGGCGGGGATCCGTGAGCGGCCAAGCCGGGCTGGTGAGTCAGACATCTCCCCGGGCTCGCCGTGGGCCCGTCCCCCGCTACCCTGACCCCCTGTAGCCAATAGAATAGCACTCATGGGGTAGCCCTGCTGGTGGGGCCCAACCTCCGAGGGTTTGAACATCACAGAGATTATGTCAGGCATATTAAGGTCAAGGATGTTCTGCGGACCACTGCTCCGGCATCTCCTGAGAAGCTTGTTAGGAACTGCAGAACCACAGACCCCACCCTCTACACCCTACTTCATCAGAATCTTTGGATGAAGAGTCTGAAAAACAGAGAATTTAGCAGGAGAGTCACCCACCTCCTGTGCACAGTGCATTTTGAGAAGGGTTGTGTTTGGATCTGTCGTGGTTCTTTTTTCTCAATCTTGACCATGAACGAAGAGGGTTCCAGGTAAAGAAAGCATCTAGTGCAGCTACTAGTAAAAATAGTGACTCGTCTGTGTGGTGTGTTTATATATGGAAGATAAAAATATAACAGTATTCATTGAGTACCTCCATGGCGGCGGTCACAGTACTGCAGGGGACACAGGGACTGGTTATGTCCATCGATCAGTGGCTGCTTTGTCCCATCCTCCCTTACAAGCTCTTCCCTTCCAAATATAAAATAAAATAAAACAAGGCACTGTGGCCACCTTTAAATGTCTGCGTTAGGGCGAAGAAAGAGATCCAGTCCCAGCGAGTGCTTCAAATGCATTGTCCTCTTGCGCTGTATCTCACACCAGCCCTGGCAGGCCACGAGGTAGCGCCATTCAGCAGATGGGGAAATGGAGGCTTGCAGAGCTGACTGCTTGCTCGATGTCACACAGCTGTTGGGTGAGCAAGGCAGGACTGAAAGCCAGATCTCCCGCTACAAAACCATGCCATACCTGGTGAGGAGGGAGATGGAAGGGTCTGGGCTCTGGGAATTCATATTGGACAAGCGGCCGCCCTTCCTAATTCAGACCAGCTATTTAGTCTAGAGATTTCTAACTTGCCTAACAGCAGAAATACTGCCCAGGGTCACAGGAACAGCTAAAACAGGGTTTGGGAATCGTATAATTAAAACTGACTTAGGAGACAAATGCTATCAATCAGCAGGGCAGAAATAGAAAGACACCTAACCAGAATTTGTGGTGTCCATGTGGGTGCCGGGGACAGCTCCGCCATCTGGGCACTTTGTAATTATACTAGGTATTCTGAGGTCTATGCTTTGCATTTCCACCTTTTAACTCCCTCTAGAGTCTCAAAAAGACTCTGTGTGTGTGTGTGTGTGTGTGTGTGTGTGCGCGTGCACACGCGAGTGTGTCTGGCAAGGCAGCTGCATCCTTTCAGAAGCTGGAGATGGACTTGAACCTAGAAGGGGACTGGAATTCCATTCCCTGGTCGTCAGCTCTGAGTGTCATTCTGCTTTGGAAGGGCCCCAATTCCAGAACCATCTCTTCTGCCCACTGGACATCTCTGCTGGACATTCCTGGGGATGATGTCTTTGCCTCTTGGTATCTTTGTCTTGGGGAACAATGCCCCACCGCAACCATGTGTTCCTGGAGAGCTCCCAAAGCCTATACACGTCTGGTGCCTTCCAAGCTCCCTCAAGCCCACTGCTGAGTCCTCCGGACACAATGGCATGTGACCAGAAGCTCTCCATAAAATTTGATATAAAGCCTGTCTTCCTTTGAAGTCCAAACTAAAATAATGCTAACTTCAGACCTTTTTTTTTTTTTTTTCTGCCACGGCTAGCAAATCTACTCTAGGCAAAGACCAGTCTCAAGTTCAGAGAAAGCTGTGAAGTGGTGAGAAGAGGAAAGAAGCCTTAGGGCTCTACCTAATTCCAGCCGCGTCTTTAGGGTTTACTCTTGGACTAGGCAGTTAACGAGCCCACACAGTCTCTTTCCTGGACTGAGGTGGGTTTCTTTAAGGGACCTTAGAAAATACATATCTGAGGCTCAACATATCCAAACACAAGACTGCTGCCCTTGTCACTGCACAGGGTCAGAGGAGACAAAGCACACATGGGCATCTGGGCTCACCCCACCCACAGGGCAGATTGTAGGTTTGCTGAGTTCTGCCACAGAAAAATTATTTTTAGGATATGTCAGTAAGAGGCATAAAGAGGTTTATTAGGCGGAATTTGGGAAGTACACACTCAGAAATGGATTGAGAGAGGGAGGCTCCTGTGGTCAGGGATTGGGGTTTTGATGAGGTCTTACAGGTGTCTTAGCCACTTTCTTGTTGATGGGACAAAAATAACACCCAAAACTTAAAGGAGCAAAGGTTTATTTTGGCTCCCAGATTTTAGAGGTTTCAGTCCATAGTTTTTCCGAGGGAGAAGGGCAGGGTGGAGGGGTCTGGTCTGGAGGAAAGCTGCTTATTCCAGGGCAGCCAGGAAGCAGACAAGGGAGGAGCTGGGGACAAGAAGACACCTTGCAGGTTACACTTCCGGCGATGACCCACCTCCAGCCGGGTCCCAGTTCCTCAGCTCTGCACTGACCTCACTCATCGGTGGACAAAACCCCCAAAGAGCACAGCAACCCCACAGCCCAATCACCTTCCGGAAATGGGACATCCTAGATCTAACCCCTAACAGCTGGGTTAAGTTGTACATATTCTAGCATCTGATCGGGTTTACCCAGTCTGTGGGCTATGATAAACAGTAGACCACTTAAGAGTGTGCTTCCTGAGGACAGGGTAGGTAGGAGGGAGTTTTATTTGCAGGTGAAAGGCTCAGGCCTCCAGTCCAGTTTAGAGGTTATTGCATTGAAGGCCTTTAGGATTTTAATATTACAATTGTCTTTTTCTTCTTTCTACCTATCTTTATTTCTTGTCTTCTCTCCTCTCACCCCAGCGAACCTGCCCTCTTGTACCTTCCCTTGCTTTCTGTAGCCCCACCCCTGTTCACTCCTTGGTGCTATTCAGTACTAATTACCTACCTTAGTGTCCAGATCTGTGTCGTTTCTTACGTGGACTGGTGCAACAGCCCCTTCGCTGGCCTCCCTGCCTTCTGCTTTGTGTACTCTATGCAAAAAAGACAGCCAAAGAGGCACACACACTCCTGCCAAAATCCTTCTGAGTACGATCTGCCTGGCTTGGCGGTGGTGGTGGTGGTAGGAGGCTGCCTGATACCTGGCACCTCCTATCTGTTGGACTTTACCGGGCACCATGCCAGCCTGAGAATTAGTCCTCCTCTCCCCTCTGAGCTAGGGGATCTGCTTCCTTTAGAGGTCTTCATCCTTCCTGTGCCAGGAGGCCCTGGCTAGTCTGCTGAAGGCTATTGATCCCAGAATAATGTTTTTAAAAAATCACAGACAAGAACACATAGGATGATAATGACATTAGGGGTTGCTTGGTTATACAGCCATCAAAACATTTCAGCAAAAATTTAAGCCTCGTAATATATGTACTTCTTTATTGATGCAGTAAATAAAAGATATAGCAGTAGGCCTAGTAACTATTCTAATTTTCAAGCAGTAAGAATATAAATGAAATTTCATCTTATTTGCAACAACTGTAATGTAATGTGGGCATGCATGTTTTCTATTGGTGACAAAGGTGGGGGGGGTGTGCTACTATTGCTTCGATTTGTTGCCCGCACTTGTTTTGTTTTTTGTTTTTTTGAGACAGGGTCTCACTATGTAGTGAGACTGACCTGGAACTCACTATGTAGTCCCAGCTGGTCTCGAACTCACAGCGATCCTCGTGCCTCAGCCTCCAGAGTGCTGTGATTACCGGCATGCGCCACCACACTCAGCCGGTTGCCCACACTTGTAATGGGAGGATATGCCACATTTTTGGTACAGGCTAGTGATGATGGAGATGTAACTTTTTCCTTGAGTTCATGGATCTATTCATCCATGGGCCCCCTAAATTAAGCACCACTGGCCTCTAGAAGCATCTCCCCATCTTGGCTCCTTGGGTGCCTACTCAGCTGGATGATAGGTCCCCAGAAGCCTTTCCCAGTCCTCACCACACTAGGTGGGACCCTCAGGAGCCCGGGTCTCCCTTTTTCTCACAGCCCACACGCGATTCCACTCATTTGCTTGTCACCCGGGGGGCTGCTCCTCCACCTGGGTCTGCAGAGGTACCAGCTGCCTTTCCCCGCTGGCCTTGCCAGTGACTGGGTGATACCTCGAAGGCAGACTGCGGGGCCCTGTGAGAGCAGGGAGACAGTGGAAGAGCAGTGGGAACTGGTGCCCAGCTGGGGGCATCTGATGCTGCCCTGATGAAGGCCTCGCACTGACTGCCGTGCATTTTCTCACCTAGAATGGTACAGCCAGGAAGAGCTGGGCCTTTATCGCTAAGCAGACTTGTCTTCGTATCCTGGGCTTCAGGAAACTCACTTTGCCTCCCATCTTCCAATTTCAGCTCCCCCACCTTGCAGAGAACCCCCATTTGGCTCCCAGATCACAGTACCCACTTGTCTTGAGAGTTCTTACCGGTCCACTTGGCCAGCATTATTTAAGCACCTATGGTCCTGCCCATTTGATAATACCAGAGGTACGGGCTAGTGTCCCTGAGTGAAAGAAACTTTGCCCTCAGGGAAAAGTGCTTGGATGCTCAGACATTTTCAAGTCCTAAGAGATTAAGGTACCAAACCGACCCTAAGGAGTTTATGGCCCTGCCCCTAAATCTGGCATTAGGGGGCGACTTCCTGCAGTGGCCAGAAGGAAACTTCAGGCCGAGGTACCCTGGTTCGAATCCCAGCATCTGTAAGCTGTGTACTGCCTCGGCAAGTTATTTTTTACCTCTTTATGCCTCTGTTCTCATCGAGAATGGGTTGGTACCTCATGATTATCAGAAAATGGAAAGAATGGCTTTCTGTAAAGGGCTGAAAACAGCGCATCTTGGGAAAGGTTAACTGGTATGGTTCACGGAAACACCTAGCAAACTCCTCCACCTGCCTGGGGTCCCCCACAAGCACCATCCACTCCGGTCAGCACTCTTTCTTTGTGAACCCACTTCTCACCAAGCGCCCCTTCCCAGCGGTGCTAAAGAAACGCTGAAGATACACATGGTAAGGTGGTTAGGGTTGAAAGGCCAGGGTCTGCCACCAGGGGTCCTGCCTTGGGAAAGGGGCTTTCCCTCTGCACCGCAAGCTCTGCTATGCAATTTGGGGATAACCAGCACCCTCTCATGGAGTGAACAGGCAACAGCAGCAACAAAAGCCTTCGCTGAGGGCTGCTCCCTCAGCTGTCTGGAGATGCTGGAGTGACCCAGGTGCAGGAGGACGGCATAATGCCCCTGAGCTGCTCGGCTTCAGCCTGTCCCATTATAAGCGTTTAACATGTTACATGCTGTGCTACAAATTAAATATACCACACTCAAAAATGTATGCATGTGCTAGATTTTTACCCCGAAGAAATGTACATAGATATAATACATGCTTTATTACTTGCGCATTCATTTTCTCATTTGTTTCCTGCAAAGCAGACAGTGTGTCCCATTTTTACTGATGAAAACGCAGGAGGCGGTATGAGGTTAAAATTACAAGACTGCTAAAGCTGGTGACTGGCACACGGAGACGACGAGGCACTTATGAGAACCAGAAGGAAGGCACTGTTCCAATCCCCCTGTGGAGAGCCGCACCAGGCTCGCTGGTCTTGGGCTGGCAGTCCCCGGGCCGGGAGATGAAATTTAGTGGAGGCCTCGGGGTCCAGGGCGCCCCGGCTGCGAGCACTGGGAGGCGGACACGCCCCAGGGTGCAC
>NW_022900946.1:9444715-9456525 GCF_012274545.1 Fukomys damarensis | reverse complement strand
GGGCTAAGGGGCCGGCGGAGCGAGCCGGAGGAGGCAGCTGCTCCGGCCGTGAGGGACCCGGACGGCGTCCCTCCCGGGCTCCGAGAGTCGAGGGGTGGGGCACCCGCGGAGCGCACTGCTGAGGGTGGGGCAGGTTACTTCCGCCCCATTGCCTTGGGGTCTGGGAGTCGTGGGCCCCCTTGTTCACCTTGAGGACGCTCCCTCAAGAATCCTTGGGCTGGGATTATTGCCGAGACCTTCTGGGGGGGCCGGGCTGCTGGGCTGAAAGACCTTTCTGGCTGCGAGGAGGGAAGCGGCGACAGGTCAGCGCCAAGGTCACGCAGCCAGACCCGCAGTCACAGCCACTGAGCTGCTTGCTTCTAGGGCTGGCCCCTCTGAGCCCGAAGCCAAGAGGCTTTCGCGGGCAGGGGTCTCACAGCTTGTCCCCTCAGTCTCAGCTTGGGGACTGCTGATCCCCTAGGTCCCCTCTGGTTCACACATCCCTTCATGTTGTCCTCAGACCCAGTCCTCCAGGACTCTATGACCTATTACCTGGCGGAGGGTCCCCCACTCCTCTCGTGGCTTGGACCCCCCAGATCGGCTCCCTTGTCCAGGAATCCCTAGGTCCCCATTTCAGGTTCAGTGACGGTCACGTGTACTGTGCACCTTCCTGTGACCCGGATGTACCTGGGGCACCATTCAACAGTCATCCGACAAACAGTAACCACCAACTATGCACCTGCACTGGATGTACAGCGGCACGGTCTCTGTACACGGTCAGAGGGCTGAATGAATGCTTCATCAAGTGAGAAGTGGACCTTGCAACCTGTTTCTGCGCTCTTTAGTGACTGCTTGCAGCACAGAGAAATTAAGTGACTTGTCCAAGTCCAGTTTCTTAAGGGTCAGGTGGTTTCTACAAGGCGGGATGGTGGAGGTCTGTGGGGTGTGTTAAGCATCTCCTTAAGCCTGGCTGGTGCTGTTGTGGAACTTTTGCTATAAAGTGCCAGACAGTAAATACATTTTTCTTCTTCGAGACCCACACAGTCTGCCTGTAACAGTTCTTCAACTGAATAGTGAGTGGGCGTGGCTGTGTTCTAATAAAACTTTATTCGCAGGGCCTGCCGTGCAGCTCAGTGATAGAGCATTTGCAGGGTGCACATCCTCAGAACTGGGGAGGGGGTACTTCATGTATGGATGCTGAAATTTGAATTTTATAACCTTGCACAAGTCAAGAAATAATAGTCATTTTATTTTTTCCAACCGCTTAAAACTCTACCTACATTCTTAGCTCAAGGGCTGTGTAGAAATAGGCCTGGCATTGGATTGGGCTGAGCTTGCAACTACTGTAGGGTATCTGAGCTCTGCATTCTCCCGCTTTCTGGCCTCATCAGGTCTCCTGTGAGGGCCAAAGTGAGGAGGGCCTCAGCAAGCCTGGGGACCTCGGGGACCCTTCCTTGGGCTCTCTTTGCTCCCAGACACTCCTCTTGTGCCTGGGCTCTGACAAAGTCCCACATCTTCCAGGGGCCCTGTGGTGGCCTTGTCTCTGTCTCTTGTGGTTTTATACGTGGTTCTCTTTTGATCGCCCTGTACCTGTGAAACACTCCCCTCCCCTGAGACAGTGGGCATGGGTTGTTGTAGACAAGTATCACTTTACTCCAAACTTGAAGCCCCTTCTCAGTGAGCCCCAGGAAGATGTAGCTTTGCTGACTGCACCGCAGTGTTTGCCAGGACCGTGCCTGGCACCTGCTCGGGCCCAAAGGTCCCAACAGCCACTTTGTTCTCCTGAGCCACAGAAGGGGCACGTTTGCTTGGCAGCGTGCAGCATACAAGTGTTTCATGGTCAGTCTCCTTTCTTACCTCGGTGGCTTCCCTTTATGGAGAGGGTCGCTCCACTACTAAAGAAAAGACGAACCGGGGTCAGAGAGGCAGGCTTCTGGCTAGTCATCGTGCGTGATGGGTGTGTGGGGTGAGGCCAGGACTAGGACTTCTCTGCCTGGCTCCCCGCAGGGTTCTTCAGCACCTTCAGATCTTGTGCAGTGTATGCTTTGAGTTTGGGTTTTGGAGGAGTTTGGGATTAGTGCCTTTGCCTCTCAAGCTGCAGTTAATCCTTTACCACCTCAAGGATTGTGAATTTTTCCCCAGCCACGTACCACGTGCACTATTTTTTTACTATAAATGGACTTTTTAAAAATTTAAAATCACATGAAAACAGGAAACTTTAGGTCATTACAGAAGCCAGGATCATGTGTTGTAAGCAGAAGACAAATGGAAAAAGAAACACAGGGAACAGAGCCATGTTATTAACCTTGGGCTGGGCAGGGCTGTGTCCAAGCTGGGGTCTGCTTGTTTTGTTTCAAAGGAAGTGTGGGGTAAAGGGTGAGGGGATGAGTCGGAACTGATACTTTCGTTTTCTTAGGAGAGAAATAACCTAAAAAGACAATGAACTTGGTCCCCTTGATTTCAAAGTTCTGAGTTTGGGCCCCGACTGGGTTCATCTCTGGGATGAACACAGAACTCTTAACTTACCTGACTTACTTGCCCAAGGGGGAAACCATGTATCTGGAAGAAGGAGACAGTCTGTCTGTGCCTGAGCAACCCTTGAGAAGGACGTGGGGACCAGGGGGTGGAGCCGAGGGAGGGAGGGAGGCCCCCTCCCCCTGAGGACCAGCTCCTGGCTTCCTGGCCGATTCCCCTCTTTAGGGGGTGGTCTTATGAAACTCCCCACCATCACCATTGGAGCAGAATTGGAAGGTAGGGCTTTGGGAAGGGCGGGGGAGCCGAGTGACAGCCGCTCTGTGCTTGTTAGCTAATCATGTCCTGTTGGGTTGGCTTCATGGCTATTTCTGTATAGGAAGGTTTGCGATTCCCCTGAAGGGTGGCTGCATTGGATAGCATGACTATCTATCCACCCGCTCTGATTCATAACAGCATACGGTGCAAATCAGATCGAAATGCTAACGTTGCCCATTCATTCGGTGTTGGTTAACCAGAAGGCTACCAGCAGCCCTGAGAATAGCAATACCTTGTTAGCAAGTCAGCTCCCTCCTCAGGATGGTAAGTGGAAGGATGCAGGGTGCTTCTGTTTGTTTGATTACCTTTTTGAGTTGCTGGAATATTGCTAAACTGCTTCTCTCCCTCTCTCCCCCTCTCCCTCTCCCTCTCCCTCACCCCCTTTTCACCCCCTTCTGCCCCCTGGCTTCCTCTCGGATCTCTAAAAGGGCAGTTGGAACCACTGAACGAGGTGGGTTAATTCAATGATGTGTGTGGGCTGGTTTCTAATCAAGAAATGTTTGCCTTTCGTGTTGGAGGCTCATGTGGGGCTCTTGGGATATTGAGACTTAATGGATCACCAGATGTTGATAAGGGCACAGTTTCGATCTCTCATTATAGGAAGGAGATCCCAGTGAAAGGACAGGAATTGGCAAGACAGGTGTCCCCCTAGTCATTCCATTAACTCTCTCTGTACCCTTTCATGTCCCCGAGATAACTGTTTTTAAATATGTTTTCTTTGCTTGCAAGAAGAGAGTAATATTCATTGTGTTTCAAGAACATATTTGTCTGGCCCTGAATGTGTAAAACATCCAAATGTCAAGAAAGACATTGCATAAACTACAAAAGGAAATACCTGCAAATGTTTTGCTTGCTCTGAATGGCTGTGCCGAGTTGATGTTTGCCAATCTGTGCCTGCAGCTGGTAAATAGGAACAGGAAACATTTTGTTCTAAATGCTAGAGGTGGAGAGAGAATTCCCAAACGATCAGCTTTGTTTCTCGCAGGGTTGGGCTGCTTGTAATTTTGGGTGTCGTTTCTCCTCTTCCTCCTCTCCACCCTCCCTGCCTCCCTCCCTTCACCCCCTCCCGGCATGGCCTCAGGGTTTTCTTTCTAGAATCTCTGATCTGCTGCTGTGCAGATGGACCTGCCGGCATTGCTGTCAGAAGTGCTACGAGTCCAGCTGCTGCCAATCCAGCGAGGATGAAGTTGAAATTCTGGGACCTTTCCCGGCCCAGACTCCTCCCTGGCTGTGAGTAAAACTGCTTTGAAGTTGATGTCAGAAGCCTCTCTCTCTCTCTCTCTCTCTCTCTCTCTGTCTCTCAAAGGGTTTAGAGGTGTGAGAGGGGAAGGCTGCGTGCCCATGGACAGCGTGGCTGCAGACGGCAGTGTTCTGGGCCCCTTGCTTTATGTGGCAAGCTGGGAGACCAGCTGGCGGGTCCGGGGGTGGGGGTGTCTTTAATTCAGCTGATTTTAGTTGGACTTCAGTCACTTCAAGTGTCATTCCAAGCAGAGAACAAGACTTGTACGCATTGCATTCTCCAAAGGATGACCACATTCTTCTGGGTTTCCATCCCAATCTGTGCGACAAGTTGTCCCGACACCCTGCCCGGGGCTGGCACCTCAAAGATGTCCAGTAAACGTGAGTTGTGTGCATGGGTGGCTAGAATGAGCAAGCAGTGCCCTTTTGCTAGTTCTGAGGAACTAGCTGAGGAACTTGAAACACAGGGAAGTAGGAAAGCACCTCCAAGCCCCATCCTGTCCTCCAACGCTGTTTATGTTCTCTCTGGCATCTTTCGTTTTATTTCTAATCCTCTCTCCTCCCTCGCCTGCATACAGCAGCTCCATCTGCCATTCGCTCGGATATTTTGGGAACACAGTTTTGAAGCTGCTCGGCTTCTGGTCCACCTCTCCATGGCTGGAGAGGCGGGGAGGCCAGGGTTGGGAAAGCCCCTCAGGGTGCAACTGTGGAACAGAGAGAGCTGGGCACACAGTCAGAGCCCCTGGGCGGCTACCCGGTACTATCTCAGCTAAACCGGTGGGCTGAGATCCCCAGAGCATTCAGCTCCTGTTTCTACCGTGGTTTCTAGTTCTGTGATCTTGGGCAGTTGTCTGACCTCTCTGTGCCTTGATTTCCCATCTGTAAAACGGGATGATAAAAGAATATTGTTTATCTCACAGGGCTGTTGGGCGTGAATTTGCCTATGGGAAGGTGCCCAAGAATGTTTGATGCCTTGTTGCTGATCATCAATGTAAGGGTTCCTTTCGCCTTGCTTTGTCTCAGATTTCTCATCTGGGAAGTAGCAGTAGAAAAAGAACTTCTAGGGCTGTAATGAAGGGTAAAAGAGGTCTGGACAAATGGATCTTAGCACTGCATGAGGGTTCTGGGAGTGCTCACTGCTGTCCCGTGTCAATGTTACCAGCTTAGCTAAGCCAGAGGAGGTGAACTGTGTAGAACTTTCCGTGATATAAACAACCTGCTGCGACACGCGTACCATGAGTTGGCCACCACGGCCTTCAGCTGATGGAGGGCAATGCCAAGGAGCCCTTCTACGATCATAGGCTGTATCTGAACCGCACAGGTGTGCATAGATTTGGGATCCCGGTGAAAGGAGCTCAGCGTCAGATAATTCCCAGTTTGCATTGGCCTGTGTGGCGGTGTAGCTCAGTCTTTGTGGTGTCACAAGAACGGCACGTCTCTGAGGGGAGGCAGCTTTGTCTGTCTTGTTCACTTAAAAACCAGACTGAGCTAAGCTGGGCATGGTGGCAAACGCCTGTAATCCCAGCACTCAGAAGGCTGAGGCAGGAGGATCACTGTGAGTTGGAGACCAACTTGGGCTACATATTGAGTTCCAGGTCAGTCTCAACTACATAGTGAGACCCTGACTCAACCCCCACCCCCGCCCCCGTGAAAAAAACCCAACAGATTGAGCTGGATGTAGTGGTATACACCCATAATCCTAGTACTTGGGAGGCTGAGGCAGGAGAATCATGAGTTTGAGGCTAGCCTGAGCTACACAGGAAGTTCGAGGGTAGTTTGGACTGCATCCTAAGACCAAACAAACTAGACTAAGGTAGGTGTGGTAATGCACACCTGTAATACCAGCTACTCAGGAGGCAGAGGCAGGAGGATCTCATGTGCAAGGTCAGCCTGGACAGGTAGGAAGACCCTGTCTCAAAATAAAAATTAAAAGATCTGGGGATATAACTCAGTACTTCCTAGTTTTCATACTCATTCCTGAAAACAAAACAAAACAACAAAACCAACTAACCTGTGGGCAGAAATTGAACCCAGAAAATGCTGCTCATCCAGTTATAAAGTCACTCTCAGTTTCTTGGGTAGCTATTTCCTGAGGACATGCTGTGTGCTAGGCACTTTGGTTTACACAACACTACACAGGATCCCATTACTGTGGTCAGGGCCTTCAAATTCTGTGTAGGAGGCAATTAGGCCAGTGTGGAAATCCCATCGTCCCAGAGTTGTCATTCACACCCTGCACACTATGTAAGACAACCCAGCACAAGGCCTTGTTACAGGAAAATCTAAGGACAGTGGCCTTCAGGCATGGCTGGATCCAGGGGTTCATATGATGTCCTCTCTGTCTCTGTCCCTGTTTTTCCTGTGTCTTCTCAATCAGCCTCATTCTCAAACTTGCTCTCTCTGTATGGAGCACTGAAATAGACTCACGTTCTCTAATCTTTGTAGCAGAAAGCCCCCAGAGGCAACCAGGACTCCCACCACCCTGCCTCACCTCATGTGCCAGTCACCACCACCTGCAGGGAGTGGCCCTGGAGTCATGCTGGGTTCCTGGGGTAGGGGTGGCTGGGCCGAGGAGACCCCGCGCCTTGTGCTGTTCGGGCTGCGCATGTAGGGCTTTCACCTCCAGCCCTGTGCTGTAGCTGTGACGGCTCACTGATCTCTACAGCCGAAGACCCAGGCCATAGCCAGAGAGGTGGGGCGGAGGCTGCTGCCGGAAGAGTGGCTCAGCTGTGCATGCTGGGATCACAGCCAGGTCCCTGTTGGCCCCGAACACCCAAGGCTTAGGGTTCCAAATGCATAGCCTAACGCCAACACTGAGTCAGAGGAGCTGTGTTTGGCCTTGATCCTTTGTGCAAGCTGGGAATCCTGTGTGAGGACCGAGGGGTTGGGACCTTTGGGCACACACTTATTTTGGTTTTGCCACAGCAGAGAAGATATGAGAGCTTTCTTATCAGGCAGCTGCACATGGCACCGTTCACATGTCTTTGTGAATGGCACCATCTTGAGTTGTGCAGTCTACATTGTGAATAGCTGTACACGACCTCCATACTTTTGAGGTCTGCCCCAAACCCAGATCAGCACTTAACTTGTTTTTGGCACTCAGCATCATTCAGAAAGGTAAGAAATCTGTAAAGGCGAGGAGGGTTAAATCATCGAGAAAGTGAATTTGCAGCTTGTGTTTTCTACAGATTTATTTACTAAGTGGGCAGTTTCCTGTTATGAAAGTCAGGGAGGAGAAATGTCAAGTGTATGGGCTTTGCAGTGCTGTGCCTGCCGTGACAGCTGAGCCATGAGCTAGGGCCTGTCCCTGTGGGGTGGCAGGGGGCAGGTGGGCCGGCCGCGCATGCTCTTGGGCCCCCTCTCCCGGCTGGT
This sequence comes from Fukomys damarensis, assembly GCF_012274545.1. Classification (NCBI taxonomy): domain Eukaryota; kingdom Metazoa; phylum Chordata; class Mammalia; order Rodentia; family Bathyergidae; genus Fukomys; species Fukomys damarensis. The sequence continues at coordinate 9,449,145 of NW_022900946.1, read as the reverse complement.
GAGGCTGGGGCAGTGCACAGCAGCAGCACCGCACCACTTGCTGGCAGTGTGGGGTGGACGCAGGGCCGAGACCGCACTGGGCCACTGCTCTGCCGCTGTGCTGCACCCTCCACCCTTTTATTTCTGTGTTTGAGACAGGGTCTTGCTAAGTTGCTCAGGCTGGCCTTGAACTCGCAGTCCTCCTGCCTCAGCCTCCCGTGTAGCTGGGATCACAGGTGTGCTCCTCCATGCCCAGTATAACCGGCTCCTTCAGGCGAATGCCAGGGGACGGTTGTTGAGGAGTGACGAGAGCCAGCTGCTTATTTGCTGGAGTGGGTGTTGAGAGCCTTGTGTGTGCATGGCTCTTACAGTGCATGGTGGGCGGTGAGTCCCTCTGCAGCCTCGCTCCCACTGTGGCCGTGCGGGTCAGTTGTTGCTGCCTCCCCAGCTCACCTGGGCTCCCAGTCCTGCTGTGAGAGAGAGGAAGCCATGTCAACTGAAGGAGAAAGGAGATGTTGTGTGGGGGGACATTTAGCACGGTGCCCAGAGCCTGTAGGTGTGCTGTGCCCGGTGCCTTTGATCCTAACAAGTGCACATCCCATCATCCAGAAGTGCATCCTGGGCCGGGCGTCATGGCGCACGCCTGTAATCCCAGCGCTCTGGGAGGCTGAGGCAGGAGCATCACAAGTTTAAGCCCAGCCTGGTCTACTAACCAAATCCCATTTCCCAAAAAAAAAAAAAAAAAAAAACCGCTGGGCATGAAGCTCAGTGCAGAGGCCTTCCGTTCAGTCTCCAGGGTGTGCAAGGGGTGTGTGTGAGTGGTGACAAGATGAGAACTCGAATAATGGCGACACAGGATGAATCGGCACAGAACCACGAGGAGGGCGCGTTCATTCATTCCCGGCACTGTGCCGGGCCCGAGCGGGCCGTGGTGGGCTGGGCAGACCTGCCTGGGACACACGGAGCCACCGCCAGCGGCGCCGATGACAGCTGCATGCAGGACAAAGGAGAGGAAAAATTGGGGAGGTGACGGCCGAGTCCGAGTCGGGATCTCTCGGAGGCAGAGACCCGAGTGACGAGAAGGAACCAGACAGACGGAGGGCTGGAAGTACGCTGGGCGGAGGGATGCGATGGCGCAGCGTGCTGGAGGAAGGGCAGGGCAGCCTGGCACCTGCGGTTGTGCCTGACGGTGCCGGTGATGTTTCAGCTCATCCTGAAGGCTGCTGGGACCTCACAGCAGGGGTGGCTGCTGCCACGGAGAAGCCTGGGAGCTGGGAAGCAGGGTCACACGGGGATAGGTGCACCAGACGTCATGACATTTTGCTCTGCCTTCTTCAGGAGCTGCTGCTGCTCTTCTCTTTCTATTTTCCCTCCCTCCCTCCCTTCCAAGAAAAGGTCTTGCTAAGTTCTGAGCAGTCTGGGCTTGAACTTGGAACCCTTCTGCATCAGCCTCCCGGAGTGCTGGGATTCCAGGCGTGCCCACCATGCTTGGCAGCTGCTCCTCTCATTTCAAGGAGAGAATGGTCAGTTTGGTCTCACTCCCTGGCCCCCACTCCCCTGCACCTTCTCGGGCTAGGAACAGACAGCAAGCAAATGTTCCATTTCCCTCATACAGTGGCTCCAGGCTTGTCCTGGCCGTGACCTACTGTCACTTTGAAAGCACAGCAGACTGGTCTCATTTCATGCACAGGATGCATCTGAAGACCTCACAGAAGGCAAAACTTGCATTTTTTCAAGCTGAGTTTCCCACAGGCTTAAATGTCAAGTTGAGGGGACGCAGTCTGGGCAGTTGGAAATCTGCAGCCACCGCAGCTCAGGGTTGGGTCAGCAGCAGCACCTCATGCCTGAATCATCCCTTCCCTTCCCCAGCATCCCTGCCTGTCCCAGTGAGCATTTGGAGGATCTGAAAGCCACCCCGTTGTAATACCAGCTACAACACCAAGCATTTTTCCTAGCTATTTTTTTTTTCCAGTGGTACTGGAGCTTGGACCCAAGGCCTTTACACTGAGCTTTTCTCCCAGCCCTTTTTATTTTTAAAGACAGAGTTTCACTCAGTTGCCCGGGCTGGACTCCAACTTGCAGTCCTCCTGCCTCGGCCTCCCAGAACATTGGTATTAGAGGTGTGCTTCACCTCGCCCAGCTTTGACCTAGCATTTTATATCTGACAACTCATTTGGTATGGACGGCAGTACAGGTAAGGGAATGGAGGCACAGAGAGGAAGGGACTTGCCCGGGATCCCCAGTCAGAGTTCCAACCCAAAGACTGTGCTCTTACTTACCACCGCGTGTCTTCTCCGCCCTTGTCCGCTTCTCCTCCCCGGCCTCTTAGTGTCTCTTCTCTTCTTTGGGAACTCATTGAGTCACAGCCACTGCTGCTGCTGATTCACAGCTGTTTCCCTACATCGAGTTCCTATTCTTAAATCATTGATTCCTGGGATCATTTTGTAGCTGTCTCCCTGTCACTCAAAGAGCCCTTGAGTGACATTGTTTCGGAAGCAGGGATCGAACTCGGGACCTTGCACCTGCCAGGCAGGTGCGGTGCCACTGAACTACATCCCCAGCTCAAGTGACATTATTATAGAACATTTTAAAAAGACGTTAAATTATAGGCGCAGTCACTACTCACAGAAGTGTGGATGCATAGAAACACATGGGTCCTTTGCAGACTGGAGATGGATGGGTCTCCGCTTGGCTGCTGTGGCGCCCCCAAGTGGCAGCGCCCAGCTTTGTTTACACCGCCCTCCAGGAGGTTGCTTGGCTGACTGCTCTAAACCCCTAAACATTTTGTGCAAAAAGCCTACCTTGGTGAGAGTTTAAGGATGCGGCACTACTTCAGGTTTACACTGTTCCGAGTTGCACCAAAGGTTCTGAGAGCTCCTGTGTCGTGGATCTCGCAGCCCAGGGCACCGTCCCTATGCGTCGCTGCTGCACTTTTGCTCTGCCTGCTTCCGGGCGCCTGGTCTCCGAGGTGTAGGGAGCCGATCAGGGGCGGGGACGGTGTTAGAGACACAGGTACCTCTCTGGAATCCCTTGGCTACCACTGAGACCTGCCCTCCCACCACAGGATAGCCAGCCGGAGCGGTGACAAGGACGGCGACTCTGTCCACACGGCCAGCGACGTCCCGCTGACCCCACGGACCAGCTCCCCGGATGGGAGGCGCTCGTCCTCAGACACATCCAAGTCCACGTACAGCCTGACGCGGAGGATTTCCAGTGAGTGTGTGTGCTCGCCGGGCTCCCCCAGACATCAGCCGCGTCTCCAAGCAGGGATGCGAAGGGCAGGGCTGGTGGGCGGTGGAGATGAAGTCGGGTAACAGCCCAGGACACAGGTGATTAGAGGCAGTGACCCCATGACAGAAGGTGTGTCCAACCTACCTGATTTCTGCTGAGGTCACTCAAAAGTGGTCGTTTTAATTGGTTTATGGATCGCAAGTTCAATCGACTCAATGGGCTCACACTGTCTCGTGTGTTATTTTGGAGCCTGCTGCCTTGTTACACAGCAGGGCCCCTGGATGCGTCCGTGTGGGCACAGAGGGTTGCGTAGAGACAGACGTTACGCTGCTGCCCTGATGGATGGCAGCTGATGCTCCATGTGAAGAGGTACCTGGGCAGCGCGACAGCTGTGGCCAGCTGGAAAGGTAGAGTCCCGTTGGAAGAGGCCAGGTGGTTGCCACTGCAGCCTAGCCATGGGTGGCTGTGAGGGATTTTGGGCCCAGTGTTGTCTGATCTTCCTGAGGAGAAACTGGCAATCTGGCATTGTAAATGAAAACTCCTTACCTTTAAACCTAAACAAAATATATGCGGATGCGGAAGTCCCATGTGGCCACCCACTTTGCTGGGTTGTGTAGCATATGCATTTGACCAAATGGCAGGATTTGAGTGGGGAGGAGAGAGGATACAGACCAGGGACCGCAGCCTTCTGTCACACTGCAGAAGTGTTCACTGGCTCCCTAAGCTGACTGACGTCTGAGATTCACTCAGCAGGGGGAAGGTGGTTCACATCCATGAGGTTAATCCACTCCGGCGGTGAAGATCAGTGCCTAAGCTTTCCTCGGAGCAGATGGGGAAGGAAGGAGGAGAAAGAAATTCTGAGGCCTCAGATAGGGAGACTGAGGGGGTGTTGGGCTTCTTGAGGTCTTGCTCTTTCTCTCTGTGACACGAGAGGCCCCTTGCACACCTGCACTGTCCGGTACGACAGCCAAAGTCATGCGCAGCTGTTGGCACATGCATGGCGTGGGGCCAAGTGGAGAGATGGTGTGTGGAGCACACACTGGACACTGGAGGTACTGTGAAAGAGAATTTAAAGTATCTCACTAAAATGCTTTTAGTGATTGTCTGTCAAAACGATAATACTTTGGGGCCTTAGCTCGGTGGTGCTGCCGCCTGCCTAGCAAGTGCAGGGTCCTGAGTTCAATCCCTGGTACCAAAAAAAAAAAAAAAATAATAATAAT
>NW_022900946.1:9425012-9444633 GCF_012274545.1 Fukomys damarensis | reverse complement strand
GGGCCTGAGTTCAGTCCCTGGTACCAAAAAAAAAAAAATAATAATAATAATAATAATATCTGGACCCACATCTGAACACGAAATTCATCCATGTTTCAGATCTTCCGTGCACAACCTGAAAGTAACTATATAATATTTTGAATGCACCTGCATTTTGGCTGCCACCCACCGCAGAAGGTCAGGGAAGCCTTTTCCCTGGGACATCAGTATTAGCACTCAAAGAATTTTAGATTTGGGAGCATTTTGTATTTTTGGATTAAGGATAGTCAGCTAGTAGGTCTAATAAAATCAACCGTTTACATTAAATCGCACTTATTTATTTGCACATTTTACATGTTGTGATTTGGGTACGTTTGAAGTTACCTGTGTGGCTTGTATTGCTCCTGTGGGCAGTGCTGCTCTCCACGGTTTCCGTCTTGCGCCTGGCCCTGGACGCAGGTGTTCCTGGCGTGATTATCAGTGCACCTGTTGTGCGTCAGGCAGGAGTCTCGTGATGTTAGCTGGCACGACAGGTGTGTGGGCGATGGACGGTAACGCTGTGAGCTCACTGTCAGAACGGGAGGAGCGAAGACTAGAGTGATGGGCTGCTGGCTGACGAAGGGGGGAGGCAGCCTTGGAGCCCTGAGGTTCCAGCAGGACCCTTAAGAGATGCGCTTATTGCCATGTGAGCTCTGCGCACAGTGTGTGCCTGGTCCTTCCCAGGCATCGGCTCAGTGAATCCTCACCACTGTCTTTGAAGTAGGTGTTGTTACTGTTTTACGGAAGGGCGAAACTGAGATCTGGGGAACTTGACGTCGTGTGCCCGGAGTCACAGGGCTCATGAATAAGTAGCTGAGTTGCAATTTGGCGCAGGCACATGGGGCGGCAGCACAAGGTGATGGTGACCGCCAGACAAGCCACACCTGACACCTGCTACCTCTGCTGTTGCTGCTGCATCGTCTTTCTTCTTCTTCCTGTTCCTCTTCTTCTTTTGCCTTTTCCCCCAAGTATTTTATTTAAATATTAGATTTCATAAAGCACATCAGCTAACCATTTGGCATACATCTCTCACGTCAGCCTGAGAGATAACAATTCAGTTAGGCTACCTCTGCTTCTAAGGGTGGGACCTTTGGGACAGACTGGGGATAACCGAGATGACCTAATGGTCAGAGGGCTCGTGAGAGTGGATGGCCAAGGACGTGCAGTCCGTTTAGAACCGTGGCAGCAGTGGTGATGTGGACACACAAATCAGCGCGCGGTCAGCCCTCTGTACCCGTGGTTCTGCATCCTCCATTTCACCCAACAGGGATCAGAAGGACTCAGGAGAAAATGCTTCTGCCCTGAAAATGTCCAGACATATTTCTTTCTTTCTTTTTTTTTGGTTTTTTTGAGACAGGGTCTCTCTATGTAGTTGAGACTGACCTGGGACTCACTATGTAGCCCAGGCTGGTCTCGAACTCACAGTGATCCTCCTCCCTCAGCCTCCAGAGCGCTGGGATTATAGGCGTGCACCATCACGCCCGGCATCAGACATATTTCTTGTCATTGTCCTCTAAAGGACAGAACAGAGCAAGTAATTACAAAGCATTCACATGGCATTAGAGATTCCAAGTAATCTAGAGATGACCTGAAGCATCGGGAGGATGTGTGCACTTCATACATAAATACGGTGCCTTTGTATATAAAGCGCCTGGGCATCGTCCTACTTTTGGGGTCCACGGGGGCCCTGGAACCGACCCCATGGATTTAGGGGTGACTGCGGTCCCAAGTGCACAGGGAAGAACATTTTGCAGCAGGGGAGCTGTGAGCGCCCATCAGGGTTGCCGGTGCCGCTGCCCGGCCCAGGGAATGATGCTCACTGCTGTTTCGGCCTCTGTTTAGGTCTGGACTCACGACGGCCCAGCTCCCCGCTCATCGATATCAAACCTATTGAGTTCGGCGTCCTCAGTGCCAAGAAGGAGCCGATCCAGCCCTCGGTTCTCCGGCGGACCTACACGCCCGATGACTACTTCCGGAAGTTCGAGCCGCAGCTCTACTCCCTGGACGCCAGCAGCGACGATGTGGACGCACTGACCGACGAGGAGATCCTGTCCAGGTACCAGCTGGGCATGCTGCACTTCAGCACGCAGTACGACCTGCTGCACAACCACCTCACCGTGAGGGTCATCGAGGCCCGGGACCTGCCGCCCCCCATCGCCCACGACGGCTCGCGCCAGGACATGGCGCACTCCAACCCTTACGTCAAGATCTGCCTGCTGCCCGACCAGAAGAACTCTAAGCAGACGGGGGTCAAGCGCAAGACCCAGAAGCCTGTGTTCGAGGAGCGCTACACCTTCGACATCCCGTTCCTAGAAGCTCAGAGGAGGACCCTGCTCCTGACCATGGTGGACTTTGATAAGTTCTCGCGCCACTGTGTCATCGGCAAAGTGTCCGTGCCTTTGTGCGAAGTGGACCTGGTGAAGGGCGGGCACTGGTGGAAGGCGCTGATTCCCAGCTCACAGGTAAGGCCGGCTTTGCGGCGTCTCCTCCTGCAGGCTTAACTGAGGAATGGTCGTTTTTATTTCACTTTGCTATTTATAACTATTTTTTATAGTTATGAAACTTTTTTTATACTGAGATGATTTTTGGCTTTAAGAAGTTGCAAAAATAGCAGAGTCCTCATGTCTTCTTCACCCTCTGACGATGACATCTTACACCCCGGAGTACATTAGCCACGCCGGGGAGTGGACATTGGAAACTAGGCTGGGCGCAGTCCAGATTTCACTGTTTTTCATGTGCACTGCTGAGCGTGTGTGTGTGTGTGTGTGTGTGTGTGTGTGTGTGTACACGCAAGTGTTTCTGTGAAATCTCATCGCGTAGACAGATTTGTGTAACCACCACCACTCTGGGAGCTTTTCTGTCGTTGACACTGTTACTTAATCAGGAGAATGACTGCTCAGGGTATAAAGCTATCCGTCATTTTGACTTTCAGAAATTGATTTGGCAGGAAAGAAAAGTGAGGGCCAGAGACTGGGATGACAAGTGGATGCTTCTCAGGCAGATTGTTAGATTGGCAAGTGGGATCGGCTGCTGGGGACGTCACCCCTGGGCCCCGCTGTGTCCCCAGCGGCTGTTGGGCATTCGTGTCTTACCTGTTGTGGGCACTGGGGGGAAGATCCAGCCGTAAGAAGCTCCTCTGACCCGGCACACTGCTGACAGCAGTGCCCTGTGATGCAGGCAGGACTATTTTACACGAACATACGAAGAACAAACCAGAGGTGTATCTCTTGGTCCAGGATCTGATGACCCAGTACCACATTGAGGCGGACAGTTTCTTGTTTTTTATTCTTGGAGCCAGAGATGGAACCAGGGCTTTATATTTGCTGAACACTTGCTCTACAATGGAGTCCTGGGTACAGGTTTTGTTCATTTCTTTGTAATTTAAAAAGAAAATTTTTAGTGCATGTTTGCAGGTTTTAAACATGAGGCCCAAGAGGGATGGTTTCACTACAAAACAGTGTGTGTATGTGTAAGGGTGTGTGTATGTGTGGTCTTCAAACGTAGAGATTTATCGCTCTCGGACTGCATTCTCTAAGAAAATTCTGAGGCCAAGGACATTGTTTATCAGGGAAGTGACACCAGGATGGAACAGGAAGGTCACAGAAACGATGTGCAATTGAGTTGCCTCTCACCATGGTCCTAAACCTACGGGGAGACCAAGAGCTCGTGCAGCCACAGCCACAGCAGGCGAGGGAGCCAGGCTGTTTGCATGGACGCCGTCTCCCCCATCACAGAGTAATGGTTGCTGGAGTTCAGAGATCGCATCCCTGCCCCTCTGGCCTGTGGCCCTGGTGGGTGTGAAATGGTGTGTGAGGTGGCAGCTGGACGGCAGCTGTGTGTGGGGAAGCGGTGTGGGAGAGGGGAGGGTGAGCAGCCTCTGGGAGAACCTTCCTTCCAGGCGCTCCGGCCAGAGACGTCGCCTGTTTTCTGTGCATCTTCTGGGGTATCTGACACCACTCCGCCTTCTGAAATCTTATAGCGTAAAGAACACAGTAGTTCCAGCCTGCCAGGTTCTGTTCTTCCGCGCAGGAGATGCAGAGGATCTGATGTGCACACAGCTGGCCCCCTTTCCGTCTTTGCTCGGATGGCACCTTCCTAGCACAGCCTCCCCAGCACATCACTGCACTTTGTGGTTTGGTTTCTTCTGTCCTCCGACTCTCCCTCACTTCTTGTCTTTCTTTCTCCTTCCCAGTCCTGGTGCAGATGCAGGGATGGGAGATGGAGACACTCGGCCTCCATTAGGCTGGTGGGAGTCCCCTTCCCAGGGGAGCCTTTGTGGTGACATTGCCGCCAGTGGCATAGGCCCAGCCACCCCATGTCCTGCCGGTGTGATGGGCCCTCTGCTTCCTCCCAGGTTGGGTGGAGGTATGGCCCCCCATCCAGGTGTGAAGCCAGGCGTTCAGGCCCTCACCTTGTTGGAGGGCCTGGTGGGTGGTAAGCCTGTGACGGTGGCAGTTGTGGTTGTCAGGAGGGCACGCGGCCTGTCCCACACCCCTTCAGAGCAAGGCTGCACTTTGTAATGTCCCAGAGTGCTACGTAGTTATAACACATGATGCATATCGAACCTGGAAGGCTAGGAGTAGAAAGGTTTCTGACTGCGCCTGACACGGTGCCTTTGTAAGTGTCCCCAGAGAGCCGCCTTGTCCCTTCCAATGTGTGACAGTGAGAGCCTTCACCATAGACTAAATCCTAAGCCCCTGGGGTATGAGAAATACACTTCTGTTATTTATCAGCACCATATAGTATTAGTAGCATATAGTATTTTTCTGATGGCGATCCAAATGGAGGAAGACAAGGAGGAAATATACTGACAGCTGCAGAACTTTGAAATGCCTTTGAAAAAGATGGAGAGTTGGATAGATAGGTATGCAATAAAGCAGAAATAGCATATTTAAAAGACTGTGAGTAACAATAACTGCATGCTGTAGAATCTGGGTGATGCAGCTAAGGGTGTTCACTACAGTTCTTTCAGCTTTTCTGTATTTGAAAATGTTCATGAGAAAACGTTGGGAGCAAGAGACAGGAGGAGATGGAGCACCCATTAAGTGTAATTGCTATCTTTGGGCAAGAACTGATGACTGTGTGGATCCAGAGTGGGGCGGCAGGAATAGGTGGCCAGCTTTGGGCTGCTTCCCTGGTCCCCACTGAACCCCACTTTGGCGGCTGCAAAGGAAGGGGGCTTTCCACTACTGCAGCTGTTCCCCGTAACAAGCGTCAGTATCCCCCCAAGAGTGGAGGCCACGAGGTTCCCAGATCTCAGCCTTGCTGGTTCAGATTCCTAAGCCTCGGGGGCACATGAGTCTGCACTTTAGCAAGGGTGTGGGGCGATGCTCAGGTAGGGACTCTGGACTTCATTCTGAGAACACGGCGGGTGCTCGAGGGCTGAGAGGTTTGGCTGTCGAATAGACAAGGGTCTGGAGCTTGCCCTTGGCACTCACGGGTTGGATTGGTGGTGGCGTAATAAGATGGGACAGCTGGGGTGGGCCTGGGCCTTGCAAATGCCTGGCATACAGTGGACACCCAGTGTCCGGCTGCCATTGTGATGGAATGGAGCAGCCATAGGGGAAGGAGCATGCTCGCCAAAGTTCATGGGGTTAATTCTGAGTCGTGTCTGAGCAGAGAAACTGTTGTTGTTGTTGTTGTTGGTATGGGGATGGAACCCAGGGCCTGCGCGCTGAGTTATATCCGCAGCCCATTTTTATGTTTTACTGTGAGACAGAATCTCCCTATGTTTCTAAAGTACCCATTCTGGGCTGGAACTTGTGCCCTTCCTGCCTCAGCCTCCCGAAGTGCTGGGATTATAGGCATGCATCACATTGCCCCGCTTGGGTATAGAATCTTGTATGACAAAACTTCACTGACTGCTGAGGAGGAATGTTTGATTTGGTCCCCAAAAGAAGAGAATATGTTCAGTCAAAAGTGCTATTTGTGCACTGGAGGGCTGGATATTTACATTTCTGAAGATTGCTTTCACCTGCAATTGCTCTGGTCAAAGGAAACCTTTAGATCTCGGGTGTCCAGGTTTCTGGGCGCTGTGGCTTAGGAAGTGGAGTCTGCGTGTATTGTTTCTGACGCAGCCATCTTCTCTGGTGACCACTGACCCGTAGGACTGACATCTGTCCTCCTAGCTTGGGCTTCCCCACAGACCAACCTCATGACAGTGGTTTCAATGGGCATGTTTTCTCAGAAGGGACAGAAAAATGAACTAGAAGGGAAGGGGGAAAGAAAGTAATTAAAGGGTGTGTTGTCTTGCAAGTTACTCCTTCTTGTGGGCTGCAGGAGTTTGTCCTCCAGGGAGCCCAGCGCAGCAGGCTGGAGGGGTGAGGGAGCAGGTCAAGTGTTCACTGGCTCCCATCACACGGGTTTCAAGGTGCTCCCAGGAGTCTCAATGCCCTGGGCACCTCTGGCTGGCCACGTGGATGTGAGTAAAGAGGACACTGGTGGCCTGGAGAAGTTCAGTGGACACTGATGTGTCGAGACGGCGAGCTGGGTGGTCACCTGCAGCCTCACCACACTTGCCTCACCACCTCTGTATGTGGTGTGTACCCTCACTTAGGGCTCAGGATGCAGATCCCCACTCTTCCTTCTCTCTGCTTCCCCGTCTTCATTTCTCCTCTGCTCTGATCAGAAAGATACAAAGCAGATGAGTGAGACCCCGGGCTGAGCAGAAGTCCACAGAAATGGCAGCACTCTTCCTACAGAGGGGCTCACCCTGCAAGGCCTCTCCAGGCAGCTTTCGAGCTGAGGCCAGAGGGGAGGGAGGAAGGGCAGGAAAATCCATCGCTCTTTTGACTTAGCCAGTGCGCCCTCCACCCTGAATCTTTTCCCTCTGGAGCCTGGGAACAGTGAACCTGTGGACCCTGCAGAACCAGGCCTTGGCTTCCTATAGCTCCTGAGGAGGGATTGGGTCCCAGCTGATGATGGCTCCTTTGCCTCTCCCTGATCCTCAGCTTTGGGCCCAGTGGCCAGTCTAGGATCAACAGCAAATGCCCCCACTCAGTACCCTGCCTGTGTTCAGGGACAGGCTTGCCATATTAACTACTGCATGGACGTCAGCTTGTGCTATCACTTATTCTCAAGATCTTTAAAATTTTGGAGGGATTCACTAAGGTGTTGTGTTGAATAAATGTCATTGTGTGTAAAGCATTACCTGTTTTTGTTCGTTTCAGTGCTTCTGCTGGAACCCAGGGCCTCGCAGGCTAGGCAAGTGGTCTCCCACTGAGCTACATCCCCATCCCCTTTTTAAATTTTTATTTGGAGACAGGGTATTGCCAAGTTGCCCAGGCTGACCTTGGACTTGCAATCTTCCTGCCTTAACCTCCCAGGTAACTAGTATGACAGATGTGTGCCTGGCTTAGCACATTCTCTTTTAAATTGGGCTGACTTGGTTAAGTGTGAACATGGATCTAGCGCTACCCCCATTAACTAGGGATGAGGATCTTGCTGCATGGGTAGTTGAGGGGTGTACAGTGACGGTACTAATGATGACTGACTTTTACATAGCTCTCTCGGTGTGCCAGGGCTTTCTTCGTACATACTGAGCCTCCACTGTTGGAAATGTATGTTTCATATACCCCTTAGAAGGCAGGAAATACAGCTCAGTGGTACAGTGTTTGCTTAGCATGTGTCTTAGTTACTTTTCTCTAGTGGACACAAAATACCTGACACCTAAAGTTAAGGGACAGAAGGTTTATTTGGACTCACAGTTTGTAGAGGTTTCAGTCCACAATCAGCTGGCTCCAAGGCAGGGTGGTGTGGCAGAGGGGCATCACAGAGGAGAAACAATGCATGGTGGGCAGAAGGCAGCAAAGCAGTAAAGTAGCAAGAAAGCAGTAATGACAGCAGCCCTCTTTCCATCCCTTGTATTCTATCCAGGATATATGCCCTTAGGCTGGCCTTCTCCAGTATCCACACCCAGAACTGTGCCAAACCAATCAGTGGACTGATTTAGTAATCACACACCTTTGATCCGGGCATCACACACTCTAGATGCAGCCACCTCTGAAAATCCCCAACTATGACCCCATGAAGCTTTGGGGAGATATCTGGATATGAGCCGTAACAACATGTTGGTGGCCCTGGGTTCCCTTTTAAGTAGTACAAAGGAAAAAAAAAAAACAAAAAAAAAAACACCAAAAAGCCTTCCATGATATACCTTATACATAACCTGAAGATAATTTTTTGTAATATTTTTAGTGCACTTGCCATTTGATTGCTAGTAATAATTTGGGTTAAAATGTTTTGAATTTGGGAACATTTTGGATTTTTAGATTTATTAACTCTTATTGCCATCCTGTTTTTATAGATGAGGAAACTGAGGCCTGTGTGAAGGAAGTGGCCGTAGCCACAGTGCTGGAATTTGAACCCAGGCCATTTCCCTGCAGAGGCTGTTCTCCCTGCCCCCTGTACCTCCTCATGATAGACCAGGTCAGGCAGAGCCCTGGCAAACCATGTACCTGAGGACGTGGTACTGGGGACCAAGTACCCAGAGGATGCAGGGAGGGAGCTGGGATGGAGGAACCCAAGAAGAGGAGAGGAGCTTGGGGAGCAAATGAAGTTGAGATCAGAGGAACTGGCCTTGGAACTGATTTTGGTCTCAGTATATGCAGTGTGATAAAAAAAAAAAAAATACAGGGTGCTTAAAATTTTTTCTAATTTGGTATAGTAAACACTTTGTCATTAATTCCTCTCAAAACAGTCTCCCTTGCTTCAAACACACTCATCCCACCCTCCTCGGCACTTTCTGAAGCAGCCCTGGAAGCCCTCTTTCATGAGCGTCTTTAGCTGTGTCGTCCTGGCTGCCTCGGTGTTCTGAATGGATTAAAAATGTTTTCCTTTCATGGTCATTTTGACTTTGCAGAAGAGCCAGAAGGTGGTACAATGCCAGATATGGTGAGTAAGATGGATGAAGATACATCATAATGTTTTCACTTGACAGAAATTTCTCTTGGGGCTTTGCATCAATTCAGGACATGGGACAGCCATGAAAAGACACTCATGAAAGAGAACTTCCAGAACGGCTTCAGAAAGTGGCGAGATGGTGGGATGAGTGTGTTCGAACAAGGATTATTTTGAGGGGGTTAATGACAATGTCTTTCACAGTAATTTTTTTTATTTTTATTGAAACTTCAGTGTATTTCTTGGTTATACCACATATCCTACTTTGAGATGAACCATATACTACTTTGATCCAGATGATAGAAGAGATTTCAGGATTATTTTTAAAGACTATTTATTTTTAGGGCAGTTTTAGGTCATGGAAATGTGGGGAGGAATATTCAGGGGTCACCCATGCACCCTGTGACCCCACACAGGTTCAGCTTCCCCCGTACCAGCGTTCCTTACCAGAATAGTACATTTCAGGCAGTTGCCGGACCTGTATTGACATCATTGTTGTCCCCAATTCATAGTTTACTTTAGGGTACACTCTTGGCATTGGGTGTTCTGTGGTTTTTGACAAATTATGATGACCTCTATCCACCATGATAATTCTATATAGAGTAGTTTCACTGAAACTTTAAAAAAATAATAATAATAATTTGAGATGCTTGGAGTTTTGTGCTGGTAGTTCATGGTCCCTGGAAACTGCTTGGAGTGATAGGTGCCCCCAGCCCACCTTGTCAGCTGCAGAAAACAGCCTGGTAAACATGGACACCTCGCTACACTTTGGATTTTGTGGTCACTCCCCATTTGCAGCTGTCACAGGCAAGGCCCCAGAGAAGGCAGATGTCGATGTTTTAAGGAAGGTCCCTCGTTAACTGGCTCTGAGCTGCCCTTTCCTATGAGCTTCTCAGAATCCTGGCCTTTGTGTATGAGTTAAAATTATTTCCTGTCCAGGTTCTTGAGGATGCAGTAATTTAGCCCAGGCTAGAGCCTTACAAAGCAGCCATAAATTAGAAATTTCTTTTTAAGTAGTCCTTCTTGTTTTCCTCATTCTTGAGTAAATTGATTTTCTAGTTTAGACTTCAACATGAGCCTTTTGATTCCAGTTAGAACATGAAGTAGAAGGGGACCGAAAGGTGACTTGGACCAGTCAACTTCCCTATTTCATAGATGAGAAAACTGCAGTATAGAGAGGTTGAGAGACTTATCCAGAGTCCCTCAGCTTTCCTTGCCCTGGGGTTAGTTGGCCTGACTTCCAGGCAGGCAGTCTTACCACTGTGCCAACTGCTTTGCCCGACAAAGGATGTGCTCTAGTGGCTAAGAGCACAGAGATGGATCCATCCAGACTCGGTTAAAGTGCTGGCTCTGCTCCTATTAGAGGTGTGGGTTCAGGCGGGTCTCTTTCTGTCTCTGAGCCTCAGTTTCTTTATCTGTCAAAGGGGAATCATGCGGTGTGCTGCTGCCAGCTTGCACTGGCTCACAGAGCTGTGTGTTAAATTTTCAAGGAATTTTGCAAACCTGCTGTTGTCACATTGGTAGCTTGAAATCAGCGTATAAACAAGTGCCACAAGTCCCTTTTCCCTGGAGAGTTTCACATTTGCCATCATGCCACTTATCCTAGCAGGACTTAGCTGGACGGTTGTTGTGGGCAGTTAGAGATCTAGCTGTGTAACGTGCTGAGGACGGAGAGTCTGACCCATGAACACAGTGCTGCCAAACTGATCAAAAGCACAGCCAAGCAGTCCCATAAACTCAGGTCAGAGCCAGCCCAGCGCTTCTAGCGGTGTGACATTGAGTGGTCTCTCAGTGGCATCAGTAAGTGCTGGCTTGCCCTGAATGCTTTCTAGGGACCTGGCCCTGTCTGAGGGCTTTCCACTTAAGTTTGAAAACTATTCAGGGACTGTCAGTATCCTATTATTCTTTTAGAGTTAAGAAACTGAGGCACAGAAAGTTGTCCTTGCTCAAGTCACTAGCCCAAGGTCATGAAGTTGGCAAATGCATTCAGTCTGGTATCAGCTCTTGACCTTCGCAGCTTAACTTCCTGGGGAAATGGCAGGAATGACAACCCCAACTTGTAGTCAAGGTGTCAGCTGATGATTCCCAGGTGGTCCCACAGGGCAAGGCCTCACTGGTAACAACACTTAAGTAAATGTCGTAGGCAGTCATTGCTGTGATGATTACACTGAAATCTTCCTGGCCATGAGATCGACAGTTGGACTAAGGAGAAAAAAGTAACGCTTGACAGACAAGCCTTTCATCAGCTCCGGCGGGTTGGGAAGGTGGAGTCCTGAGTTCCCAGTGTTCAGCAGGTTGGGTGGCTCAGGTATCTGACCTCCAGAGGGATCACAGGGGTCTCTGGTTAGACAGAGAGAAGTTGAAGGTTTCCTTGGGCTGACAACATTGGTTGAGCAGATATGTATGACAGGTCTGCGGCTACAAACACGAGAGGGCCTGGTCCCTGCCCTCGCCTGTCACAATATAATGAATAGCAAGTGTTTGTCAAGTGCTTCCTGTTTCTGATAGTGTGGACCATCTCTATTTTTTTTTTTTTAATACGTGATCCCATAGAATACTCACAAAAGCCTGTGAGATAGGTCGTCTTCCCCATTTTACAGTGGGGAGAAACTGAGGTCCTGGTCAGTGGGTGACTCATGTGGTTTATCCAGGGAACAAATGGCAGGTCCAGGACTTAAGCAGCATGACTCCTGAGCTCAGTACTTTCTTATTAGCTGTAGTAGCCTTTGAGAAACATTCATGGCCATCCACATCTATGACACAAAGAGAAAATTGATGGAACCAGGGGAGAAAAGGCCTTTTCATTTGAAGCAGTAGCACAACTGTTTCTGCTCAGCTTTAAGGAAAATGATGTCTAAAGTAATAATAGATTCAGTTCTTCAGTGCTGATGTCTAAGTCATATATATATATTCACCCATGTAATGCTCATAGTACACAAGAGGTGCTCTTATTGTCTCTGTTGTGCAGATAGCAAGACTGAGGCCAGGGAGTCAGGAAATGTGCCCATACCCAGCGGTGGTAAAAGGGTTTTATCCAGGGTTTATGTTGGGCTCTCTAGAAGGAAAAGGACTGAATCATCAAGATACCTATGAATGCTCTTGAGCAGATCTTTGTGGATCTTCATGTATTTCTCTCTAGAGCAATGCAGATGCTTAGTGATATAATGTAAGCCACAAATGTAATTCAGGTTTCCTAATAGCCACATGTATTGTCCAGCATTCCTGTTGCCAGGACAAATACTCAACACCCACAGCTTAAAGGAGGAGAGGTTCAATTTGGCTCATGGTTTCAGAGGGTCTAGTCCATGGTTGGCTGGTCCCAAGCAGAAATGTCATGGCAGAAGGGTGGAGGGGGCAAAGAGATGCTAGCTCATGGTGGCTAGAAAGCAGCTTAGGGAAACAGTGCCAGAGAGGAAGGGATCGGGGACCAGACATAGTCCCCAAGGTCACAGATCTCTAACCCACCCAGATACACCCAGAAATATCCTTTACTATTCCCCTCAGCAGCTCTCAAGCCAATCCCATTGATACCCCACTTTAACTGTCACACCACATTTTAAAAGCTAGAAAGAAGGCCTGGGATTTAGCTCAGTCATGCCACCGCCTGCCTTGTGAGCACAAAGTCCCAAGTTTGATGCCCGGTACCAAAATAAATAAAAAGCTAGAAAGAAACAGCTGAAATTAATTTGAACACCATTTTATTGAATCCGGTACATCTAAAATGTTGTCATTTTTACATGTCATCACTATTTAAAAAGTGTGAGCATGAAATGGGCCTTTTGTCATACTAAACTGTCAAACCCATCGTCCGTTCTGTACCACCAGCACACCCCAGGTTCCCAGCTGCACTCTTGGTGCACAACCACAGGAGGCTGGTGGATTCTGTATAGACGACTCGGCTCTGGAAAGATATGAGTAATCCAGTTGGCTCTCTGGACTGTAAATCTCACCTCCCTACTTCCCATCGAGCCTCATCTCCAGTGGGCTCCCCCTTGGGCTAGGTGTCCAGAGCTGGTGTCAGATGTTACTAGAAGGTGTGACCTTGACTGATGTGGACTTTTACTCCAGCTTTTACTGGCTTCAAGATGGGTGGAAAGCCAGTGCAGAGAGGATGAAGCAGAGGGAGGAGTAAAGCGGAAGGCCTGGTTTCCAAAGAGTTTCTGACCAGCTGGTGGCCGTGTTGGCATCCTTGGCTCTGAGGTCTTGTTGAACTGGTTTTGGGAAGGAGATGGGGCCAGCAGGAGTCACTGTGGGAAGGTCAGATCAGCTCCATGTCACTGGAGGCAGGGCTATACGCTCCTGTGAGGGATCAGACAAGGGACAGCTCTGACCTCACCCCCAGAGCTCCCTCAGTGGTGCCTTCATGTCCTTGAGGACCTACAGCAGAAGTCCCCTTCATTGCCACACCCACCAAGGCTCTAGTTACCCGGATGGCCCCGTTGACCACGTGGCCTGCACTTAACACCCCCTGAAACAGGAGGCTGTTTTCTTAAACCCTGTTGAGACAGGAGGCGTGCTTATTGGAGGCACACAGAGGCCAGCTGCCTTGCGGCCCCCTGCAGGGTAGGACCTGCCACCTGTGCATGAAATATCAGGACCTAGGGCCACCAGAGACACAACCCCAACTGAGGTTCCCTTGATAGCAGTTAGAGGGAAAAGTTCCCCTCAGGACACAGCCCCAGGAGCTTCAGGCTGGATCCAGGGGCCCAAACCTGGTCATCAGAAATATGGACGGACGCTCTACCTGGTAGACATTAGGATGCATAGCCTCCAGCCAGCACTCAGCCCAGCGCCCTGTATCAGTGTGCTGTGGCTGCAGAGCAAATCACCATGAACGTGAAACAGTGTCCGTGTATTGTCTCATGCTTTCCAGACAGGACTTCGCTGGTCCTTTGCTCAGTCTCACCAGGTCACATCAAGGTGTTGTTTGGTGCTCTGATCTCATGTGAGGCATGAGGCCTCTTCCAGGCTAAGTGGTTGTTGGCATAATGCAGTCTTGCACAGCTGTAGGAGTGAGTCCTCAGCTTCCGGAGGCTCCACTCTTCCCTGGCCGTGGACCTCTCTATACATGACAGTTCACTGCTTCAAGGCCACTTTGAACCTAACCTGGAGAGATCTGCTGCTGCTCATCGGATCAAGTCTGACCCCCCCAGGATAACCTCCCTTTCAGTGAACTCCATTAACTGGTAAGGGACCTTAATTATAAATGAAAACCTTTCCCTGTGCTGTATAATGTCATCCAGTCACGGAGCACCATCTCATCATACTCAGAGGTCTCACACTGAAGGGGAGAGGGTTGTACAGAGTCCCCTGAGGGCCATTTTAGAATTCTGCCCATAACTTCCTCATAGAGGAGGATTCTGATTGGTTGGGTTGATCTCATGGCCACCTCTGAGCCAATCACCGTGGCTGGGGAGAGGCCAGGGTGGGCAGGGTCGGCTGCCCAGGTTTAGTGTCCCATATACATCACAGCAAAGAAGTTCTGGTACCAGAAGGGGGAGGGGCAGGAATGCTGAATAGATGGGAGCAGGAGGTGACCCCCAAACCAGAGACCGAGATAAGGTACCGTTTGTATAACAGGGTGCCTCAGGTCAGCTGACAGAAAAGAGAAATGAAGCTGCGAAGGATGCCCTGGATTTGGTGTTTTTTCCAAATTAAACAATTTTAGTGTATGTGCTGCCAAAGCAGCCTCCAAATCAAACAGTGGAGCCATTACATTCTTACCACATGCCAGCCGTGGGAGCAGGCCCTAGAGTATAGTGGTAAGAAGGTGGGCTTTGCAGTCTCACAGCCCTGACGTGGTATCTTACGCCTTCATCCATGCAGCAGGTACTTACCAAGCACCTGCTCAGACTGGGCGCCAGTTTCCCAGGAAACACTGTGTGACCTCGGGGGGTTTCCCTGACTTCTCTGAGCCTCCATTTTCAGTGGAGAAACTGGAGATAAGAATGGAAAGAATAGGGCTGGGGATTTAGCTCAATGGTGCCGCTGCCTGCCTTGCAAGCACAAGGACCCGAGTTCAATCCCCAGTACCAACAACAACAGCAACAAAAATAGTAGTCAAGATCACAGGGTCTGAGTCCATCTCCTCAGGTT
Source organism: Fukomys damarensis (assembly GCF_012274545.1). Lineage (NCBI taxonomy): Eukaryota > Metazoa > Chordata > Mammalia > Rodentia > Bathyergidae > Fukomys > Fukomys damarensis. The sequence continues at coordinate 9,429,621 of NW_022900946.1, read as the reverse complement.
CGTACGCTGTGAACCGTTTTGGCAACACTTCTGGCACCGAATGTGTGGAGTTTTCTCCATACCCGTCCATTCTCCATTCCTCTGGACCCCAATTTAGGGTTCTAAAATTCAGTTCTGGCAGTCTTTGCCCTGAGCTAGTGCAGACCCTCAAGGGTAAAGCGTGGATCCACAGAATGCTCCTGCTTCAGCGGCCAGTCGAGCCCTAGCTTGTTGACCCTACTATAAATGGAGGGTTCCTGTGGTCCATCCTCAGGTGCAGTAACTTGCTAGAAATGGTCACCAAACTCAGGGAGGCACTTCACTTGTGATCATCAGTTCATTATAAACAGTACGACTCAGGCTGGATGTGGTGGGGTACACTGTAATTTCAGCATTTGTGAGGCTGAGGCAGGAAGGTTGCAAGTTGGAGGAGAGCCTGGATTACACAGTGAGGCTCTGTAGATATATATATATGTATTTAAAAAACGATGCACTCAGGGAGCATTGGATGGTGTGGGGCAGAGAGGTGTGGTGGAGTTCCCATCCCTTTCTAGGCTCACCACCCTCCACTACCATCATGTAATCACCAAACTGGAAGCTTCCAAACCCTGTTATTTAGGGGGTTATGGAGATTCCATTAGGTCAGCACAGTTGGTTAAATCATTGGCCATTGGCCCCTGAACTCAACCTCCAGCTTCCTCTCCCATGGGACTGAAGGTTCCAGCATGGCCTTCCTAGCGACCAGCCCCATCTTTAAGCCATCTAGGGGTTCCCAGCCACCAGCCACCTCACTGGCATACAAAAGACGCCTCTATCACTCCAGAGATCTTAGGGATCTTGAACTATGCGCCAGGAACCTGGTGCAGACACCAGTGTCTTATCCACATCCTGGCTGTGCCACCTGCCTGCTGCGCCATGTCAGACGTGTCTCGGGTTCCTCATGGACAGTGAGGGTAACAATGGTGCCTCCTTGCAGGGTTGTTGTGAGGATTAAAAGGAAAGCGTACAGCGCATCCTAGGTAGTGCTGGCTGGCTGTCAGCAGTACGTCATTGTCCCCAAGGGCACCCTGGCGGGATGGGGTAATGCATGCAGCGTGCTCAGCTGCTGTTTTCTGCTGAAGTTAGGGTTCGTTTACATGTCGAGCATGTTTGGAGGTTTCCCATGCATTGGCTTCAGCTTGGCTCCTGGGGATAAAGTGGGAAGTGAAGGGCTTGCAGTCCAAGCTGGTGGGCGCAGTTAGAAACTAGAATCATAAATTGTAACCCACTCTGCTAGTCACGTTTTCGTTATTGTGACAGAATATCTGAGAAAGTCAACTTAGAGAAGGAAAGGTTTATTTTGACTCATAATTTCAGAGATTTCAGTACACGGCTGCCTTGCATTGCTCTAGGCCTGTGGCAAGGCAAAAGCATCGTGGCGGAAGGGCATGGTAGAGGAAAGTGCTTACCTCATGGCAGCCAGGAAGTGGAGGGAGAGGGAAAGAACCTGAGAGGAAGGGGCCAGGGACCAGATGGAGTCTTCAAGTCATTGCCCTAGGGATCCACTGCCTCCATTTGGGCCCACCTCCCACAGCCTGTTGATAAGCTTGGCATACTTCCGACCCAGTCACCTCTTAGGCCTCCCCTCTGAACAGTGCTACACTGGGGATTGAGCTCTCAGTGCATGGGTCTTTGGGGACGTTTCTTATTCAAACTATACCACTTCTGGGGGTGGGCTTCCCGGGGCCTGTTCGTGGCACTGTGCCCAGTGCTGCGCTAGGGCCTGGCCCGCTGTGGAGTTTCTGTTCATGAAATAAATGGCCCCACAGTATTCACTGTAAGGGTGAGGAGAACATGACAAGGGCGCCTGCCCCACGGTGTGCGCTCTGGGAATGGGAGGGAGGTTGGGTGGTCTGGAATATTCCGTTTTCCTGGTGCGCACTTTGCCCCTGTGGGGAATGAAGTAACAGGAGATCGAGGGCAGCAGATTGTAGGCATCATCCTGAGGGACATGGGAGCCATCAAAAGACAAAAAGTGAGGGAGACACTTGGTCAGATTCCGGTTTTCGGTTGTTCCTGGAGTGGGGTGTGGGCTGGATTTCGAGCGAGGTTCTCTCTGTGGTACTCCCGGCGTCATGGGCGGAAACATTCTGTGCTCTGGGGCTGTCCTGTGCCCTGTAAATTAAGCATCATCTTTGGCCTCTATCGGGAGGCGCCAGTAGCTCCCCCTCTGCCAATGGTCACAACCCAAAGTTGTAACAGACATCACCACAAGTCCCCTGGGGCACAGTCACACCTGTGAGCACAGAGACAAGGTGAGATTTGCTGGGGCTGGTGACACACCCAGGTGTTGTGCCGTACAGCAGGTGAGGTGGGTTTAGAGAGGAGGGATTTTAGGAACTGGACATGGGGTGGAGTCTCTAAGATCCCTCTGTTTTCCTGGGTGAGAGGCTTGCTGGTTAGAGGTGCCAGGCAGTGGAGCGGAAGGAGCGGCCAAAGATGGGTAGGCGTGGTGCTGATCAGCGCAGTCTGGAGTGCGGAACGTGGTGGTGCAGGGTGGAGCATCCCCGGAGAGGGTCTCGCTGGACCTCGGTGATCACGCGGGATCCCATGGCTTGGAAGACCCATTGCTTTGCAGTACACCAAGGCGGGAACATGAGACGGAGCAGATCCACTCACTTTGTGGTCAGGGAGCAGAGACGAGTGGGAGAGAGGCCAGGGTTCCATACTGCCCTTCAAGCACACGCTGTCAATGACGAAGACACCTCCCAGGGGGTCCCACCTCCCAGAGTGTCCCCTGCTTCCCAGTGGCGCAAGCTGAGGGCCAAGCCTTAAACATGTGGGCCTTGGGGAACGTTCCAGATCCAAACGATGCCTTCAGACCCCTGGTCTTCCTTCCTAGCTCAGCGTCACCTTTGCTCGGGAGGTTTGGCAAGGTCAGTTCCTGCAGCACCCCTATCCTTCACAGGGCACCACCCCCATGGTAATGAAGTAATTGCACAATTAATTCTCTCAGCACCCTTTGCTATCAGGAATTCCATTGTAGGGACTTTGCCTCTCTCGGTCACTGCTGCACCCTTTGTCCTGACCTGGTCACCCAGTAAATGGATGAGCACCTACTGTGTGCTGCCTGAGTGCATGACATGGGGGAACTTCTCTGTGGACACCTGGTGACAGTGGCAGGGCTGGGTTTGAGCTGGGCCGGAGTTAGTGAGGTGCAGAGCAGAGGAGCTTTCTGTGCAGAAATGGAAGGAGGGGTGGCAGCAAAACTTAGGCCTGGGTGCTCCTGCCTTGAAGACTCTGCCTCTGCTCCTCCTGCTTCCTGTAAGTCCTTGTCCCGTCGCATGTCCGACCAGGGTGTCCCCACTATGTGTTCTTTCCTGGGGTGCTGGAGACCAGGCTAAACGTCTGGTGTGGTTTCAGGTTTAGGTTGAGTGCTGCATCTTCTAGAGCCCTCTCTGCTGAACAGGACTCTGCGGCAAGACACTCAGGGGAAGCTGAGTTTGGATAAACTCGGTCTCACTCTTCGAGATGCCGGAGTGGACCTGAAGAAGGTCAATCACATCTGGATGGCCATGGAGTCTGGGACATAAACTCTCAGACATCAGAAGACTGAGCGGCTCTCCAGGCTTTCCTGGAGGGCTCCGCTGCCCGTGCTAGAGATGAGTAAACAGTTTGTTGCACCAGCATCTGCTAAGGGTCTGTTACAGACCAGATGCACCAGAGGATGGAGAGAAGGGATGTGAGACCACTGCCCTCAGGGAGCTCACGGCCTTCTGAGGCAGCAAGGAAAAAAGGTGACCACTACCTCAGAATGAAAACAGAGGCTTCCCTCCCAGCAAAACTAAGCCGTCTCAGTCAAGAACTTATATTTGAAAGGCCAGATTTTAGTTTTAGAGGGCCATAAAGGAGAATATCTTCATGGCCTCCGAATCCTGTGTCTCTTCCAGTGGTCACAAAATAAAATAAGAACCATAGAAGGAAACGTTAGATGCGTTTGCCATGTTAAAGTGATGAGCTGTTCCTCAGAAAACATGGTAAAGAAAATGAAAAGACAGCCTCAGAATGTGTCTACCCTGCATCTGTATCATTTTTCTGGGGCTGTGGTACCACAAACGGGTACAGACAGAAGTTCACTGCCCCGTGGTGCTGGAGGGGTCTTCAGGCTGTGCACCCCTGCAAGACATGAGGGAGAGGTCAGCTCCGTGCCTCTCTCCTCCCTTCTGGTGGTCTGCTGGCAATCCTGTCCCACCCTTGGCTTGTAGATCTCTGTCTCCTTCACGTGCTGTTCTCTCTTTGCATGTCTGTGGCCAAATGTCCCTCTTTATAGGGGCTCTGGTCATTTTGGTGTAGGACTTACCCTACTCCAGGGTGACTTCGTCCTCATTCTCTCTGATAGGGCCCCATTTCTAAGTCACATTCTGAGACACTGAGGGTTGGAACTTTGTGGCACAGTATGCACATTTGGGGAGATAGAGTTCCACATACAACTGCTGAATAATTAACATCCATAATATATAAAGCCCCTTTGTAAATGAATGAATGATACAAAAGCAAAAGTGCGAGCCCCATGCCTGCCTTGCAAGCACAAGGTCCTGAGTTCGATCCCGGGTGCAAAAAAAAAAAAAAAAAAAAAAAAAAAAAAAAAAAA
>NW_022900946.1:9352486-9424932 GCF_012274545.1 Fukomys damarensis | reverse complement strand
GAACAGGGGATTCATAGAAGAGAAAGCACGAGTAACTGATAACCATGAAAAGGCACTTACCCTCTTTAGTGATCAGGAAAATATAAACTAGGTTTGCAGTAAGATACCCACTGGACAGGAATAATTTTAAAAGCTGACAGCAACAGGCAAATGTAATGTAAGGTGAAACCTACACTGTCAGGCATGTCGTAGGCATATAGAGAGCTTTGAACCCACACAGAAAGCTAGAAAATCAGTGTTTCTGAAGAAAAATAGGAAATGCCGCAGTCCCCCCCATGTCCATTTTATCTTTCCATGGTTTCAGTGGACTGAAATATGAAATGGAAAATAATTCATAAGTCTTCTAGTGTTTTATTACTATTGTTTTACTAGTCATACTGTTGATCTCGTACGGTGCCTAATTTATAAATTAAACTTTACCACTGATAGGTATGTATAGGAAAAATACAGCGCAAACAGGATTCAGCACTCTGGGTGATTTCAGGCCTCCACTGAGGTCTTGGAATTGTCCCCCTCCCACAGAGGATAAGCGGGGAACCCCTGACAGTTAAAGCATAGATGTCCACCCTCCGGGCTTGCCTGAGCTTTGTTGCAAGAAGAGGAATTGTCTTGGGCACGTGTAAAATATGAAATATAGTTAATGTATATAAGTAACAAAACTGTCTTTATTTTTATATCTTTTATTATAACATTTTAAAACGGAGTCGACATAAACCTGAAGCTAGTGGGATATTTGGCCTTGTTTTTGTGACACTGGTGCGTCAGTGTCTGGTTCAGTGGAAATGGCTGCAGTCCTGGTCCTCAGAGTGTTGATCACATTTTTGATCTGGTTTTACTCTCCGAGCACACCATCATCCTTCAAAGTCGTTCGCGAATGTGACACTGCACGGCGGCCTCCCCTGCACCACTGAGCCGTGGCAAATACTGCTAAAAATCAATAACAGTGTTAAAAGGTTACAACCCGCAGGCTGTGGGTTGGATAGGCTTGAATTAAATTGTTACATGGTTAAATATTCAGTCAGAGAAATGCCAGTAAGATTTAGGTTACTACCGCACCCCTTTCTGTTGTGACAGTTGTGCCCATCTCCTGTTGATTTGTTAAGAAGGTGTCACCCAGTGCCAGTCATGTCACGGGAGACTTTTGGGTCCCCTCTGTTGGTGGCCACGAAAGTAGGACAGCCCCATTAGCAATCAGTCTGACAACTGATATCGAGTGGCCAGAAAAAGATCATGCTGTTCCTTGAGCCAGTGATCCCACCCCAGTTTGTTAGGAGAAAGATCTTGTAATCTTTCCGGATGGAGGTCATTAAAAATGACGAGTATCTAGCAGTAGGAAAATGGTCATAATCCATGACAGTCTCTCAGCCTCAAGGAATTTTATACGTTGACATTAAAAGTGATTCTTAGGATGTCTAAGTCGAAACATAGAAAATGGGAGTGTTCATGTTTTCGGCTCAGTGGTTCCACCGCCCACCTCACAAGCGCAAGGACTCGAGTTCGATCCTCAGTACCACCCCCAAAGGAGGAGACGTAAAAAGGACCATGATGCCATAAGTATATGTGCCAGTCCCACTTTTGAATGTATTTATTCTGTATTGCAAACGTATGCTAATAAAACATTTTTGAAGAAAAAGGGGGGTCTTAGAATTCGCCTGTGAGCAGTTCAGCTAAGCGAATACGCTGGCATGTGGACAAGGCGGTGCGGGGAGCGTTTGATGAGATGTGTGAAACGCTGAGACTGTGGCTGGGCTCTGCTTTTTCAAAAGCCCAGTCCTATTGTAAGGTGGTTTGTGCAGTAAATGAAGAGGCCATGAGCTTTCCCTCACCTGTGAGAGAGAACAAAGGCAGAGAGCAGCCTGAGCAGCTGTGTTTGGGAAGCATCAGAAGTTGTGTGCACACATCTAAGCCCTGTGCTAGGTGAGAGGGAGCGAAAGTGCCACTCAGAGCACTTCCCAGAGAGCCTGTCGGGAGGAGAGCCGGCCTCTTGTTTTCCGCAGAAAATGTCTTTTGTCCCGGATGGTTTTCTTTGATTTCCTTTTTATTGATTAGAACTTAACTGTATTCAGAGGCTGCTGGGAGAGGATTTTTGCCTGGGTGGAACCGAGCAGGATTTGCACAAGCCGGCTGCTGGGGGCTTGCAGGGCGGCTTCTTGATTCGTTTGAGTAATTTACAGATGGTCTATTTTTGTTCTCCCTGGCCCACCCCACGTGGTTCCACCAAATTAAGCTCATCAAGCTCCTATAAAAAAGGAAACAAGCCTTGTTTATTTGTGACATTGCCTCAGAAAAGGAGAAGGGAGCAGAGACACTGGCCACCCGGCTCCTTCTCTCATCTCGGCTTCAAGGTTGGATGGGGCAGGTGACAAAATGTCACCCGGACGTCCCCACCGGGACCATGGTGTGGCAGCTGTTCCGCTGCGTGCCGGAGAGGGCGAACTCGTGGATGAGGTCTCTCAACTCATTGAGATCCTTGCTGGCCCCTGTGGACAAGTAGCTTTTAACTGGGCGATTCTGCCTTCAGGGGACATTTTGGGGCATCACAGTTGTGGGATGTCACCACCCACAGGACAACCCTCCACAAAAAGAAGAAGATTCCACATGGCAGCAGTGAGGACACGAGCAAATCCTGTGGCAGATTAGGTCCAAGACTGCAGATTTTATCCTAGAGGTGATGGAGGGTTTTAAGGAAATGAGGAAGTGCTTTGGTTCTGTTTTCTCTTACAAGCCTAGAGCAAGCCCACATTATTTCAGCTCTGACATTCCAACCTTTTCAGGTTAAATTTGCTTTAGATAGAGGAGACTTCATAGAATGGGTGCTTCTCTCCCCACCCCATCCACCCTACCTCCGCCCCACCACCAAGCATCCAGTACCCCTGTGACTCCTAAGCTCACCTCCTGGGAGGATTAGAAAAGGCCTCAGGAAGCAGAAGGAAGAGACCTTTCTGTGCCGTGGCTTGCGCCTGCTGCCCTCTGACCTTGCCAGATTATCTCTGAAGGCCCTGAGGGGAAGGGGCAAGTTGAACTGCCAGTACTTAATGGGTGTACGCAAAGATCACTGTTCCTGCCGTATGTTTCTGGGGCCCAAAACTTGGGAAGCGCCCGGGTGAGATGGCCACGCTTTCTGTCCTCACCCTCCAAGGGCCTTCTCTATTAGTTGCCAGCCAGTTTTTAGATGTAGCATCAGATATTTTTAAAGAGAGGAATGAAAAGAACACTGGCTCCAGGAGTCTTCCAGGGACGTTGTTAGAGGTGCAGGACTGTGGATTTCTTCTGCTTCTGTTTTGGTTTTTGTTTTGTTTTTAGTGCTTGGACTGGAACTGTGGCCCCACTGATTCAAGCCTTCCATTCTGAGCTGCAGTTTCTGATGTGTGAGGGGCTGCTGCGGTTCCTTCGTGCTGCCTGTCTTGGGGCAGAGGGCCAGGACATAGTGAGGAACTCATTGTCTCCAGGGTTGGGTTGGGATAATGACCTTGAGCTCCCCATCCTGAAAATTACAGAGTCTCCTTCCCTGTGTCATTCAAGAAACCACCAGTTCTCAGCTGTAAATCTCGACATTCCGATTTCTCAACGATTCCTTTAGTGTTAATTCTGAAATACCATGTTCTTGCTCCAGAAGACATTTTGCCTCTTTGAAGTGGAGATGGAAGGCCTCATGTGCTTCTAGAGGTCCAGCGCACACACCTGTTCTACCTAAGGAGGAGCTGGCATTGTCTCTTGCTGATCGGGAAGATCCTGATATACAGTGGACTCTCAAGTTACGACCGCCCTGACCTATGAACAACTTGAGTTAGTTAGGTTAATGGAAGATTCATCTGCCTCTTGTTATCTATCTCATGTACCCAGGTAAACATCCAGACCTTAGCTGCACTGACTCGCAACCAACTTGAGTTACAGCCAGTCCTTAGGAACGGATCAAGTTCATAAATCAAGGGCCCATTGTATTTTTAAAATATACAAGGGGCGATGGAAAAGTATGGGGACGCTTTAAATTTTTAAGAATTTATTACAGTAAAAGCCACATTGCCACTAATCCCTTTCAAAATACTCTCCCTCACTTCCAGCACATTTATTTATCCCATCGTTTTTGCCACTTTCTGAAGCCGTTCCAGGAGTCCTCTTTCATGAGTATCTTTATGAAGTGGCTTCTACCTTTTCAAAATGAACACAAAGAGTAAACATTTTGAGACGGCCGTGACAGCGCGACTGAAGACACTCAGGAAAGAGGACTCCCGGAGCTGCTTCAGAAAGTGGCAAGAACCATGGGACAAGTGTGTTCAAAGGGAGGGCAAATGTTTCGAGAGATTCATGGCGAGGTGTCCTTTATTGTAATAATTTCTTAAAACTTACACACACATGATTTCTTAATCACACTTCGTCCTAAGATATTAACTATCCTTGGTTATGTTATTACTATTGACAAGCTGTACATGTGAGAGAGTGAGGGAGGAGAACCGCTGTGAGTTTGAGGCCAGCCTGGACTGCCGAGTGCCTTCAGGCCGGCCTGAACAGCAAGACCCTGTGTCAGCAAACAAACACACAAGTTTCTTGGTACTTTCTAATACGAAACTGAGAGATTCAAGGCCAGAGCATCAGAGTGGGGTTGGAGTTGCAGACAGTGCTCCCTGGTTCTACTCCATCCGCATAGCTGCCCCTCTCTGCAGCACTGCCCTGCGCTAGACAAAGTGAAATCCCGCTGATCTTTCCAGACTTAGCTCAGATGCCTCTTTCTCCATGAACATTTTCCTGATCACACCCCTGCCAAGAATTGGTTGTGTTCATTTAGTCCTGCGTCTGTTTATATGGCCCATTACCACATAGACCCTATACTTTTTTTTTTTTTCGGTGATTTTTGAGACAGGGTCTCACTATGTAGTTGAGACTGACCTGGAACTCGCTATGTAGCACAGGCTGGTCTCCAACTCACAGCGATCCTCCTGCCTCAGCCTCCCGAGTGCTGGGATTACCAGCATGCGCCACCACACCCGGCAACCCTATACTTTTTTAGGAGGTGAAATTTACATGAAATAGATCCAGTCTTTTTAGCATATGTGCTGCCAAAGCAAGCCTAAGTCTTTTTGTAATTGAGTGGTATGAGTGCCCTCTCGATAGTGTGTAAATGTCACCATTTCTGTCACCCACAGGAGACCCCTGTACCCAGGAGGCAGTCCCTCTGCATGCCCCTCCTCCCAGATCCTGACCACACCAATCTGCTTTCTGACCTGTGGACTTATATCCTGGATATCCCATACCCGGGACCGTGCCATCCCCACTCTGCTGTTTGTGGCTTCCCTCCCTTAGTACGTCTGTGAGGTTCGTGTACATCCCTTTGCGCTGTGTGGACTCACCGTGGCTTGTGTTTCCTTTTGGTGATGCACGTTGGGCTGTTTCCACCTTTGGATTACTGTGAACCAAGCTGCTGTGAACAGTTGTATATGAGTTCACAGGTAGCACATGTTTTCTGTCCTCTTGGATCTATGCCTCGGAGTGGAATAGCTGATTGGGCTTTTGAGGACCTGCCACAGTGGCGGTACAGTTTTCCATTTGCAGTAGCAGTGTACAGAGTTCCGATTGCTATACATTCTCGCCAGTGGTCTGTTTTCTGATTTCAGGGATTCATTTGTTTATTTTTCATCATAGCCGTCCTGTTGTGTTTTTGTTTTTGTGTTTTTGTTTTTGTTTTTGTTTTTTCTGCTATCGAGGATCGAACTCAGGTCCTTGCACTTGCGAGGCAGGCGGCAGAACCACTGAGCTAAATCCCCGGCCCCGTCCTGGTGTTTTGCCTGCTTTATGTCTTCCCTGCTCTAGCTCGACAGACTGACCTGCTTGAAGTTTAAGATTGCGCCTTGATCCTGGCAATATGGTGTCAAATTTAATGTACAGGCTGAACGTGAATCCTGTCCTTTCTATTTTTGATATGATCTTGAGCATGTTGTACGGCTTCTCTGAGCCCGATTCCTTCGTCTGTAAAATGGGAGCCTCTAGACTGTTGAAGGGAGAAAATGAGAATCGACCACACTTGGGCGATGGTAGTTTTTTGGGATTGGTTTGCTGTAGTGATCATGACCATGACATCTTTATTGCTCAGGGTCCAGTGACTGTTGATTGAGCGTTTTTTAAATAAATCAACAAGCTTTTTGGTATTGCTCAATTAGCCCTGTTTTTATTCTCCACCCACTGTTCCCCCGTCTCCTGACAGCAGCCTTACAAATTGATCGCTCCCGTCATCAGCCAGAGAAAAAGATCGATGCGAATGCTTGCCTAGCAGAACATGCCATGAAAGCTATCGTGTGCGTCTGGGATGGAGATAGGATGAGCCTCAGAGAGAGCAGCAAGCTTGTGTTCTACAAAGGGAGGAGGGAATGAAAGAGCTTTGGCTTATTTGAGATGAGAATTACAAACAGTCAGAAGCAGATGAGTCCCCGAAGCTCCCTTGCTTGCGGTCTGGAGAGGGAAAGGGCTGTCCTGCCCACTCTTGAAGGTGGTGAGAAGGGCCCAAGCATCGACCCTTGGGTTCCAAGGGCCGGGATGGTGGCCTAGTGTCTTCCTGTTGTTCCAGTGAGGGTGGCTGTGTTGGGTCGGCTTCCTTGGGGGCAGCTGCTGGTCAGCTTGCTTTGGCTCCTGTGGATATCTCTAGAATCTGGCTCTTGCTCCACCCCGGCCATACATGCCTTCCCTCTGTTCTTTAAACATACCAGGTTCATTTCTCTCTTCTCCAACCACCAGACTTTTGCACTTGCTATTTCCTTTGCCTGGTACAACGCAGTCTTTCCGGAGGCCTTCATACCGGCTCTCCTCCAACCTCAGCTCTCAGAGAGGCCACCCCCATTCCTGGCTAAAGCGGCAGCCCCCACATGTACCCCACCATTCGTTGTGGTCCATCCCTGCCCAATTTGTCTTGCTTTGCTTTTTAATATTTTTTAATGGAAATATTTCCAAATAAAATCAGAAAGCACTCATGTACCTATCTCTCAGATCTGATAAGCTGCCAGTATTTTGCCATGCTTTCCTATTCCAAATCCTCCTTTATTGAGGTAGAACTTACATGTGATAGATTCTGACATTTTAAGTGCCTGGTCTGTGGCCACCACCACCACCACCACCAAAGGTGTAGAATTTCCCATCACCCGTCTCTCTCAATGTGCTGTGTTGTTCTTCCTAATGATTTCTTGCCATTATCCAGAATCACCTCGCGGGTGTATATTTTTAATCAGTTTGTTATCTCTCTCCTCTACTGGAGCATGCATTCTTTGAGGGCAGGAAGTGTGTCTCATACACAGATGTGTCTGTCCCTGGCATATAGTGGGCCAGCAGTCCGTTTAACAGACTAAGATAATGTATTCGTCGTATGGTGTGCACATGTTGATGTAAGTGTGTGGGGTTGCCTCTGCAGATATAGCTGGTGGGTCAAAGGACAACTGCCTTTTTGTTATAAAAAAGACATGTACCTCTGGACATGGTGGTACACGCCTGTGACCAGCACTCTGTTCAAGTTTGAGCCTGGTTGGAGCAACTTAGCAAGACCCTGTCTCAAAAATAAAAAGGGCTGCAGACCAGGGATTTAGTTCAGTGGTGACCACCTGTCTTGTAAGCGCAAGGTCTCAAGTTCGATCCCCAGTACCAAAAAAGAAAAGAAAAACAAAAAGGGCTAGGGGTATAGTTCAGTGTGAAGGTCCTAAGTTCTGTCCCTAGTACCCCCCCACAACAATAACTACAAGAAACCCCTCTAACCCCCCTTTCCCTTCTCCTGCCCTGTAACCATCTGGTGTCCCTCAGTCTTGGTGCGCTTGTCTCTTTGAGCTGGGTAACTGTAGGGCCACTGTGGGCCAGGTGGGAGGTGGAGCAGCCTCTCTGGCCTCTGTGCACTAGTAGATGCCTGTAGCACCCCCACCCAGCTGTTGTGACTCATGGTGTCTTCAGACTTTGCCCAGTGCCCTCTAGGAGCAAAATCCCTCCCAGTGGGCCCAGAAGCACCTCGTGTGCTGGTCTCTATGTGTAAGCTACATGCTGGTCCGTATAGGTAAGCTAATTCCTTGCCAAACTGTTTCTTAGCCGGCCCATCACTAAATAAAATACCCTCAGTGATCCTAGATTTGTAGGATCTGTGTTTGTATCCTGTTTATGCAGCTCAACTAACTGCATTATAGTCTTCCCCCACCCCTGCCCCATAAAGCTGCATCAGGAGAGAAGCTGGTGGACTTTCGAAGGAGGGAAGTGTCACTTTGATTTGTAACCTGTCATGGTGAGCACGCTGTCTGATTTGTATCCTGGAAAGGGCAAAGTCCAGGAGAATGCAGATGGCTTCTCCATGGCCTGGGCTCCTGCAGAATTCCCAGCCATGCTTGCCTGAGGATCATGTGCCTTCAGGGGCAGACCTAAGGATGCTGCCTCTTCTAGGTCCCTGAGTACCAGCAGGAACTCTCTAGCAGCTATGCAAAGGGATCTAAAATTGTTTTATTTGCTCAGGATACTGAGTTGCCATCCCTGTCTTGGAAATTATATGTCCAGGACAGGGTGGCAGGAACCCAAAGGGGTGAAGGTGAACAGATGTGGCATAGTGATAGGAAGGGACAGGTCTCATCTAATGGGCACTGCCTGATGATAAAATAAAAATACTCAGTGATGCCTGTTAAGGCGCAGTAAGTCAGACTTTATTCAGGACCATAGTGATAGAGGGGCCATGGTGATGGGGTTTTGTAGACATTGGGTTCAACTTCCGGGTGATCAGACATCATCTGACTTCAGATATGAAGGGTGATCAGTATGAAGGGTGGGAAGTTCTTGTTAAATGAATTTAGAAGTGTTCTTTACTAAAACTGGGTCTTGCAAGGCAGTGTAAGATGGGCTGAGAAATTTTAGGAGCCTGAGTAAAGTTTGGCCAAGCAAAGAATCCTTGTGGAACATGAGCCCAGCATTACCAAATCTTCCTGTTTTTCACACAAGGCAAGAAATACAGATTTTTTAAAAGTGCAAAATATCTTGATTCTTGGGTTACATCATAATTAGCAAGTAATTATCTGTTTAAACATGGTACGGGCCAAACAACACACCCACAAGCAGCCGGTTTCCAACCTTGAGTTAATGTGCAAGGTTGTTTCTTGTTCACTTGGGCTCTAGCTTGTACAGGAATCGCCGGTTTTTATGTTCATCCTGTCGACGAATGTTCATTGAGTACATGTAAGGTGCCAAGCACTGTTCTAGAGCTGCCACTCAGCGTGAACTTGCAGCTATGGATGACACCAAAAGGGATAGGGGGGATGAAGTGATGATGGATGGGTGGATGAGTGGGTAGATGGGAGGATGGGTAAATGAAGGGATGGTTGGATATAGATCCTACCTTTAAGATACTGAAATTCTAGATGAAATACTGTGATGTCTAGAAATTACAACAGAATAATACATGAAGTTGAATGACAGAATAGGTGAACTGAGAATGACAGGAAGATAATTTTTGAAGCTGAGTGATGGGAGGTGTTTGGAAGTTCCTTGTACTTTTCTGCCTTCTAAGATGACTGGAAGCTTTCCAAGCTAGGAATGTTTGTTTTCATGTCCTTATCACCTAGAGATATATTCTGAAGGATCTGTAGACAAAATGACCTCATGTTGGGGACTTAACAATGTTCAGCAAAAGTTTTTTAAAAGTAGGAGAATAGGTAAAAACATCATTTGGCAGAATTTGTTGCTCATTATTACAACTGGATGATGAGGATATGGATATCAGTTATATGAGCCTCTTTAGTTGAAGGGGTTTGAATTTTCTATAGGTTTTTTTTTTTTTTTTTTTTTTTTAAAGAAGAAGGCAAGGCTCCTGTTTTGTAGCCACTTTGGCGGTCCGGAGTCCGACACTTAGGTGCTTTTGTGGCCCTTCCACACGTGTGGTAGCGCATATGTTGAGAGTACGGGTACTGTTCAACAAGGGAGGAGGTCACGTGATATACGTTGCCATGGTGAAACAAGAAGTGTGGGCTCTGCTGTGGGCTACAGGGTGAGAACAGCTTCTCACCCACTAGCTTCTCTGCAAGGTGTCCTGCCTCCCAGGACCTGTCTTCAGGTATCCTCTTGGGAGGCAGAATAATACAGAGGTTAGGGTATCTGGATTCAGCTTTCCTGCATGCAGAGGCCCACTGTACTGCTTTCTAGTCGTGTGGACTTGGACATGTTACTTAAGCCCTCTGAACCTCAGTTTCCTTGTTATTAAATGAGATTAATATGAATACTGTACCTCATGGACTCCCTATGAAAAGTAAATTACTTACTGCATATAAAGTGCTTAGTGTAGCATATGGCATTTTACATTTTTTAAATTATCAATGCTTTTGCTGTTATTGTTGTTGCTGCTGCTCCCGCTAAGCATTTTGAGGGCAGAAAAAACTTTCTGAGGTAGACTGAAGAAAATAATTGAAGGCAGAATCTGAAAGAAGTCAAAGAAAGAAGCACCCACTGTCAGCTGATCCACCTACAGCAACTCATTGTGAGCTGCTGGAGTCCATTTCCTGCATGGTGGGCGCAAAGGAATAAAAGAAGAAAGCAGATTTCTGACCATTTGCTTCCTCTACAGAATGAAGTGGAGCTTGGGGAGCTGCTTCTGTCCCTGAATTATCTCCCAAGTGCTGGGAGGCTGAACGTTGACATCATTCGAGCCAAGCAACTTCTGCAGACAGATGTGAGCCAAGGCTCAGGTACAGTGCGACCCCCCTCTCCCCTGCTTCTCTAAGGGGACGTCAGTGTTTTGGGGGCCCCAACTTTTCTGTGCCCAGGATGCCATTGATAAGGGTCAGTGAAGGGGAGAAGAAGGAAAATAAGAGATGCTGTATCTCTTAGGATGCAGCAGGTAAACCATGTGATCTCAAGAACCCATTTGAATCAGGGAGTTGGCTGTGACCAGGTACAGTCACTACTGAAATCCACATTTCCTCTGAACACTTGAAGCCTTCAGGAAGTGACCTGTCTTCCCAAACATTGCGCCTGCAGTAGAGACACCATGCTGCACGTGGTGTGTGTGCCATTGCTGCTCATTCTTTTTGCTTGGGTTTTGTTTTGTTTTGTTTTTTGGTACTGAGGATCAAACTTGGGACTCTGCACTCCTGAAGCAGGCAGCAGCACCACTGAGCTAAATCCCTGGCCCTCATAACTGCTCATTCTAATCAGCAAACACGGTGAACACAACCTGAGGGTTTTTGCCAGTTCATTGCACAAGTACCATAAATCTTTATAACTCCTAGAACTGAAAAGACTGTTGTGTTTAGCGTCTATTTTGTAGCAAACCACTTCAAATATTACTTTTAATGAAATGGAGCAGATTCCATATTATCTATATGTAGCTTCTCCCATGACAGCAAAAGATATTGTGAAAACTACCACGGTCACTGGGATTTTTTAGCTCAGTGATGGAAACCCTGATTTCTCTGAGGCCAATGGCCAAAGCAAATTACATTTGCAATAAGTGACTGCTGAATCTGGAAGACGCCTTGCATGCTCAAAAGCCACATTATGAAACATGTTTCAAGGGTTCCAGTGGAAAGAATGGTATAAAGGATGGAGAGGTGGTTCAGACTTAGCACAGTGAGAGAGTCAGTGTGATAAAGTGAATAAGGCTCCTGAAGCCAAACTGCGTGCAACCAAACCTCATTTTGGTTCAGTTTACTATTTGCAAAGAATGTGGCCTTGGGAAGTTCCTATCTGCCTCAATTTCTACATCTCAAAAATTGACATAAAAACTGTATATATCTCACTGAGTTGTGTAAACAAATATGAAGTCAGATAAGGTACATAGCTATAAACTGATACAAAGATGACACAGTTCATCCAGCTCTGCTTTCCTGCATATGGGTCATAGTTGCACTTTGATGATAACGGCTCTCACAGACAGAAAGTCAGGACAGGCTCTGAATCCGGTTCTGCCTCCACCAGCCAGATCTTCAGCAAATCCCTTTTCATCTTGATTTTTCAATTCTCTCATCTACAAAATTATCTTGGTACCCGAAACATGGGAGGAATTCCATAGATAATAGGTAACTTGGGGTTCGGAGAAAGAGATGAGCAAATAAGGAGATGGATAGGAAAATGATGCATACAAAATAGAGTAGATGGATAGACTAAATGGGAGAAGAAATAAAGGAGACAGAAGGAAGACACTTGGACTGTTGAATGGGGGAGTGAATGGATGAGTAATGGTGAAACAGATGGACGGATGGATGGATGGTTAGGCTGTCACGTAGAAGAGAACATGGATGGATGGATGGATGGATGGATGGTGGACTGAATAGGTAAAAGGATACTGAAATGATGATAAAGGTGACCTGACAGTTGGATGGGAAGATGGATAGATGGATGAGTAGATGGATGAATGGATGGATGGACTGAGTGGTGGACGAAAAGTTGGATGGATGAATGAATGATGGAAGGATGTATGAATAAAAGGATGGATGCATTAGGTTGACCTGTCATGATCTCCAGTATTGTGTGATGCTCTGTCCTGTTCTCAGACCCATTTGTGAAAATCCAGCTGGTGCATGGTCTCAAGCTTGTGAAAACCAAGAAGACATCCTTCTTAAGAGGTACAATCGACCCTTTCTACAATGAATCCTTTAGCTTCAAAGTCCCTCAAGAAGAACTAGAAAATGCGAGCCTCGTGTTCACAGGTATGTAGCATCCTAGACCCCGGTGAACCCCAGTAAGGCGTTTCAACTGACTGCCCTAGTGACAGAAGGCATCCAGAGGGAGTTACGTTTAAGAACTTGATATCTGATGTTCGGGTTTGAGTTCACTTACTGTCTATGAATATTGGCAAGACTTATGGATCCATAGAACAATCCAGGGCCTGGGATTTAGCTCAATGGTGCTGCCACCTGCCTGCCTCGCAAGCTCAAGGACCAGAGTTCAATCCCCCGTACAACAACAACAAAAAAAATGTAGCATAGAACAATCCAGTTCTGGTACTAGATTTCCTGGACGTGCCACATGGTAACTGATACCTGTGGCAAGTTACTTAGTGCCTCTGAGCCTAAGTTTCCTCATTCATAAAATACATACAGGAAAAGTTTGCTGTGAAGAGTTAAATGACTTACAAATGTAAATACCCGTACTCATTGTATATTAGCTCAGGTGATGCTGGCGGTGATATGAGGAGGAGGATTCAAGTTGCTTAAGTAGAGGTATATTGTACTATTGTCTTGCAGAAGTTAGTCTGTTTTTCCAGAGTGTAATTTAATCTATTGTTTACAGGTTGTATTAGTTATCTATTGTTGCATAGTAAATCACTGTAAATGTAGTAGCTTAAATCAGCAAGCATTTGTTATCTCACAGTCCCTGCAGCTCAGAGGTGCAGGCCTAGCTTGCCTGGTTCCAGCTGAGTTTCTCAGACAAGGCTGCACTCGTATCTGAAGGCCCAGCCAGGGAAGATCCTTGTTTAAGATCAGTTCCCTACCGACTGTGGGACTGGAAGCCCAGTTCCTTCCTAGTTATTGCCCAATGACCTCCGTGCCCATGTGGACTCCCACAGGGCAACTCATAGCATGGCAGATGGCTCCCATCACAGTGGTCGAGAAAGGGAGCAAGAGAGGGCCAGAAAGAATCCTTTTTGCCCTACTTGTTCATTGGAGCAGCTCACTAGGTTCCACCCACACTCACGGGGAAGGGATTTCTTCAGGACATGAATAGGGAGTGGTAGAGATCAGTGGGAGCCACCTTAGAAACCGCACACAGAGTGGGGCTGCACTTCGTGAAGAAATGGTCATTCTTTCCTGTGTCCTGATCACGGTAGGCCCTTCCCCATCACATTGCTAAGATTCACCATAACCCACCCTGTCAGGTCCGGATCATTATCCTCCAGTTACAGGGCTAGTGACTGAGGCTTGAATCCTAGCAGCCTACCGAAGTCTCAGGCTCGGAGGGTCAGGTTCTGGTCTTTCCAGATCCAAGGTCAAGGGTCTGCTTTTCCTCAGGCATAAGGGAGTGCTGACGTCGGGGATTCAGCCTTGCCCTTGAGGAGAGTTCAGCTGGAGGCCCCAGGTTCCCAAGAGCTGAAAACCCCTTTTACTCGAGGCTTCTCTGCATGAGCTCCTCATTTCTTACCACCACGATTGCACAGGGCCCTCCTTGGGGACCTTCCAAGGCAGGTTGGCCCTGGACTGTCTCGGGGCTGTCACCTGGAGAGCTTATATCCCATCAAGAGCGCCTGCCCTGTGCAGGTGAAAAGATCACAGGCAGGCAAGGCTGCACTTGCCAAAGCTTCAGCCTGGGACAGACACAGGGCTTTCTGGGAACCCTTCAATGGCAGGTAGTGGGGATGTTACCAAACCAAAACAGATCAAGCACAAAACACTTTATTCCTATGTCCCCCCGGGAAGAAAGGACTTCCTGTTGTATGCTTAGAAGGGGAAGGGGCTTAGAGGGCACTGAGAGCCTAGATGGAGTCCTGACACTTTCATATTTTACCCAGAATCTTTTTTCAAGTTTATTGGTACAATTTAGATATACGTAAGGATCACATCATAGGGAATTTGTACCTGTACATGATATATCTTGATTCTTCTTTTTTCCCATTCCTCTCCCCTCCCTTCAACCCCTCTCCCCCTCCTTATTTACAAAAGATTTGTTTCCATTTTCTTTTTTTCTTTTTTTTTTCTTTTCTCTTCCTTCCTTTCCCCACTCACCTCCCTAGTCCCCCTTCCTATTTGAATATTTTCTTCCTATTTCACAATATCTACTATATATTTTGGTCCTTATTTACACTTTCAGTTTCTCGGTATCTTCCCAAAAGAATTCAAAGCATCATGCCACAGCGATATGTGCACGCCCATGTTTATAGCAGCGCAGTTTGTAACAGCTAAATCTTGGAAACAGCCCAAATGCCCATCAACCAATGAATGGATAAAAACAATATGGTTATTTATACAATAGAGTACTACTCAGCCGTAAAGAAAGATAAACTTGAGACATTTTTAGCTAAATGGATGCACCCTGAGGCCATACTCATAGGTGAAATACATTGGACACGCATGTAAATATCGCATTTACCTAAAATTCTATGGCAAAAGCAGCACATGGTTGTTGTAAAGAGAGACGCAGGACAGATGATCTGAAGAGCAGAGGGGTGAGGTGCATGAGCTGGCTTTGTCCCCTGCCCACCTCGGTGGCCTTGGGCAAGATCTGTGTTAAGTTTTCTCAGTGGTAACGTGAGAATGAAAGAATGATTATGCTTTCCTTGAGGTCACCACACATGTAGTGCCGCATACTGGGCCTGGCTCAGAGTAAGCAGCCTCACAGCTTCTAGAAGTTTCTAGAAACCTCTAGAAGTTTTGCTCCTTTCCTCATCTGCTTCCTGTTTCTTCTCCGTGAAGGCACCATCTTTAACGTGCTGGTGCATCTTTCCACACCATTCCTGGGGTGCACAAACATTATCCACAGATAGAGGCTGGATCTTCCCAAAAGCCATTCATGAATTGAGCAAGTACATCTTAAACAGCTTCTCTGGGCCAGATGTGGTTTCCAAGTGCTAGGAACAGCACAAAGAACAGACAGACCGTCTCTCTGACCCAAGGGGGTGCCAGGAACATTCCAAGTGTGTCATACTGACTCTCGCTTTTGTTTAATTAACAGTAACTGTGTCCTGTCCCTCCAGGCCAATACAGAACTAAGACAAGTGGATTCACTCTTTATTTTCAATAACTCTTCAAAACTGTAGCCTGGTGTACTGTGGTAAAAACAAATGATCTCTTGCTTGGGGCTAAGTTGCTGTCTGTACTTGGTGAATTAAAATTTGCCATCACAAAAACAGAACAGTTAAATCTGGATCAAATATCTGAAACAAAAAGGGAAATATCACTGACTATTCTATGTGTTGTTTCCCTTTACCCACATATCCCAAAAGAGTCTGTAAACTCCCAAATATGTAGGAATAAATGTATTAGAGCAGTAGAGGTCAGAAGTTTCAGAAATCTGAATCATTCTTTACCCTTAATACAAATACTAGAAAACAGTTAAGGGTATGAACAAAGATTTAGGTACAAAGATGAATAAAGCAAGGTTGTTTTATAAAATGGAAAACTGAAATCTATTCATTCCCGTGCTCAGCAGTAGGAGACTGGTTGAGAAAAAATTAATGCATTCATTCACAGTACATTAATCATTGGTAAGTGATTAAGTGGAGAAAAATGTTTGTTATACATCATTTAATGCAAATATAATATGGTCATATTAAAAATATTAAATGAAAAATTCCAGAAGTAAACAAAGCACCTTCATATAACTTTTACATAGTATTTCGTGATAACTGTTCTGTTTTATTATTGATTATTGTTGTTAACCTCTTACCATGCTTAATTTATAAGTTAAGCTTTATCATATGTCTGTATATAAGAGAAAGCATACATAGGGTTGATATTATTCCCAGTTTCAAGCATGTGCTGGGGTCTTTGGATGTATCGCTGCAGGTAAGGGGGGACCACTGTATCTATCTATACCTTTATACTCTGCTGTGCCCCGATAGTTCTGATGGTCAGTGGGGGTTCAGAAGCACAGCTCTGAGCAGGAATCCAAGCTGACTGGCATTTAACTTAGAGGATGCTGGCTGGAATAATAAAAGAAATGGGGCTGGGCTGATGCAGATCTAGGCAAAGCTGCAATTCTCCTGAGTGCAAACCCACAAGGTTCTCCTTGCTTTACTCCAGGCTGAGGATCCAAAACCCAGCCCATTCTTGTGTTTCCAAACACTGCCTAACAAAAGTCAGGTTGATCTGCAATTTAAGCATTTGCAAGAATCCCTGGGAAAAGCCTGTAATTAGCTGCTGGGCCCAGCTTTCTGAGCAGTTCCCTTTCTGTGTGGGAGGAGGAGTCTTCTGCAGTTTCCAATCAGGTGTAGCTGAAGTCTAAGAAAGAAAAGAGAGGAAAATGGCTTTTTAGTCCCCGAGAAAGCCGCACACGGTCCAGAGGTCTTCTGGGAAATTCAGAAAGGTTTACTGAGGTGCTCGGCCATTACTGGAAGTAAGAAAAAAGAAAGGAAAGGAGGGAAGGAGAGAAGGAGGGAGGAAAGAAGAAAGGAAGAGAGGGCAGGCAATTCATGGGCAATTCTCCAAAAAATTAGAAATAGAAATAGAAATAGAAATAGAAAAAATAGAAATAGAAATCAAGCAACTCCACTTCTAGGTATATACCAGAAGACAGTGAAAAGCAGAGACTTGTTTTTATTCACTAGTATTCCCAGTAGCATTATTCACAGTAGCTAAAATACAGAAACAAACCAAATGTCCAACAGTGGACGAACAGAAACAGGAATAAAGCTGGAGTACCCACATGCAAAGAAACAGTAAGCAGCCTTAATAAGGAAGGCCCTTCTGACACCGTCCACAGCTTGGATGAACCCTGAAGAGACACTAAGTGAAACAAGCCAGTCAGAAAGGACAAACGTTGAGCGATTCCCTTCATAGGGTGCCTGGAGTAGTTAGAATCACAGAGAGCAGGCTGTAGGCTCTCGGGCCGAGAGTCAGGTGCGCAGGGATTGAACTGTTTTATGGCTCAGAGTTTCAGTTTGGGAAGGCACGTAAAGTTCTGAAGGCGGACGGGCGGTGACATTTGCCTAACAGTGTGAACTAAATTGTGCACCTAAAAGTAGGTCGAGTGGTGCCTTTCACGTGTACTTCACTACAATTAAAGAAAAAAGGAAAAGGAAGGAAATGCAATTTGAGCTGCTCAGAACTGAAGGAAGCCAAAGGAGTCCTGGAAGCTGACGCAGGACGCTGGCGAGAAAAGGTGCCGTTGCTTCACTGCTGCTGCCGGCCAGTGTGCACAGCGTGCTTAGGGACTGTCCCTGGGCTCGCCGCGCACTTGCTGTGTGACCGTGACGCTTTTCTTGGCCTCTGTTTGCCTCAGCTTCCTCATCTGTGAAATCCGTGTGTGGTATTTACTTCCGCGGGTTGTTGTAAAGTCCACATGAGTTTTATGGGTTGAGTGCGTTACGTCATAGCTGTACTTGGAGGACAAATACTATAATTACTCGTGAAGCCAGGTGCCAGCCTGAGGCTTGTCGGAAAGAAGGCCAGTCCCCTTCCTGTCCCTGTCCTTCCCAGTGTTAGCAGAAATGCCCTGTCTTTGGTGGAGATGGATTGTGAGGAAATCCCTGTGCCAGAAAGGAGCACATGGCATGTCACTCGCTTTCAGCCCTTTACCGCCTTCGGTTTCCTCTAAGTGCCTGCTTTCCCCTGGCCACCTGGCCTGTGAGAGGCACTCAGAACTCTTGCTCCTCTGCTGAACTTAGTCAGAAGGCGCAGGTTCAGGAACATCCCCGGAACCCAGAGGAGGGAGAAGGCAAGGGTGTTGCTGCCTGCAGGGTCCTGTTGTGAGCAGGAGGGGCTGGGTTTCATCCCCCTGGCCGGGCCTGGAGCAGGTGTTGGTCCCTGGGAATGATTGTTTTTTGAGTCCCTCCTACATACCTGACTAGATGCTATGTATTGAAAAGAGAGCCAGGCTGGGCCTGATGCTGCGTGCCTGCAGTTCCAGCACTCAGAGGCTGAGGGAGGAAGGTGACAAACTGGAGCCCCGCTCAAGCAGTTTAACAACTTAGCGAGACCTTGTCTCAAAATAAACATTTAAAAAATGGACTGGAGATGTAGCTCCGTGTAAAGGTCGTGGGTTCAGGTCCCCCTACTGCAAATAGAGGGAAGAGCAGATGTGCACGGTTCGTGTTCTCATGGTACTTAGTATGGTAGGGAGCCGGGTGGACACAGATGAGTCGCTATACCAGGTGTCCATTGAGCCTCGAGTTGGTCTAATGGCGGTGGAGAAGAGGCACAGTACGCGCAGCGTCTGACCCGGCCTGGGTGTGAGGGGAGGTGACACACCAGTTAATCAGCAGAGGGGCTCTGGGGCCAAGAGGTCAGGCAAGGCTCCTGCTCCAGAAGAGAAATCGAAGACGCTGATTTCATCCTGCAAGTGTGGGAGCGGCACGGAAGACCCACACCCTGCTGCCCATCTGCCCTGCTCGTTTCTTGAGGCAGCTGCTGCCACAGGACCTGGGCATGCGCTTCAGTGGGGATCCACTAGCAGTGGCCAGCATGGGCAGCCTCGGAGTGCTGGAGAAGGAAACCAGGCAGAGGCAGACACTCCTCGATCTTTGCCAACCCTTGGTGTCAAATGTGGCGTCTCCAACTCTCCCGTGCATAGGCTGTGCCAGGGACTGGTGAGAGTGCAGATTCGGAGCCAGGAGGTCAGAGCGGGCACATTTCTGACAGTTCCCAGGGATGCTCATGCTGCGGGACTGCAGGCCACGCTCTGGGGAGCAGACGCCTGGAAGACAGGAAGTGTGTCACGGTGGATGACGATATTCCCGTGTGTTGTTATAAAGGGTCACACTCTCCAGCACAAGTCCCTGCCCCTGCCTAATATTCAAGTCTTAAAGCTGTCTGTACATGAGCGTTGCTCAGGGACTGCTGCAGTTCAAATGCATCCCCTACATGCAAACGTGGTACCTAAATTCAGGCATTAATGGCTGGAGGTGGGACCTTTGGGAGACAATTAGAATTAGATGAGCCATGAAGGGCCCCCTCTGGTGACATTAGGGGTTTTATAAGAAAAGGACCAGAGCTGCTGTGCTGTGTTGTATCAAGAAGGCCCTTACCAGATGCCAGCAGCATACTCTCAGACTTTCCACCCTCTGGGACCCTGAGCAAAACAACCCCATATTCTTAAATTCCTCGGTCTCGGGTATTCTGTCACAACAACAAAATGGCTGAGGCAAGGACTTTTAGAAAGTCTTGTTTCCTGGGTCCAGCCCACCGTAGTTAAAATAACCAGGGCATCTGCTTTTCTGTTTTGCTTTTGGGGCATCTGTATTTTTCAAAGCTCTCAGGAGGCTCCCTAGCACAGGCTGGGTTGGCCAGCCTTGGCCCAGACTGTTCTGCCTCGCTCCCCACCTTCTGTCTGTTTGGAGGCCTCCCAGGCCCCACTGTGAGTGAGTTCCAAGGCACCTGCTCTATTTTCCGTAATTGCTTGGGTTTCTGCAGCTGCAGCATCAAATTGGTTAATTGAATCTGCTGGGGCGGTGAGATGGATGGGAAAGCGTGACAGGAACGGGCGGGAGATCTGGAGGGTGGCGCTGCTGCCCTCTTGCCTCAAAAGACCCTGGGCCCAAAGAGCAGCAGTGGATGTGCTTTAGAAGGACTGGGATTTGGGAAGCTGGGAGCATCTGGCGGAGGAGAGGGCCGAAGCCAAGCTGAGAGGAGCACAGTGCTTTTGTGGGGAGAGAGGCTCTAGGCTTTTCTGGGGCACAGACATCTCCCCAAAGCCCTGGCCTTGCTCAGCCCACCCACCACCCCTCCTCTCTGCAGCCCCTGCCTTCTCCCCTTCTGGCACAGCTCAGTGGGCACCAACCCCAGCTCTGTCTAACAGACAGCAGGTTCTAGATTATGCAGGGTAGGGATTGGAGTGGGCTACAATGGATTCACCTTTGACACCCAGCAAGCGTGTGATATAGGACGATGGTATCCCGTTTCTATATGTCAGACCCCTCCTCTGATAAGAGCATCTAATCTCAGTGGTTTATATCATAAGCTTTAGATTACACCAGGTACATAGTCAGTGTTTGGTGAATACCACATACCTGTTGCTGCTGCTGCTGCTGCTGCTGCTGCTGGTAGAGAGACCCTGCAGCACATCCTGGAGTTACTCAGTCTTAGGTTTGAATCTTGGCCTCATCACCCATTAGTGTGTGACCTCAAGCGAGTGACTCCACCTCTCTGAGTCCCAGCTTTCTCTTGCGGAAAATGTAGCAAATCATTCCTGTTATGGGAATTAAAGGTAAATCAGCTTGTGGACCCATCCAGTTCAGAAGTGACCACTTGAAAAACCCTATCTGTTGTTTTAATCCTCACAGTGTGTGAGTTGAAATGCTGGCACTTGGAGGTAACAGTTCAGCCCAGCTGCCTGTGATTGTCTCTCCAGCATCTCCAGCACCTGACCACCATCGCCCCAAAGCTGCCAGCTGGTACAGTGTCCAAGAGCCAAGGACTGTGCCAACCTGGCTGCAGAACCAGACCGATTTTCACTCCCTGCAGTGCCCCGGGACTGGCTGTGTGGGAGGTGGGTCAGAGCAAGGGCCGGTGTAGGCAGCGAGGGCTGGCTCCACACGTAGATCTGGTCACAGGAAGTGAGGAGCAGAGTGGGGAGGCCAAAGCCCCCACCGTCTAGCCAGAAGACTATGGAGTGTGGCCCTGGAACCAGAGTGTGGGGACAATTACAGAGAGGAGGAGCTTAGGAAGGGGCAAACTCCTGAGTTGGTCTCCAAGGTGCACACAAGTGGATGTCACCCAAAATGCTATAGCAAAGGTTTTGACAGCCAACCTGCAGGATAGATCCTCACCTGTGTCCTGCGCTGGTCCCTCAGGGTGCCATGAGGGGGCAGACTGCAAAACACTGCCTAGGCATTGAAAATTGAACTGACATTGCACACAGAAGGCAAGTGGACTGTAGTCTGGACCTAACCTCATCAATTGCTTTAAAAAACCAACATTCAATAGGACTTTAGATCCTGAGTCTCATAATAATCAAAATGTCCAAAGATCAATCCAAAATCTCTGAGAAACCAGAACAATCTGACAGATTCTTAGAGAAAATATGATTGACAGATGCCAACTACAAGAGAGTGCTGATGATGGAATTATCAGAGACTTAGCAGCAATGATAACCATGCTCCAGGAAATAAAGGTGAACCCTCTTGAGAAAAATGGTAAGATAGAAGATGTCCGCAGATCAATAAGAAGGCAGAATTTTTTTTTTTTAGTGGAAATTTTAGAACTGGAAAAGTCCAGTCCATAATTGAAATAAAATATTCACTGGATGTGCTCAGTCACAAAATGGACAGGAAAGAGTGAGCTGGAAGACAGATCAAGAGAAATCGTTTTGTGTGAGTCACAGAGAGTGAAAGATCAGGGGAGAAAGAGGAACCAAGAGGGGAAAGATCTACGAAGAAATGAGTGTCACCTCCAAGTCATGTGACTCTCAAGAGGCGTGAAGGATGCGGGGGGCACTGCTGTGGGGGCTGACAGCTTATGCTAGAAGAGCCCTGAGTTTCTCACCAAGTTGCTGGGTCCCAGCTCAGCCCCTTACCATTGCTCTTCCCTTCCCACGGAGCACGAGCAGCTCTGAGGGACTGTGGCACTGTGGCAAAGGCCATCCAGACCTGGCTTCTGTGCATCTAAGAGCAAGTTGCTTTACCTCTCTGGGCCTCCATGTCCTTGTCTGAGCAGTGAAGTTGGTTTTTGTGCCATGAAACTTCCATGCAATCATCGTCTCCTTAAATCCTTCAACAGGTACGTAAGGGATGATCCATTCTTATGGCCATTTTTCAGTTGGAGAAACTGGGGCTCATGCAGGAGAGACAGTGAGTTTAACCAGCTGCACAGCGTGGGAGAACAGTGCCCGCAAGCTGTTCCCACTGCAGATGCCCCTGCGAGTTTAAATTCTGGGGAGGTCCTCAGGGCCCCTGTCTTCACCGGCTGGCTCTAAGTTCAGGGTTCCCATGACCACCCTTGGGTTAGTTATTTGCTAGAAGGACTCCCAGAACCCAGGAAAGCACTGTTATAATTTTATTATAGCAATAGGATATAAATTCTATCAGCTCAGAGGTACACAGGAAGAAACCAGGAGGGTCCTAACCCTTGGACTTCCGGTCATCCTCTCCCCACGGTGTCATGGACAGTGTTACCTCCTCCTGGTCACCATTGGTGACAGTGGACACAAAGTACGTTGTTGTTCAGAGTTTTCTTGGCACCTGATCCTATCCTGCATAGATGTCTGACCTCCCTTCTCCAGTTCCTCCCAGAGGTCTAGTTAATGCCTGTCTCCAGAGGACAGAACTCAGGCTGAGTGGCCCTACCACACCCATCACAGGTCACACTGGCTGTCCCACAGCCAAAGCCCTCAGGCAAACAGAATTTCCTATTCCACCGGCCAGGGGCTGAGAGAGCCCAAGGCAAAGGCCAGACTGCTCTCTGGGTGGGACTAATTCTGCACTCTGCAGTAAGTAACTAACTTGTACAAAGTCATCCAGCTGGCAGGTGGTTGAGCTACAATTCCAACAAAAGCTGCTTGGTTCCAAAGCCCTCCTTACCCTTAGCCGCTATGCTGTGCATAGCACATCTACAGACACTGGGAATTTCATCATATTGAAGGTTCTGATTTGGTGAGTCTGGGGTGGCACCTGGGCTGCTGGACTTCTAGTGTTTCTCTTGTGCTCTGAGTCTCACTGTGAATAGTAACGTGACCCTTCTTCTGTTCCCCCACATGACCCCAGGATAGCCAGAGCAGGGAGCCACGTATTTGGAGAGACAGCAGGGGCAGATCACCAGGGCTGGTAGAGTAAGAAGTTTATTTTTCTCTAAGTGCATTTGGAAGTTTTGACTGGGGAAGTTATACGACCCAGATAATGTTTGAAAAATTTCATTCCAGCTGTCAACTGAGGGTTACAGGGAAGCTGGTGGACGCAGAACCAACTGTAACTTCACCATGTTGGTCCTAGAGCAAAGCAGTGGTGGCTCGGCCCAGGAGGCGGCAGAGGGATTCAGAGAAGGAGCTCTGTGGACCAGAATCTTGGAGGTAGAGTCAGAGGAACTTGTGAGAGAGTAGATGTGAAGGGTCAGTCCCAGTCTTCGCTGATTACCGAACTCTGCTGAGCTGAAATTTCCTCTGTAGCTCCTGCTTTCTGCCTCATGGGCTGTCGTGGGGCTTGCTCGGCTCAGGTTTGCTGCATCGTGAAGGCTCGGTGGCTGGGAAATTGCACTTGGAGATGGACAGAGTCGAGAGCTCCCGCCAGGTGATCGGCAGTGGAGGCACAGACCTGTTACCCTGGGGCTGTCCCGGCAGGGCCAGGGCCCACAGTGGCACCTCCACCTCCTCGAGGCCACCAGAGTCCACCCAGGTGGGAAAGCCTGGAGGACCCTAAATATCCCTTTGGGTTCCAAAGGAAGCCTTTGAAGACCAGAGAGCTGCTGAAGCCCCCTGGGGTTTTCTTCTGGTCTGGATGGCTGCTCTGTGATTGGGGTGGAGCTCGTTCCGGGCACGTCCCCGCACACGTGACCCTACAGAGGCTGGGTGAGCTCGCTCTATCCTCGGTGCTCGCAGAAGCCAGCTTGGGCTCAGCAGCCCTGGCCAGCGCCTGGGGGAAGCTTGCACTTGGAAAAAGGTCAGAAACCAGGAGTGCCCTGGCCGGACCTCCTGCCCTCTGTCTCCTTGTCTTGATGTCACCAGCCCAGAGCTGCCAGGTAGCAGCAGAAAGCTTCACTTTTCAGGTACCACGGCCAGGTAGAGAAGTGTGGCTCAGCGGAAGGTGGCTGCCTAGCATGCACAAGGCCTTGATAATAAACGGGGAAAAAAAGAACAAAAGAACCAAAGCCTGCAGGGCTCAGGCTGTAGCTCACCGGTCTGCCAGCATTTCCAGGAAGCCTGTGGCTGTAGCGAAATGAGCTTTTGGCTCAGCAGACAGAGGCCAGGGCCCCCCGAGCTTAGCTGCTGTGTCGTTTTGAGCAGAACCTTTGCATCCCTTCCGCCCCCCTATTCTTCATCTATCAGTTGCAAGGAAAGTCTATTTCCGGGGATGTTCATGCAGTGATGACCATAATAATAACAAACACATATACAGAGCGTCCTACGTGCCAGGCCCTGCTCCCAGGGTTTCACATGCATTAGCTCATTTCATTGTCTCAGCAGCCCCGACAGAGGGATCATTATTATTACCATTTTGTAGATGAGGAAACTGGGCTGCGACAGGGAAAGTTTCCACGCTTGTCCAAGGTCCCGGAGCCAGCGTTCAAACCCGGGTCCCTGGACTGCAGCGTGGGCGCTCGGTCACCAGGTGTCTCCAACGGATATCGAGCCCCGCTCTGCTGAGCTCCTGCGTTAGTTACCGAAGAAAGGGCAGTGCCTTGCGTGGTACTGGCCCTGGGGCCGGGCTGTACCCAAATGAAGTGAAGCCAGCCTTGCTCAGGGGCACCTGCTCACCCTTGTATGGATGCACAGTGTACAACAGCCGAGACACGGAGCCAACCTAGGCGCCCGTCAGCTGACGGACAGAGAAGGGAAGGGTGGCTCACGCACACAATGGGGTATCGTTCAGCTGTAAAGAAAACTGACATTTTTGTCATCTGCAGAAAAATGGATGGATTTGGACACCATCGTGTTGAACAAAATAAGCCAGACTGAGGACAAATATCACTTGTTTTTCTAAAAGAGGTGAATCTAAAAAAGATAAGAAAGTAGAAGGGAAACTATTATTAGACAAAAAGAAAGGAATAAAGGAGGGGAAGAGGAGGTGTAAGGGTCGGGACTAGGGGATTTGAATATGATAAAAGATAAACACATTAAAACCCTCCTCAAAAACATGTGAAATGGGGGGTAGGACAAGGGGGCTGATGGGGGAAGGGATTAAAGTATGTGATGTGCCTGTACAAATCCACCAAAATGAAACACACTAATCTCTGTCACTAATATGCACCGTTAAAAAGGTAGAAGAAATTAAAATACAGAAATTTAAGTTTTTTTTAAAATGAAGAATTTTAAATGATGAACACCTAAATAATGATAAATTGAAATACCAGAGAGTGCCTGGAAAATGACTTTAAATTGGGTAATAGATGCTAAAAAAAAGAAAGCCACTTGTGCCAGAAAAGGGGGGGGAGACATTCCAGGACGTGGAACTGGCAGTGCAAAGGCCCTGGGGCAGGAATGAGCTGCTTTGCTAACAGAAGGCCAGAGTGCCTGGGATATGGTGAATGAAGGGAATGAATTGTGCAGTGAGGTCAGGGCAGTGAGTCAGGTGAGGACTTCAGGGAGAGAGTGAGTATTTGCCAGACGCCTACTGTGTGCCCACAGCTGTTAGGCCCTGGGGAGCAGCTGTGACTCCAGGCTCCATGAGGGAATTGATGAAATGACACACACACAGGGACTGAGCACATGGCAGATGCCGCGTGGGTGTGACTTGCTCTCTTTTCCAGTTTGTAAGTCGGTGTGAAAGTGACTTCTCTGGGTTTCTGCCTCCCCAGCCCCCTGCATTTGAGCAGCACAAACTGTAGTTGCTTCCAGCGGAATCACCGTCGAGACAGCTTTAGGTGAGGGTGCTGTCTGCGGGGCACAGCAGAGCAGATGGGGCTGAGGGAGAAGGTGGCTGGCGAACCAGTGTTCGGCTCTCCTGTCTTCAGAGCAGGTGCCCGTCCCTGCTGGTCACCCCTGTAATACAGAGCAGGCTTGGAGACCAGGGCAGCGTCCAAGGACCTGGCTGACATTTTCAATGGGTGGGGCTTTGTTCTCTGGACTTGCCGGGGCTGTGGGTAGGTTCTTCCATCCTTGGACAAGGCCGCCTGTGGCCTCTCAGTGGTCTCTTTGGGAAGGAGAGGCCAGGACACTTAACCTGTGCCTGCACAGCCTTGTGCTAGCGTGAGAGCCTCTCTGTAAGAAGTGTTGCTAAGGCACAGCGGGCCCCTAAGTCACCAAGTGATTTAGTGTGGCTTGGACAAGAAGGCAGAAGATGGGTCTGGGGAAGGGCGCCTGACTTCAGGGCAAGAGTTCAGTGGTTCTGTCCCCTCAAGAGGAAGAGCCAATGCTTATTAAAAGTTTGACATCCTTCAGGCTGTGTCCCGAGCGCCGTATAATAATGCAGATTCTGTTATTATCCCGAGAACTCAAGTAACTTGCTCCAAAGCTGAAAGTCATCGCATTAGCTGAGGCGAGGCTGGCTGCAGTAACAGATCAGCTTCCCGGCTTCTGACACAGCGGACGGCTGCTTTTTTCCCTGCTTGCATAACGTCCTCTGTGGGTTCAGTCGTGAGTGACCCCCTAAGCGGTGCTGAGGCGATCCGGGATCTTCCCAGGCGCTGCTGTCGTCTTGTCAGGTTTTAGAGCTTTGCCTCCAGCTGATGGCTGGGCCGGGGAGAGAGGGAGGTGGACAGAAGGAGAGCTTTGAGGGCTCTCGGGAGACCCTTATGGAAGAGGCTTGGAAGTGAGGCGGGAGCTGGAAGGTGCAGCCCCGCTGCGTGTGCAGGGAGAACGGTGAACAGGCTTCGGGGGCCACACTGCCTCCCTGCCACATGCGCCCAGGCCAGCGAAGGGCAGAGCCAGCCCGTGCCACAAACGAGCCTCCTCTGCTGCCTCTCTGCACACCTTTTGCCTCCAAGCTCATGATCAGGTTGGACAATGGGGGAATCTCATCCCACCAGAGTCCAGGTTGGCAGTAGCCGGAAGATCCCTCGGCTGGCAAGTCCTGGGCACTTGCCGACAGACGAAAGCAGCCCTCAGCCTGCAGTGATTTGGCCGCCCAGGGGAGAGTCGGCAGTATCTGCAGACTGAGGGGACACGGCTGGCACCCGGTGGGGAGAAGCCGGGTGCGGCTAACACTCCAGAGCCCATGGCAGCCCTCAACCCAGAACGATCTGGCTGCACGGGCCAAGTGCTGGGCTGGGTGAGCCGGGCTTTGAACCGTGGGATTCTGTGGTTTTCTGGAGTTGTGGGGCGGTCAGTTGTGGTCCCCGCCTGCTGTGTGCTCACGTGTGCTCCTCTGTGCAGACTCTCCCCGTGGGGCTTGCACAGTCTCGCTGTGCTGACCAGCCCTGTCCCTGCCGACCCTGTCGTGCCCCAGGCCGGTGCCAGTGGCCTAGTGGCGAGGGGAGGCCGCTTAAAAAGGCAAGCGGAACTTGTTAAATCAGCCTCTGCTCCTTCCCTAGCTTAGGGTTTGTGGGCGTGTGTCACATGCAGGAAGTGACCTGAGGGGGTGACAAGGGAGGGAGAAGTACTGGTGGCCTTTCAATATGGCTGTTATAAAAGGTATGTGAACGTGTCCCACGTGTGCGTATCTCCATATGATACACACCAGGTGTACTTATGCATAATTAGATCGCAATATGTACTTATAAGTATGTTAGTAGCCAGAATGCTAATAACTAATGGATCAACATTCAGGAATATTTGTACGAGTGCTCTTCACATAAAATTAAGTACCAAGTATATTATGAAAGCTGCATACGCACATACAAGCACAGCCACAAAAGCAGAGGAGTAGAATAAAAAATAGAAGTCTCTAATTTTCTGTGCATAGAGGCAACCACTGTTGTGCCCAAGTAGCGAAATCCCCAGGAAGACCACCAAGGAGTCTCTTCTGATGCAAACACACGAGGAGCTTATTGCAAGCTCGAGCCTGAGCCCTCATACTTCACCGAACCAGCGGATCAGTAACGAGAGCCCAGACTTACTTTCAAGACCTGCTTATATAGGGCTGAGGATTGATACCGTTTTTAACTTTTCATTATTCAGGATTGTTATTGGGACACTTGGGGTACCCATGAGGGGAATTATCTCATACCCGTGAGGGGCTACCCATGAGGAGATCAGCAGGGGGGCACCCTATTTTTATTCTTATGTATTTTGCATGTAAGCATATAATATCTCTAACTAAGCAACTATCGGGGAGGAGATAAGTTCACCCCAGGGTCAGAAAAAGAGGAACAGAAAAGCAGGGGGTTGTTAGCAATGCTTCTCTGCGCAAAGAAAACTTGGTCTTTATGTTCTGAGCAAAGGTCAAAGAGGGAGACCACCTTGATCAGAAAACTTGGGTCTTAACACTACTTGTCACAATGTATTACAGGCTCCCTCCAGAATGTGTGCGGTCGTGCGTGTGGTTTCTGTCGTATGTGTACGTATATTATATACAGACACACCGTCCTGTCGAGTGATAACATTCTTCTGTGTTATCCAGCTCCTGTGGACGTAAGGGTGGACAGATCGGACAAAACTTCTAGTTCCTCCCAGGCAGTGCCTTAGTGAATGTGGGAATTCAGGCAGCAAACAGGACAGATCCCTGACTGCCGTTTACAGGTGATGTTAAAGGCGGAGGAAAAAGCAGAAGCAGGCGAAGGCACCCTGAGGTCAGGAGGAGGGTGACAGTTTTTTAAGGGGGGGCCAGGAAAGGCCTGATGGAGGACTTGATTCTGGGGTGTGTGTGTGTGTGTGTGTGTGTGTAAAAGGAACACCCTTGCACACATCTTCTCTGGTACGTCCAGAAGTTGTGTCACCCGAACTCCAGGCAGCCCGACATCTCTGTTAAAGCACATATGTTTGTTGGTTTTGCCAGCCATTGTCAGGACTTTCAATGCCAAAAAAAGGTTTTTTACCCCTTTGTGTCTCCTTGAAGCAGCAGGTAGCCAGGGCCCGATGGACAAGCAGGCTGTTCCCAGAAATCCCTTCCTGTCCCTTTCATTTACCACCGCCCCTTCCCCCGATAACCACCGCCCTGACTTGTCTCGCTGTGCATTCATTTTGCCTCCTTCGGACCTTTCTGTAAGTGGAGTCATACCACTTCTTTTTGTTTTCTTTTGCTCAGCAGTATTTTTGTGAATTTATTCATATCACTGTATGTGGTTGTAGATTTTTCCATTCACATTTTTTAGATAATATTTTAGTGTGACTCTATTACAAGTATATGTCCAACTTTAAAAGTAGAGTGATTTTAGCCGGGCATGGTGGCACACGCCTGTAATCCTAGCACTCAGGAGGCTGAGGCAGGAGGGTTGCCATGAGTTGGCGGTCAGCTTGGGCTACAAAGCAAGACTCTGTCTCAAAAAACCAAAACAAAACAAAAGTAGAGTAATTTATAAACACTGCAGAACCTGCTAATCAAAACAAGTGTCATTTCCTTCAGATCATATTTAGGGATACTGTGTGTGGCAAAAGGCAAGGCTAAGAGTTAGGACTTAAGGGAGGCCACAGGACCTGAACTCCAGCCCCAGCTTTTCCACTGTACTTCAGGCCGGGGCCCATCTGAGCCTCCATTTGTCGCCAGGCTTTGATGCCGCAGGGACCCCATTATGGGTTAGGGGATCGGGTCCACCTGGATCCAGGCACGATGGAGGTGGACAAGCACTGGCAGAAAGGAGGAGGCTCGAACTCCTTCCCCGGCTCCCACTCTCTCCGAAGATGTGGCCTAGCCAACCCTGCAAGCGCGCAGTGTGTGCCCCTGAGGTCCCGGGTCCACACTCTGTGCCTGTCCTGCTGAGTGTGAGCAGGGCAGCCCCGCGGGTCCTGCCCAAGTGCCTGTGGCCACTTTTGGACAGATCTGCTTTTTGCACGTACACCCCAGCCTCAGCCTCACTATCTGGGAGATGGACGAATATCTCATCCCTCCTAGATTTTGTCAGCATGGAATGAGCTCCTGAGTGATCAGGGCTGCACGGGCTCAGAGCGTTGGCTTTTGTCCTTTCAGTCATGTTGCTGTTGTTCAGAAGAAGCCTGAGAATGCTCTTTTGACGTTACCTCCAGCCTGCAGTACGTTACAAGAAAACAAAGAACTATGGCAGAACTCCTTATCATTGAAGTGAGACATATTTTGTAGCAGCTTGGGTCGGGGAAAGTGAAACCATTGTGTAGATCAAGCTCAGCGATGCCTTTTTAAAAAAACAATCAGAAATGAGGCTGATTTCTTTGCATGTTTTGATTTGAGTCCCGAAGTCCATGTTTATGCGAGGGTGCTTCGCCCAGTTGACTGGGTCTGAAATCGGGCTGCCCATCAGGCCACCTGGGGAAACTTTTTTAAAGTACAGGTGCCTGGGCGCCAGAGATCGTGGCAGTTGACTGTGCCGGTCTCTTCTCCCATGATGGTGGTGTTTAAAGTTCCCAGGGAGGTGTGCAGCTGAGCTGAGAGTCCGCGCCGGCCGCCGGAGGTTTCCTCAGCAGCTCACTCAGTCCCCTCCCCAGGGCATCTGAATAGGGCTGGGCAGCTGTGGGAATTTGCATTTTGAACCAGTTTCCAGCGCTGCTGGTGCCGCAGGTCTGTGGGCCACATTTTAAGAACTTCCGCCGTAGCAAATGACAGCCCATAGGCCAAACCTGGTCCACTCCTTGTTTTGTAAATAAAGGTTTAGTAGAACACAGCCATGCACATGTGTGGCTGCTTTGTCCTACGACAGCAAAGTTGAGTACTTATCACAAAGACCTGAGGTGGCCCTCAAAGCCTGGTCATTTATGAAAAACTGTGCCCACTGTGCCTTAAAGTAACATGTCTGGGTCCTTTGAACCCTTTAAGCACTCCTCCCAGGGGATAATGAAGTGTGTGATTTGAACCCTGAGTGTGCGTGGAGAGGCCCAAGCCTCCTGGCCCGCATGAAGCTGTTGAAAGTCCCCTCCCCTCCTCTTCTATCTGGGACAGTGCTGTCCATTGTAGGTGGCATTCTCGTGACTCCTTCGATGAGCCATTGGTCAGGTTCCAGCCTGCAGCAGCAAGGCCTGCATGGCTTCTGTCAGAGAGGCCTAATCTAATGAGACCAAATAGCAGGGCCAGGGCCCTGTCCACAGCCCAGCGGGACCGCCAGTCCGACCGAGATTTTGATTCTGCACTGACCCAGACTACACGTTTGACCTCCACCAAAGTCCTCCGCCCCTAAACCACTGGACAGAATCTTTTGGGGATAGAGCTGAGTGCTGAGAGGGAAGATACTGTTCAGTATCCCCACAGTGGCTCTCAGCTGTTCCACATCCAGCTTGGGCGGCAGTTTGCAGTGAGCATCTCCCCCAGAGCCGCACCAAGATCCCTGAAACAAATGTGCAAAGAACATCCTCGCTCAGATGCGTGCATTTTGGTGGTTCGTGTAACAACAAGCACATTGCTTTATAGCCACAACTCTGAATGCTTCCTCTGAGATGGTGTGATTCACACCTAGATCTGAAAGTGATTCTTCAACCCATATGTTGTCTGAAACACAGGCTCCGGGTAGCCTGGTCCCCACACCGGCGTGAAGAAGTGACCCAGAGGACCCAAAAGAATTTTTTTTTTCAGTACTGGGGATTGAACTCAAGACCTTGTGTTTGCAAGGCAGATGCTGTGCTACTGAGCTAAGTCCCCGCCCCCCCCCAAAGAATTTCAAAAGAAATTTTGATCCTGACTTCCATCTCTTACGGAAGGAGAAAGAGGTCTAATCATAAATTACATCCACTTCACAGTGACTTCTGAGCCACTTCTCAGTGAAGGCTCCTTGCTCCGCTCCCTAGTTCCCTCTGCCCTGATTTGTTCTGGGTTCTTCTGTGCTGAGTTCCCCAGTGCTGTGTAGCTCAGTGGCAGTGACTTTCTCCCGCTGTCTCTCCAGATCTCTCAGCCAGCTCCTTTCCCCTGAGATGGCATAGAAGCCCTCACCCAGCTCAGCGGCTTCCCTTTGGTGGGTGACAGGAGGGAGATTTGGTACTAACAAAAAGAAGCCAAAAGAAGTCTTTCCTCTACTGTAGGGTTTTTCCACGTTGGCACTTGTTGACATTTTGGGCTAGATGATTGGTGTGGGGGACCATCCTGTGCATGGTAGGTACTGAGCTACATCCATGCCCCTACCCTAGAGGGTAGTGCCCCCCTCATAAAAAGTAATAAAAAAATCTCCAGACATGGCTAGGTTTAGGGGTCAGAATTGGCCCCGATTGAGAACCATTATATTAAAGAATGTAATAATTCCCTCCAAGCCAGTATAATCTACAGATCCTTGATCTCTGGCCTCATGCGTGAGACTTGTGTCCCGTGAGGTGAAGGGTCTGAGGCGTCAGGGAGTCTGCGTCTTCCTAAGTCACCTGCACCTGCTGAACTCCCAGGATGTCCTGCCCAGAGGGCCCAAGCCTGTCTCCCGGGCAGCCCAGGGCTCTCCAGCCTGTCCTCAGGAAGGTGCGCCCTCGGCCAAGACGACAGTGAGAGGGAGATAAACATGGTGCTGAACTGGACAGGGTTGTGTGGATTAAGTGGTGTATTGAATAGGGGCTGCTGAGCACTGTGTCCCGGGTCAGAGCTATTACTGTGTCTTCACATCGCTAGTCCCTGTGTCTGCTGCCACCCATTCAGGTGCCCCTGTGCTGGTCCCTGGAGAGATAGTGTGAAGATCCCCAGCAGGGTGCCTTTGTGAGGGATGTCATCAGCCTGCTGGACTGAGACATAACTCCTTTTCCAAATCGCTTTCCCCCACACCCGTGATCCCTGACTTCCGGTGGCTCAGCTGTGCTGAGTGCTAAGAAATCAAACTTAACAAACATTCTGTTTTTCACTTTCAATAAAGTACACGAGATGTTTAGTACCTTATTATGAAGTAGGCCTTGCATGGGAGGGTTCTGCCCACCTGTAGGCTCATGAGTGTTCTGAGTACACCTGAGATAAGGTAGGCGGAGCTGCAGTGTTTGGGAGGTGGGGCATTTAAAATACATTTTTGATGGAAGGTATTTTCAGTTTACGGTGGGCATATTGGGATGTAAGCTCATTGTAAATCCAGGAGCATCTGTCTATCTTTATGCCTAATCTTGTTCTTGTCACATGAGAGAACCAAGGGGGAGTGATGGGTAACACTTTTCTTTTTGAGATAAGAAAAGGAGAAATGATGCCTCGCTTTGAATTTCAGTTCCTCCTGGGCCACAAGAGGACTAGGTAACCTCGGCCACTCAGCCTTTTAACCCTCCTGAGCCTCGAATTTCCCGTCTGCAAAATGGGGTTAATAGATTGCAGTGTGGATTAAGTCCAAAAAAGTGCATAAACTGCTTTTCTCAGTGCAGAGTGGATTTTTAATTATTTTAATACATTTGCCTAAATTGTCATTATTACTGTTGGAAGGAAAAACATGGAGAAAAAGTTTCTGTCCAAGCAGCTGGTGTGAATCACAAAATGAGCTAAGGCAGCTTAAAAAACATCACCCTTAAGTCTTGGATGGAACTTTTTAGAATCTAAGAAATGTCATAGCCAAAAGGGGTCTCAAAAATCATATATGCTCACCGTGGTATAAACGGGGAAGCTGAGGTCCAGGAAAGGGCCAAGATCTACCTTGTTGTAAAGAAAAACTGAAAACCACAGTTTCTAGGTTGCAGAAAGGAGGGAAACACCAGAACACAAACAGGAATTCAGTAGCTTGAGGGAATTTTGCCCAAGTTGCCGAGAGCAGGGGCTGCCTGTGCTGGTGCTGCAGAGCCGGCCTGTGGGAAGGAGAGTTGGAGGGGCAGCGGAGATGGTGGACCTGTCGGGGTCCCCTCCAGCAGTGAAGTCCTGAACATCTGATGACATACGGGGACCCCCGTACAGTGAGAACTTAGGAAGGAAAATGGAACCGCCAGCGTGGCCTTTTGCTGACTTAGTGCAGTTTTTCTTTTCAGAAATGGGTGAACAGCTTCAGCCAGCACCTAAGAGTTGGCTTTCTGGGTACAGTGTTGAGGTACTGTGGTTCCACCGTGATGTGATGCAGGGGTGTCCCTGCCCTGTGCTGCCGGCCTCACAGCTGCCTAGGGGTTTCAGTGAGCGGTGGACCCCACCATTCACTTGAGCCAAACTTGCAGAACGAGGCCCTGTGAGTCTCCTCCTGTTGGTAAAGTGAAAATTTTTCTCTTTTAATTTGCAGTGTTTATCATGCCCACACTCAGTCTCATCCAGCTTCCCTTCCAGAACTGTCTGCCTTGGCAAATGAAATTAGTAACCAAGAGTTTAGCTCTTCCAGAGAAGAACAAATTCATTTTTACAGCAAATAACGACATGGGAAAACCTTGTCTTGTCCCTGATGTTGGGGGCTCCTTGGTTTGTCCTAAAGCAGTGAGTCGCCCCCCTTTCCCCCTCCTGGGTGGGCCAGTGAGAGCAGCCACCTTGGAGCAGTGGTTTTCGACCAGTTGACAATGTCAGGATATACTTTGGGTTTTCAGTGTGTGTGTGTCACTCACTCTTAGTGGTCAGGGGCCAGAAGTGCTGCTAAACACCCTAAATGGTCCTGACACCCCCCACGTCACAGAACGGCTGGCCCACAGCGTCTGTAGTGCTATGGAGGGTCCACGTGGAGAGCAGTGTACTGATGGTCCGTGGGACAGGCCCGCACTGGGCAGAACGCACGCCCGTAGTAGGTGCCCGAGTTGCCGTGGTGACCGGCACGCCAAAACTAGATAAGATTCACTGATAACCTGTTAAGAGAAAAGTTGGATCTAAAATTCCAGAAAGTGAAATAGTCGGGGTGTGTCTTCGCCCTGTCTAAGGAAGGGAACTGGGTTTGTGTGTCCTCACCTCTCTGTGAAGCGTGACTCTCTGAGACCATAGCCTTACAGTCTTACTTGAGAACCAGTGAGATTAGGGCGAGAACTCAGTGTGGCCGGGCAGTGCAGCAAGTTCCTGTGGGAGGTGACTGTTTTATAATCAGTGGGAAAGGGGCACGAACGGGGCTTTGTGTAAATTTTTCTCTTACTGCTTTCCCTCCTTAAACTTCTTAAAAAGCTTAAACGTGTTAACTGTGTTTGATACAAAACTTCTCATATTTCCTGTGGCCCGTTCAGTGGAACATTGAGCTTTCTTATGGATTCACAGTTATAATTATGAAAATAAATGATTGCACAGTAAGCGTCCTTCAGCTCTACAAAGAAGAGAGGAGTTGTTTGCTTCTTCCCTAAATGGCACCATTCTGCTGGTTTTTTTGTTTTGTTTTGTTTTGCTTTGCTTTCAGCTTTTGCATCTATCTATCCAGTCACAATCTATTACATTAAGTTATTCCAGATGGGAAACCAAATGACCAAGTGTACTGGTCCATTTTCCATTGTTATAATAAAAAACAGAAGGTTTGATACTTTATAAAGGAAAAAGGTTTATTAAGCCCATAGTTGTGGGAGTCTGGAAGTCCAAGGTTGGGTGGCCCCATTTGTGTGACTCCTAGTGAGGACTGCGCAGCAGATGGTATCATGGCAGGAATACGGGCAGGAGGGATCACATGGTGAGACAGAAGGAGAGATTCAGAGGCAGGCCCCTGGACTCAGAGTCCTAACAACCCACTCTCGCAGGAACGAACTGGAGTCCCATGAGGACTACCTTAATCGCTTCTGAGGGCAGCACCTCCCATGACCTAAACACCTCCCATTAGTGTCTGCCTTCTAAAGGTTCTACCACCTTCACACGACCACACTGAGGACCAAACTTTCAATACATGAACATTCGAGGGACAAACCACCTCAGAACCCTAGCCGCGAGTCTCTTTGAACTGTGTCTAAATCCAGGAAAAGTAGATAGGTTCTCAGAGAGACCCTGAAATCCTGAGAATTCTTCATGGATTTTGTGCATAGACTTTGTGATTTTATTCTGACGGTTTAGATGCACTTTTTTTTTTTTTTTTTTTTTTTTTTTTTTTTTGGATTTTTACTATTCTTTGGGTTACAGAGATAGGAAGTTGATTCTGGGAGAGTAGGGTACAATTAGAGTATATAAATCATCTAGTAATAGATTAGTGTCTACTTTCAAACAACAATCAGTAGGGATTTGGGGGGAATGACAGAATAAAATTTTCAGTTGTGAATGTTTCTAAAGAGAAGGACTTTAGGGATCTAGTTATAAGGAATTGGCTTCCTTCCCGGGTTAATTTTCTTTAAGTACTGCAAATTTTACCACCCACTAGGAAACCATATGACTTGATTTCCTTAGCCACAAAGGGAGGAGAGAAGGGAATCTGGGCCCTGTCTCTGAGCCCATTTCTGGAGTCTACATGTTTATTCTCAATTCTCTGCTTTCTCCAATAATGTACTTCTTAGACTTTATAGGGATCTTGGTATTCTCCTAGGCAACTTTTATTATAAATTCATTACTCTCAGTCAGGTTTAGCTTATAATTTGCATTTTAAATTTTTGGCTTTTTCAAAAACTGTTCAAAGGGTGCCATAACTTTATCAAGTTATTTGCAAGTGCTGAGGCCTGCCAATTAACTCAGATGGTCATAGCGGCGGCAGCTTCCCTTCTCATCAGCAAGGCTGAGTCACTCACGAGCTCCCGCCTCTCGAGGGCCAAGTGATTCACCAGCCAAGGTGCTTTGCAAGCTGGGGTGAGGAGCGTAGGATACTAGGCTTCCTTTTCACTTTCTTTCCTTCTGCTGATATAGATGTGGATTCTCTAATAGCACCTTTTTTTTTTTTGGTTTTTTTTTTTTTTTTGTTTGGTTTCTTTCCAAAATAATTTGTACTTGTTTTAAGAAGTTCAAACTGCATGTACTTATGTAATGCACAAAGTGGGAATTTCTCTCCAGAGAAAGTACCTTTGTTTTTGTTTTTTTTGAGAAAGTCACTTTTAACAGTTTGGTGAGTTGATGTTCCTCCGGGTAATTTTTCTTCAGAAATGTTGACATTTCATTTATGGAAAGGATTGTGCTCATACGTAATCTCTTGCAACTCGCTTTTCTTTCCTGGCAATATATTTCGAAGATTTTTCCATTTAATGTATGTAGGTCCGTCTCATGTTTAACATATCACCTGGGTTTCCTTGGTGTTATCAGAAATTACTGAATTAGTCCTCTCTAGGCTGAGTATAGGTTCCTGCTAAAGCAGATCCCAGACCACAACTTGAACGCAAACGAGCTATTAAGGAGAGGACTGCAGGAAGCCACAGAGAGGGACAGGGGAAGTGAGGTAAGAGCGGGAGGCAGTTCACTGAAGGATGTTTGATGAGTGGTGTCTGCAGTCCTGGAGGGTCCCGAAAATCACCCTCCAGGTCACCGATTCACTAGAAGGACCCACAGGACTCAACAAAGCTTTTACACTTGCAACCACTGCTTGTTAGGACAAGAGGATCCAGACTGCAACCGGCCAAGTGAGAAAGTTGCTGCTGTGGTCTGAATGTTGATTCCGCCCCAAAATTCATACACAAAACCCTAATCCCCAGTGTGCTGGCATTAACACTGGGGGCTGTCGGGTAGTGATGAGGTCAGACGGGCTCCGCTCTCATGAAGGGGATCATTGGCCTCGTAAAAGGAGCCAAAGAGCAGGGAGTGCTGCATTTTCCCTTTCTCTGTGTGACACCACGACAAAAACAGACATCTATGAAGCAGAGAGCAGGCCCTCACCAGACACTAGATGCGCTGGCATCTCGATCTTGGACTTTTCAGCCTCTAGCAGTGGCTCGGCAGCCCATTTCCATTGTGTGTACATCACTGAGTTGATAGTGATTTGTTGTAGCAGCCCACACAGACTAAAAAGCAGGTAGGGCTGTGTGAAGGAGAGCCCAGGCACGAGCCTCTGCTTCTCTTTCCCCGGTAGACTGAAGTGACCTATGCTCAATTCTCCCAGCACCGACAGGTGGCAGTGCGCTCAGATTACCAACCAGGGAAGCTCACCAGCACCTTGGTGCCTGGGACCTGTGACGGGGTCACTCACATAGGCATGGCTGACCATCTACATGGTCGGTCACAGGAGCCTCTTTAGAATCGAGCTGATATCGACTGGCTCGAGGCACCTACCCCACGTGAGACTGCAGACACGGACAAGTGGGCCTGGTGCAGGCGGAGTACCCTGGGTGACCGGGGTAGGACGCGCTCAGCAGAAGCTGTGAGTAGCCAGCAGGAGGGGCTGAGGGGCTGGGTGGAACACCGACAGCTCCAGCTGTACTTCCTCACGGAGATTGTGTCATCTTCAGTTCTGCTTTCTTACAAATAATGCAGTAGATCAGAGGTCAACAAAATTCACTGTAAAGAGCCAGACGGTAAATATTTAAGGGCTTAAGGGCCACATGACCTCTCTTGAAATTAGTCTGTGGTCTAAATCCAATCTATTCATATGTCAGAGTCCCCGCTCCCAAACTATGAGATGCCCTCAGGATTGGGACTAGTGCCTTTATAAAAAGAGTCTCCAGAGGACACATTGAGAAGACCTCATGTGTGAGGAAGAAGGATCTCACCAGAAACCAAATTTGCCAGTGACCTGATCGTGGATCTCATAACCTCTAGAACTACAAGAAGTAAATTTCTATTGTGTATAAACCACCCAGTTTATGGCATTTTGTTATGGCAGCCTAAACAGACTGAGACATTAACCTTGCCTGAAAGCACAAAAGCAACATTATGTAAGCAAATGGATTTGGCACTGTTCTAATAAAAGTTTATTTACGAAAACAAGGGGCAGAAGAAATTTGGCTTCGAGGTTCTACTTTGCCATCTCCTGTTATCTAAAATATTCGTGTGTGTGTGTGTGTGTGTGTGTGTGTGTGTGTGTGTTTCCATTAGTGCAGATAGAGCTATGGGATATGTTCCTAGAAGTGGGTGCTCTGGATGGCAGGTTAAGACATTTTTATTTTGAAAAGGTAACCCAAAAGTGGAACCACCTTGGTCTTTCATCAGCCACACTTGAGAGTGCTTGATATTTCCTTTCTTAAAACGCCTTTCCAAAGAGTACAAAACCTATGGGAGGGACCCTGTTATTCATTGCCATTCTCAAGCTTTGGATAGAACATTTTGCCCCAGAGAAGAAAACCAGTGGAACCCAAAAAGGTCCCATAATAGTGCATCTTGTTTTACATTTGAACTCTACGGGGAAGGGGACTCTGGTAACTTGTTCTCATTTGGGAAGATCAAACCTTACCCACTAGGCAGGATTCCAAAAGACCCTGAGTATTACCTATTTTTTAAAAGTGTTTTCCCCCAACAGTATGTGAGAATACTTCAGCAATGTCCTTTATTAAGCTAAGATTCCATTCCTAATGCCTGCCTTCTGTTGTAAGGGATTTTCATGTAAATGAGATCCACTTGTGCATTCTGAGCACATTATTGAAGGTACAAAAAACATACGTGGTCTAATTTTT
Source organism: Fukomys damarensis (assembly GCF_012274545.1). NCBI lineage: Eukaryota > Metazoa > Chordata > Mammalia > Rodentia > Bathyergidae > Fukomys > Fukomys damarensis. The sequence goes on along the minus strand of NW_022900946.1, from coordinate 9,385,383 downwards.
CTCCACTGACAAGTACTGGACACCTTTGACAAAGATGAAACAGTGTTTTACTTGCCCTAGTTTACTAGGTCTTTTTGATTTTAGATGTTGGATAGGTTCTTATTTTTGTTTTTCCTCTTTTCTCTTTTCCCCTGTTTTCACCATTTGGAATTCTTGGTGTGAATCCCACAGAGGAGAACAGAGGCTCGTGAGCATTCAAGTTCTGTTTTAGGCTGCATATTTTAGCTGTTTTATTTGATCGTCAGCTTCCCTCCTGGGATCCAGCCTGCCTTTGCTCGGCTCGTGCTGAGTGAATCTTTGATATTTCCCGTTCTCTAGCCCTTCATTTGTAACACAGGCACAGTCCTCTTCCCCATTAGTGGGATGGCATGCTTGTACTACCCACGTGCAGAAAAAGAATTAGGCAGAACTTGGCTAGGAAGATAAATCAAGCTAACCATCAGTTTCCCGTTCTCTAGCCCTTCATTTGTGACACAGGCACAGTCCTCTTCCCCATTAGTGGGATGGCCTGTGCTACCCACGTGCAGAAAAAGAATTAGGCAGAACTTGGCTAGGAAGATAAATCAAGCTAACCATCTCATTAGGCTTGAAAGACACAAATTGAGCTTGTGTTGGAGTTTAACGGAGAAGACTTCCGAGGAGACGTGTAATAACATGGGGTGAGAGAAATGGCCCCAACCATTTCTCATGGCAAACGGAGACAGAGGAAATGTGAGCAACACAGGAAACATGACATCTCTTTTATGAAAGGTCAACTGACAAAAATTCAGAATCAAAATGGCAGTGTAATACTTACTGAGCACTTATCACTTGCCAGGTACTGTGTGCTGAGAGCACCACATACATTGTTTCATCAAAACCCCACAATGACTGGTGAGATAAAGTACTTCTAAGAATCCTCTTTAACCAGTGAGGAAACTAAGGCTCAGAAAGGTTACCTGGCTTATTCAGAGTCTAAGCGCCCAGCCAAATGGCAGGGGCAAAATTCACCTCAGAATGTCTGGCCCTATAGCTTAACCCTTGCAGTTCTCAGCTGGAACGTGCTACCCCCTGGGAGACATCTGGCCACATCTGGAGACATTCTGAGCTGCCACAGCTTGAGGTGGAGCCTGCTACTGCTGTCTAGCGGGTAGGGATCAGTGATGCTGCTAAACATCCTACCGCGCACATGAGAGCCTTCTACAGCAAAGGATTACTCAGCCCGGAATGTCATCTGTGCTGCCACTGAGAAACTGCTCACCCACCAACAGCTCAGGGTCCCACTAGAGTTACCATTTAGGGCTCTGTAGTCAGAGCGGGAGGCCCTGGGAATAGGTTTCTATTACATATTGCAAATGGCACAGCTGCTTGACAAAAGGAACAGCCAAAGCAGAGGAAGGGAGGTAGAGACCCACCTGACATGGTAAGGGACAGCAACAGACATGTGTGGCGGTGACAGACTCACAAGAGAATGAGAGGAGAGAATCATGGAATTCTCGAAAAAAGAAAGAGTTCCCAAAGCAGTGATGCCATCCTTGCAGTTGAGGAAAATATAGACTAATGGCCTCTGTCTTGTCCCTGTTCCATTTCCCTCTTACCTCTCCTCTCTTCTTCTCTGGCTCCCTAGTGTTTGGCCACAACATGAAGAGCAGCAACGACTTCATTGGCAGGATCGTCATTGGCCAGTACTCCTCAGGGCCCTCGGAGTCCAACCACTGGCGACGGATGCTCAGTACCCACCGCACAGCTGTGGAGCAGTGGCACAGCCTGAGGTCCCGAGCCGACTGTGACCGCGTGTCTCCGGCTTCCCTGGAAGTGACCTGAGGCCTCGGGAAAGGCAGCCTTCTTTTGTGAAAGGCAGAAGAAAATGTGTCGCGTTCCTCTTACGTCCATATCTGCATACACACTCACGCACACGCACGCACGTTCTAAATCCTCTTAGAACTCAGAGGAAGCAGACTTTTCATCACCAAGTAGCCACTCTTGCTGAGCAAAGCCTGAGAACTTTCCAGAAGCCCCGTCCATATATATCCTGAGCCAAGTGGGCTCTGCCCTGGGACTTCTTGGCAATGCCTGCTGTTGTTCATACCCCGTCCCAAAATGCACTTTCTACCCCCAGGCCAGAGAAAGGGCCTGCCAAAGGGAGCCAGACACTCTCAAGACTGAATTTACTAAAAGAGTGGCTAGTGTTTGGGAGGCCCGATTGCCCACTCCCAAAACACGTACCCACTGGGTAGCTTCTGAACTGGCAATTGCTCCTGGGGTTCTTCTGACCTGATACCTTTCTCCAAAGGTGTAAGTGTCTTTGTCTTCTCCTTAGTAAATGAAATAAATAGGCTAGACTATTTGGAGAAACCAAATGGCGACAAAAAAATAATCCAGTGTAAGAAAGGTCTCCTGGCTTAACTGGTTTGTCCTTGTGTTAGCTTGTTTCAGGGGATGCCCTGTGGGTGTGTATGTGTGTATATGTTCTCATCCGTGTGTGTGTGTTGTGTATGTGTGCCCTCACAGGTGAACACGTGTGTGCCTACATGTGCTCTTGGAGAGAAAGTGGTGGCTGGAACCTCTACCCTCGGCACTCCTGTCTTACTGCCTCTCCCATCACAGTGTCCTGCTGTCTGTCCACGCCCCCACTTGGAGTAATGGTACTGTGTCCATAGTGGGTAAATATGGTAGAGCAAAGGCAGCATTTTTTGAACTGAGTCGTGGTGATTGTGACTCGCCAAGGACTTGATACCTGGAACACAGTGGCCACCATACCCCATGTATGATGATCCCCTGCTTTATCATCATGCTCTGAGGGTCTTTTCTGTGTTTGTGCGTGAACCAAAGTCCTATCTCATGTGCTGAGGAACTGTTTTGTATTTAGAATAGATCTCTCTCTTTCCTCGTTGGACGCTTCTGTGTCTTTTCCACAGCATACTGTCAGTGTCATGGGGAGCTATTTATTGAAATTAAAGATTATTTATTTGTTCCATGCATTCGAGTCATCTTTTTTGCTTATAAATGCGGGACATAGAGTAAAGGAAGGTGTTTTGGTTACTACGGCTCCATAACTAGCCCAGTGATGTTTACTGTGCTCATGGACTTTGTGGATCAAGAATTTAGACCAGACCCGAGTGGGATGGCTTCTCTTGGTGCCCGGTGCCTAATAGCAAACTACCAACACCCTCAGCTGGAACGCTGCAGGGCTGGGACGTGAAACCTCAGGAAGTTTGTTCCCTCCTGCCTCTGGAAGGTTATGCTGGTGGACGTCAGCTCCTCCATCGGCCTCCTCACATGGTCTCTGTGGGAGAAGTGCAGCCTTCCTCACAGTGCTGCTGTGGGCTTTCAAGGACAGACACCCCAAAAGCAAGAGAGAGCTGGGTGGAAGCTGTCTCCTGTTTTATCCTCAGAAATCATACACAATCACTTGTGTCATATTCCTTTGGCCGGAGAAGTCACAGCCCGTGCTTGGTTTAAGGGCAAGGGACCTTATAGGGAACGGGGAAATAGCTGCATCTTCAGAGGAGCTTGTGGACAGCGTGGTGCGTAGTGCGGCTGTCACAGTAGAGCATTAGCCAGCCAGTTGTACAGGACATTGTTGGGAACGGTAGGGTGTGGCCCCAGGAGGAAGGACAGTTGAAACTCTTCAGCCTATTTGTGTGAAAGCTGAGCGGAGAATGCACAGAAACAGTGGACAAGAGGTCGGTGTGGTGCACTGTAACCTCAACACTGGAGGGGCTAGCTGAGGAGGATCATGAGTTCGAGGCCACCTTGAGGTACATAGCAAGTTCAAAGCCAGTCTGGACTAGGCGAGACCCTGTCCCAGGGAGAGGAGACAAGGACTTATATCAGTCTCAAGCAGTAGCAAATTCATGCAGACCAGTTTAAGCAATAGAAGATCTTCTAGCTTCAGCATAGCTGGATCTGGGGGCTCCAGTGCAGCCATCGGGGCTTATTTCCCCTTCTGTGTCTTGGGCAGAACCTCCCCATTTAATGAACATCATGGTTATGAGCAGCCCGATAGGCCCAGATCACATTCCTGAGGTCCATCATCAACCGCCACTTCCTGGTTTTCCAAGACCAAAGTAACAGCTCCTTCCTGGCCTCCTCACAACGAGAAGCACATGTTCCTGTTTAACCCTCCCCCTAGCAGCTGTGCGCTGGGGAGTGTTCTCAGGCCGGCCACGCAGCACGGCGCTTCATCCTCACAGCCTGTTGATGTTGGAGCCGCTGCTTCCCCCACCCTCCAGATGATCACGCATGAGCTCTCCAACGTTAAATAGCAAGTCGCGTGTCCCACTGAAGCTGGCAAATACGCGTGCCAAGGGTGTGCCACTCGTGTGCCTGCTCCACCAGCTGTTCCAGCTTTGCTCTCCCCCGTGAAACTGCCCGCTCGTTCCGGACGAGACCATGGCTCACTCAGCTTTTTACTTGCCGTGTGCTGCTTAGGACTTGACCCAGGTAAGTCCCACACGGGCTCATCCTCCTGGCCACATGGAGCATTGCAGAGAGGAAGCTCGGGGTGCCTCCTACTCTGGAGTGGGGGTCAAGGTCAAAAGCAGGCTTAAGTTCTTGGGAGAGAAAAGAAGAGAAAGTATTTCTCCATAGAGTGACTTTCGCTGTGGTGGAACAGAAGCACACGAAAACACAGGAGAACACACAATGAGAGGGGACAAGTATATCACAGGCACTAGAGCCGGGGTCACTGCTGATTAGGCTCAAGGGCTGTCGAGCCGAGGAAGCCTCCGTTCAAGTCGCATGAAAGGCCACAACTCCTCTAGGCCTCGGTTTCTTCATTGTCTTAATGAAGAGCCCTTCAAAGGCAGACCCCAAGGAGAGGACTTTGGTACAGACAATTTATCGGGGAGGTGACCCCAAGATGCCTAAGTAGAAGACAAAAATGAGGGAAAGGAGAAAAGCCCCTGGAGTCTGTGTTCTTCAACACTGGGCAGCTGGGCCTCAGCCATGCCGGGGCCCATGTGGAAAGCACTTGGGGATTACTCATGTGGAGAAGCTGGAGGACTTAGCTGCTCACCCTTGCCCCTGAGCGTTGGTCCTGGAGGTTGTGAATGTTCAGCACTTCAGGACTGTGCAGTGTGGGCTGAGCCAGACGCGCGTGGGCTTGAGGTGAGCTGTGGGGGAACCCAGGGGCGCTGAGAGGCGGGAGGAGGTCAGCCGGGCATCTGTGGCCCTCCTTGCGGATAGGAAGGGGCTAAGTGTCGACCCGCCACACTTCATCGCTGTTCTGTTTTTACAAATAGGAACGCTAGGGTTTGCTGAGATCGAGTGGGGAGAAGGCAGCAGAGCTAGAATGCCAGCCAAGGCTTGTTGGAGGAAAGCCTGGTGTGGGCTGAAGGGTGTCTCCCTCCCCCGCCACCCCAAAAGATTTACTGGAGTCCTTTCCTGTCCTGTACCTCAGAGTGAGACCTCAGTCAGAGTCAGAGCCTTTCACAGAGATAATCAAGTTGATGCGAAGCCATTAGGGTGGGCCTTCGTTCAATGTGGCTACTGTCCTTATCCAAGAGGAGACTTGGACACAGAGACAGACATAGGGGGAAGATGGGCAAAGGGGGAAAGGCCTCCTGCAAGCCAAGGAGCGAGGTCTGGAACCGGCTGTCACTCAGCCCCGGAAGGAACCTGCCCTCAGCCTCCAGCTCCACAGCTGGGAGACAATGGATCTCTGTAGTTTAAGCTCCCCAGGCTTTGTTAAAGCGGCCCTGACAAGCTGCAGTCTACCTACAGGCACACAGATTCGGCCAACTGTGGATTGACAATAGTTTTTAATTGCAAATATACTAAACCGATTTTTTCACCCCTAAACAATGCAGTGTAATAGCTGTTTGCATTGGACTGGGTATTATAAGGAATTTAGAGAAGATTTAAACTGTTCAGGGAGTGCGCATTGCAGTAGGCGCCCTGGAGATACTACGGTGTTTTATTCATGGGACTCGGGCAAGCACGGATTGGGGTATCTGGGAGGAGGTGGCCCTGGAACCTCGGGTACCTGTATTTCAGAGCAGTCGTGACCAGTGGCTCTGCTGGGCTGTCTTGTCTGAAAGTAAGTGACAGCTCTGTAGGTTGGATGTCAGGATGTGCTGGGATGGCGCTGCCAAGTCTGTGCACACTTCTTGGCAGAGTGCACAGTGGCTGGATCTCCAGGCACCCGTCAGGTGGCCTGTGCTGGGTGACCTGCGGGAACAGTGGTAGAAGATCAGAGCCATCTCCGTCTCCAGGAATAGTTTGTCAGGAGCCGAGAAGATGTGTGGGGTGGGAAAGGGAGGGCTGAGTTTCTATAGAAACCAGACCCAAGGTGCTCCGTCGTGGGCCGTCCACCCGTCTGCATTAGCATCCTCTGCCTCCTCAGGCAGGAGGTGGGAAGAGATACATCGGCCGCTTGAAACACCCTCATTCGTGGGTGGAGCCCCAACTTCAAAGAAAAAAGGTGGTGGTTGGAAGCAGCGCTGGGGAGTTTTAAACGCCACTTTCATCTCCCAGGACCACCTGAGTCCTTCCATGGTGTGGCTGGGGAGGCACGCCCCGGGAGACTGAGGCAGGGGTATTGCTTAGTTTCAGCACAGCCTGGGCGACCTAGGGAGACCCTGGTTCAGAATTTGAAAGAATAAAAAAGGGCTGGGAGGGCCAGGGATTTAGCTCAGTGGTTCTGCCGCTTGCCTCGTAAGCACGAGATCCCAAGTCCAATACCCAGTACCAAAAAGGAGCGGGGTGCTGGGGATGTAGCTCAGAGTTAAGGCCCTGGGTTCAATCCACAGTACAAAAAAAAAAAAGAAACCTTGCCTCCTTTCTCCTCCGCAGCATCTCTGAGCTCAGGTCTATGCCAGAGCGCCATGAGAGCCCAGGCCACACCCCAGGGCTTGATCGAGCCTACTGCCCTCTGCCCAGCCCTGAGGGTGGGGGTTGGAAGGATGGGTACCTGGCATCCAGGAACAGCTGTTTTGGGCACTGGTATTCCCAGACAGCTGGAAATCACTTCAGGAAGAAGGATTCCTTTCCTTTCTAAGTGGCCTGTCTTCCTCTGCTCATAGGATACCTGCCATGTTTTGTTCAAAAATAACATTTAGAAAGAACTCTGGAATGATTAGTAGATAGAAATTAAAAACTTAGACCTCAAGAAAACCCTGGAAGGTAGTGTTCAAGTTGGCAGTAGTTAACCTTTGGGTAGTGTGTTTGTTAGCTTTCCAACATTGTAATGAAATACCTGAGGCGAGCTGCTTAGGAAGAATAGAGGTTTATTTAGCTCACAGTTTTGAGGGTCGAAGTTGAAAGCCAGCCGCTCTCACCTGCCAAGGGAGCAGATGGCATCCCATTTGTGGTGGGAGCAAGCAGTCACACCACAAACCAGGAAGCAGGTAGAGTTTCAGGCTTGCTTCTCTCAGAACACCAGGTGAATCACCTTAATTCCCTAGAGGGTGGTGTTTCCAGCGACCCAGGGTCTTCCCACTGGAGTCCACCCCTTACGTGTCTATCACCTCTCACACCCTGAAGACCAAGTTTTCAGTATATGGACCCTTGGGGGACTCAGGCTACATCCAAACCACAGAAGCCCGTTACTATTACTACCCAACTATGCCTTCCTGTCCAGCATTTTTGAAGGTCCGGATTGAGCTAATGGTCCTTGGCATATCATGTGTCAAACGTTTTTCTAAGCACTTGTACAGGGAGATATTGATTTGTTCCCATTTTTCAGATAAGAAAACTGAGGCTTAGAGATTTTTAAATCCTCAGTGTGCGTGGTAACATAGCAGCAAGTCTGAAACTTGAACGTGGAATACATCTGACTCAATTGGTAAACTGAGTGCTTAATTGGTAAATTAATGAGATATTTTTTAAGCTAAGAAATTAAGGAAGAGAGGGATAGATAGATGGATGTAGAGCCAGGTGATAAATGATTAGAGATAGATCGATCGATAGATCTTCACTGAATTCCTAGGCTGCTGTGAACACTGTGTAGAGGGAGGGAGTACAATATCACACAAATGCAATTTATTGAGAAACCAGAAAATATATATTGTGTTAGAGAACATTACAGCCCCCAAATGACAGTATACTAGTTAAGGGAAGAAACTGTCTGCACTCTGGCCCATAAGCTTGAGTTTGAGGTCAGGAGTTGGCAAACTATGTCTCATGAGCCAAAGCCTACCCACTGCCTGTTTTTGTAAATAAAGTTTTATTGAAACGCTGCTGGTACCATTCCGTGTCTCTGGCAGAGTTCAGTAGTTGTATTAGACTCCATCACCTGCAAAATCTAAAATATTTATTACCTGGCCCTTTAGAGAACAAGGCTCCCTACCCCTGTCTAGAAAATATTTCATAAGCTTTAATGTATACACAGCCCACTGAGGATTAAGCAACATGCAGATTCTGATTCAGCAGGTCTAGGGTGGGGCCTGGGATTCTGCTTTTCTAACGAGCTCTGAAGACCACACTTGGAGCAAGTTATAAATATTTTATGTTTCCTTTCAGAGAGGGGACATGAATGGACACAAAAACTTGTAGATGTCACTGCCAAATCAAACAATTCTGTACTTCTCAGAAGGCTTTCCAGTAGCCTTCTTTCGACTACCCTCCTTCTTCTGCCTAGGACGTCTTCGGCGGGACAGTGCTGTAGTTAGAATGTCTGCCCGCTCCAAAGCTGTTAAAGTTTACTTGTCACTGTCGCGGTGCCGGGCATTGAGACCGCTCTGAGGTGTGTAGGTCTCTCCAGGAACGGTGTGCTCTGCCGTCTCGGTGCTGGGCTCCCCTCTCTCCCTCCCCTCTCCTCTTCCTCTCTCTCCCACCCTCTCCTCTCCTGCCCTTGATGGTGACCGTGCCAGCCTCCAGATTCTGCTCACTGTGAATTAGCCAGTCTCCGGGATGCTGTTAAGGGAACACAAAATGCACTGAGCCGGATGTGTGTGATCTCTGGGCAGCTCCCAGCTGCAGGGCAGCAGGGGTGCCCGAAGTTCAGCGCACAGGGTGACTGAGAGGCAGTGAGAAGCCCAGCTTGCTTCCACGCAGTAGGTTTATTTTTGTACCAACCTTTAACAGTACCACTTTTGGGGGGAGATTTATAGCAAATATGACAGTGCCTGCCCATGACTTATGCATACTGTTTATGAATAGATAAACATATAAACATTTTGAGGCAACATCTATCCAAGGTGCCGCAGGCTGGAGCTGGGCCTGGGCTGGGCCTGCACTGGGTCAGGCCTCGGTGCAGTACCAGCTCCAGGATTCAGTTCCAGTACCGGCAGGTCGGAGCAGATTAAGTGGCCGTCAGGTGAATTATTCCCCAGGAGCTCAGCATCCGGTGTTCCAGGGAGCAAAAGAGCGACTCGGACAGTAGACTGACACGTCCCAGTCCTCCCTGTGAATGCCAGTGACACAGTTATCAGAGCACCCGGAGGAGCACATCTGAGGAGCAAAAGGAAAAGCAGGGGTGCACGTGATGGCAGGGAAGGTCTTGCATTGGACCCACGACAACCGCAAGCCGAGCTGTCATTTCCTGAGCACCGCTGCTCGCCAACAGCTGTGGTAATTGTACGAGCAAACAATTGCACGTTATCTCTGTGAGGCGGGTGGTTTCTACCCCCCAGTTAACAGAGGAGGAAACTGAGGCTCGGAGAAGCAAAGGGACTTGTCGCTGGACGTGCAAAATGGAAGAAAGATTCTGGTTTGTAGAAATATTAATTCTCTATCAATGCAGTAAGACCCCAACAAAAATACCAGTGGATTTTAAAGTGTGTAAGCGCGAGCCAATGGCGCACAGAGCTGGACACAAGCAGTGGCTGTTGCACTCTGCGCGGGGTGCTGAGCGTTGAACCTTCTCCAGACACAGTCTTAACCCTCAGGGACCTCACCTGCCAGGGAGGGTGAGGCCAGTGGGGGACACCTCAGTGAACCCCGGTTTGTAGACTGTGCCCTTCTCAGCTCTGCAACATTGCTCTGCTGTGGAAATGAGGCTGTGTCTGATCTGACTGCCAGGCTTCTGGCGGGAAGCAGAAATCTGGACTTCTACCTAAAATCTCCTGATTTTTTATTAGCTGACAACACTTGTAAAAATTTTACTCCACTGCATGATCCTCACAAGTCACACCCATGACCGGGAAACCTCTCCACAAGACGCTGATATTTCTGCTTTCTGAAGGAACTGAGAAGCTTTATGTCCTGGAGCAAACTGGAACTTGAAGCCCCTTTCTTTTGGTACTGGGATCAAACCCGGTTCGGCCTGAGCTACATTCCCAGCACTTTTAAATGTTTTTTTCTTCGGAGACAGGGTCTTGCTAAGTCACTAAGCGGCCCCAGCTGGTCTTGGACTTAACGGTCCTTTCTGCCTCAGCCTCCCAGATTTCTGGGATTAGAGCCACCAAAACCAGCATGGACCTCTTTATTATCTTACAGAGGAAGAGACTGGGTCTCGGAGAAGACAGCTATGGTGGCCCAAGGTCAGGCGGCTCTGGGCTCTCTAGTGTGGGGCAGGTCTCTTTGCCCTCCACTGTCACTGTGAGCTGTCTCCAGGGGCACCGAGAGGAAGGGGAAGAGGGAGGAGGAAGGCACCGGGTCTGCCCCTCTGTCTCCGCTCCCAGCAGGGCCACATCTGGGACCCACCAAGATTCCCCTCAAGGGCCTGTTGCTCCACTCCGGCTGGGAAGTGGCTTTCCGGGTGCACCCTGAGCTCCCCAGTGGGAACTGTGGGCCTCGTGGCCTCTCTGACGACCCTCTACACAGGCCTTCCCGCAAACAGACTTCGGTATTTGCCTGGCTCAGCACAGCCACCCCAGGCTCTAGAGGGCCCACCGATGAGGCCTGGCTGCAGCCTGCCTCCCCAGAGCAGGCTTGCGGGGCAAGCTGAGCTTCTTTTTCCTTTTTATTTTTGCAGTACTCAAGATTGAACCCAGGGCCTTGACACTGAGCTACATCTTCAACCCTTCCTGTATTTTTTTTATTGAGGCAGGGTTTCACGAAGTCCCAGGGTTGCCCAGGCTAGGCTTGAATTTATAATCCTCCTACCTCAGCTTCCCAGAGTGCTGGGATTGCAGGACTGTGCCTTCCCTCCTGGCTGTGTGCTGAGCCCCTTGGCAGCTTCCCCCACCACACGCCCATGTCCATGCCCTTCAAGTCCTGAGCTTAAACCCACTTGTGCAGTTTATAAGTGTGTGACCTGGGCGTGTTCCTAATCTCTCCGGGCCATTGTTTCTTCTAGAAAGGGGGAGCATCAGGCAACTTCTTGAGGCTCCTGTGCTAGGGAGATGAGATAACATGGAGAAAATGCTTGGCCCAGTGCCTGGTCGGAAAGTGGTATTTTGTTAGGGATTTGGCATCTGGGTCCCCACTGCAGTTTTGGTTGTGGCAGCTGTTCCTTGGGACCTCTCAGACCTGCTGCTGTGCCACCCAAGGCTGGGCACACAGTGGGGGACACAGTTGTCTCTCTGGTGCCCTCCTTGGTGGCCTTGTCCTGTGGGTTTTGTGAGATGTCCCCAGGGCTTCGAGCGCCGACTGGGGGGTACCCCCATTTGGATGGGAAGAGTCCCAAACCCTACAATCTCGCCATGGCTGAGGCTTTTGCCTGAAGCCTCTCCCAGGCCCATTGCAGACATGGTTTAAAATATACGACAATATCCACAACAACCATTAAGTCTTACACAGCCCTTTTTCCGTGCCAGGCAGAGTTCCAAGAACTTGCCGCGTATACATTTGTTTAATCCTCATGATCCCCCTTTGGCAGAGACCCCACTTATTTTTATCCCCATTACAGTGAAACTGACTTTGAAACCCCAAGATGGAAGGTCTCATAAAGTCAGTGGTTGCGCTGGTGGCGCGTGGGTACTAGGATTGACCGATAACCATCAGTAAATACATGCTAATGTGTCCTTTTGTAGTCTAAGGGTGTCCCAAATACCGTGTGAGACATACTTACGCTAAAAATTATCTGTTGTTTATCTGAAATTCGGTTCTAAGCATCCCTTCCTGTTGTGGTTTGTTTTGTTTTGCTTTGCTTTTGTGTTGGGTGTGGCAGGGCTTCTCATAGGGAGGAAGGGAGCCTCGGTCTGTTAAGGAAGCATCACGGTCTTCCGTTCTGTCCAAACTCCGGGTATATTAGTCAGTTTGGCTGCCGCAGCCAGATGCCAGAGACTGGGGCTGAACCGCCAGACACTTATTTTGCACAGACTAGAAGCTGGAAGTCCAAGACGAAGGTGCTGCAGGTTTGGTTCCTGGGGAGGCCTCTTCCTGGGCTGCACACGGTCACCTCCTCACCGGGCAGACAGCACAAGTTGGTCTCCCTTCCTTTCCTTCCAGGGGTGCTCGTCGCATGGTGAGGGCCCACGCTGGTGACCGCATCCGAGCCCAGGAGTGTCCAGGGCCCGGGAAGGGAACTGGCCAGACCAAGGTGGCCCCAGAGCCCCTGCCTCCTCTTCTGGCTGGGTCCCCAAGCCGATCTGGGCAGGTGTCAGAGTGGCGCGATTGTGGGTGGCTGGATGGGGGCCAGGGGAGTGAGCAGCCAGATTGAGTAGGAAGGTGACAATTTATTCTTTTAAAAGAGAGAAAGTGGAGAAGAGCCCTGGATTCCACTGGAGTGTTGGCTCCCCGTAACGAGCTCAGAGCTCCCAAAGGCTTTGGCTCCAGCCCAGCTCGGAGACCCCTGGGCTTGGTGCTGCTGATTGAGGTAAAAGACCTGCAGCTTGGCCTCCTGGTGTCCAGAGCAGTGAGCCTCTCTGTGCAGCCCTTCGCCCCTTCCTCCTGCTCTTCCCTTCCCCCGGCCCTCCTCCTCCTCAGCCTGCCCCTCCGTGTCTCTAGCTCTTCTCCTTCTCTCATTGCGGCCGTGCTGAACCATTTTCCGGTTCTGCACGCGCTGCCCCTCTGTACCCTCAGACCCTTGCGTATGCTGGGCCCTCTCTCTGCAGTGCTTCTCTGACTCTTACCACCCTTCTGGCCTTGGTGGAGACCCCACTGTCTCTAGGAAGCTCCCAGATCTCCCCCTCTGGCCTCTGTGCCTCCTTGTGGTGCCCTCTCCTGACCGTATGTGAGCTCCACCAGGGACAGGGCAGCCACTGTCTGGGAAAGGGGTAAACAGCCGCCTTCCAAAATAAATTAGGGTCTTGTCATGGTTTTGCCTGGATATCATGTATCTATGAATCTCCTATTAATAACATCTTCATCTTTCTGCCTTTCTTGATCTTGGTCTGTATGATCAAAAGCCACATCTGTGTAGTTCGCCACAGTCTCTCCAGCATGCAGCCGGCTGCCTGAGACCAAGTAGGTGCTTGACTAGTACTTGCTGAATGCATAAAGGAATGAGTGAAGGACCGTACCATCAAGACTGAAACAGAAAGGAATAGGCTGAAATGCAGCAGACAGTCTGGCTTCCAAAAATCCCAGCTCTGCTAGTTAGTAGCTGTGTGACTTTGGACGAGTTAGTCAACCTCTCTGGGCCTTAAAGTAGGAGTGACAGCGGTGCCTACCTGGAAGGGTGTGTGAAGACCAGATCAGTCACTATCTAGAAGGCCCTGAACGGAGTGACTGGCACAAATGCTCATTGAGGGCCGGATCTGGCTGTTGTGTTACCATCCTCACCTGAAGGTCAAGCTCTAAAGCTGTGACTGAGACTGGCAAGGTCTGCTGTGGTATCAGGCCGATGAAAGGCCCTCCCTGCCTTATTTCAGAAATGCCACATGGAAAGGGGGCCTCAGCAGGTAGGAGTTCATCGTCATCCCTGCCCAGCCAGTGCTCCTTCTTGCTTCGCAATTAAAGGCCTCCGTCTGCCCACAGGGAAAGCGGGGTAATTGACTGGTGACCGTCACATCCCACTCTCTGGTGTGTTTCACGCCAGGCACCCAGAGTCACCGTTTGCCCACAGAGAAAATCAAAGGGACCGGAAGCGGGGAGGAGAATATAACAGTTCGGGTTGGGGGGGTGACTTGTCCTCCACACTAGGGTGGGATCCCTCGGGAAGTACCCACCAGGCTTTAGGACGAGGACCTTCCCTCCTGCTCTCCCGTCCAGCCCGCTCGTTTCACTAGTGATTGATTTCCATCTGCCCAGCCCTGCTGAGCGAGCCGGTGACGGAATGAGTGGACAGGTGAGGCATTCTGCAGGCTCCGTGTTCCTGTCTGGGGTGCGATGGACCGGAGCTCCCACGCATGTGCTGGCCCGGAGATCTTGTGAAGCAGCTTCTGCGTCTCCGGCCTGGACGGTGCCGGAGCCCTGCCTCGCCAGGGGAAGCTAGCGTTGCCTTTGGTCGTGTAGCTGAACGATCTGGAAAAGCAAGACCGGACAACCTGCCCTTGCTGGCGTTTGATTCCTTACAACTGCAACTTCATTCAAAATACATATTGTGTACCTACTGTGTGCCTGGGCCCTGGGTGAAGAGGAGTGACCACCGCAGACATGGGCTGGGGGACACCAACACAGAACAAGCGTTCGTGGGAGTGTGGGGAAGCGGGGAACGGGGCCTCTGGGAGTGCCAGGGCACTGACCAGTGGCTCCTTCCTCGTCATCCCCAAAGACGTCGCTGTGTAGCTAAGACTTGAGGGAGAAACGGGAGTTGGCTGAGTGAGGCCCAGTGGTGTCTGGGGAGGTCTGGGCCCATGCTGGAGAAATTGTCGGGACGGGAGCCAATCTAGAGCAGAGACAAAGGTGATGGGTGCACGGCCCCCACATGTCATGAGGTGAAGGTGTGCCCAGGAGGAAGAAGGCCTTGCACCTGAGAGGTGACACCGTCGGGAAGAACCGCTAAGAGGCAGCTAAGGAGGTCTTTGTGAGAGAGGCAGGGACGGAAAGGTGTGGAAGGGAGAGAAAGGAAAGAACCACTTAGAGATGTGTTGGGGAGGCAGAATAGATAAGTCTCAAAAACTGCTCAGGAGAAGAGATAAGGGTGACCTGGAGTTTAAATATCCAACAGTGCTAGAAAATTCTGACCCAGATAGCAGACTCCCCTGGCCTCTTATAACCCAGTGGTGCGCGAGGCTTCTCCTGAGCTCCGAAATGGGCCACCTAATGGGGACCGCACCTTAAGGTGTCCTGGGCACGTGTCACTCTGGAAAAAGTGTGACCTCTGGCCCCTGGTGTGATCTTGGGGCCAACCCCTCCCCGACCCCACCCCACCAGGGCCATGGAGCTGAGCAACTGCTTGGAGATCTATGAGGACTTCCGGGAGTGCTTCGGCACCTTACAGGAGGAGGACAGGTGCTCCTTCGTTCTCAGGGACTGCGTCTCCGTCCGCGTCTACAGCCTCAACCCCGCACGTCCATCCTTGAGGACATCCTGCACACCTTTGCAACAAGATCTAGAAGCCACAGCCCAGCCTCCGCCCTTGACTTCCACGGGGCTTGGGAGGCTCAAAGCCTGGACAATAGTCCTGCAGAAGAAGTATTTTGACCTGGCCACTTAGACATCTGCTATCTTACCCCATGGCCCTAACAACGCTGAATGGGCATCTGATGACAGACTCAGACCCACCTTGCTGCTGCACCAGGTTAGCAAGACTCAACTAGATACCTTCACCTGCCGGAACTGCTTTATTCCAGGTCTCTTTGCCCGTTTCCCTGAGCTCGTGTTTATCTACAGCACCTTTAACCCAAGGGGCAAGGTGTTCTATACCTTCCTGGTAGGTGGACCTTGAGTATAGCTAGAGGGTCACCCTGCCCGGGGAGTCTGCTTTGCCATTCCTGCCAAAGAAGATTCTATAGGCCTGGCCCAGATGTCCCGGGAGCCGTAGAACTTGGAGTCTGTGCCATCCTGGTGGATCCCCACTTCCTCCCACTACCCACTCGCGCCATGCAGCTCCCCACAGCTGAGGTCCTGCTCTCAGCCTTCCACATTTATAACTTCCTGCAGGACAAGTTCTGTCACCCTTCCCTTGGAAGGCCTGTGGGGGGGGTGCGTTTACCTCCCTGCAGAGCAAACAGCGTGTGCTCCTCCACAGCCGGCGACCTGAGGAAGATTTTTACCCTCCTGAGCAGCTGCGCCCCCAGCCCGGCTGTGTGTCCCAGCTGACCGCCTCTGGCTGTCCCACCGCTGGAAGCTGAGCGGAGAGCAGCCGCTACTTCCGGAGCCCAGAAGCTACCGCCCTGAACACTCAGTCAGCTTTTTGGCACCAACCCATCTGAGGAAGCAGGGGTGGCCGCCCTGTTCCCATACAGGCAGCAGACCCCTGGAGACAGGGCAATGAACCCGGCATCCGGAATATTCCCTCAGTGCCATCTCCACGCGGCCAGCGGCCCAGCTCGGCCCGGGTGAGCTTTCTGTGCTCCAGAAATCCACGCACCTCATTGGCTCTGGCTCAGAAAAGATAAACACCCAGGTCCTGGAGGACACGCGTGAGGAGCAGCCCCGGCCTCCTACCAACTGCGGCTGCTACTTTAACCAGGCCTTCCCTCCGCCCTGCCGCCACGTCCTGGCCATGCTGAGTGCTGAGTGCAGGCCACCAATGCTCCAGCCGGACATGCTGCCAGATCGGTCAGACAGTGTCCAGACAGCGTCCTGGGCAGCGAGCGGAACGAGGCTCTCAATAAGGACCTGGCAGCGCCTCTCCTCAGTAGTGCAGCACCTGCGGGAACTGGGTGACAGCTGGGTGGCCCTTACCGAGGAGATACAGCTCTGATTCTTCTTGATGCTCAGAGATGTTAATGCACAAGTGTGCCTCATGCCCTCTGCTACACACGTGAGCAGGCGCGCGCGCACACATGCAGAGTTGTGTTTTCGTGGCACTTCCTTCCCGAGTCTTCTACTCTAACACAGCCTGCTACCTAGCACATGTCTAGCTCTGTGAGATAGGAATCAGCAAATGTTTTTCTGTAAGGGGCCCACTGCTAAATTAAAAAAATTTTTTTTATTAGTATTGTTTTTTGAGACAGGGTCTCACTATGTAGTTGAGACTGACCTGGAACTCACTATGTAGCCCAGGCTGGTCTCCAACTCACCGCGATCCTCCTGCCTCAGCCTCCTGAGTGCTGGGATTACAGGGGTGCACCACCACGCCTGGCGAATATTTTAGATTTGAGGGCCACATACCACCTCTTGTATATTCTGGTTTGCTTTCTGGGTATTTTTCTTTTCCTTCTTCTTCTTCTTCTTTTTTTTTTTTTTTTTAATGGAGCGTTCTCGATGTCTCTACAGTTTTGTTCAGATGACTGCAGAACCTGGAAAAGCTATCGCTGCTATTGATGCAGAACATGCTGTTATTATTGGTCTTTTTATGTAAATATATTTACGTATATATAATTTAAATTTTTGGAAACTTTAACTCTGCCATCAGCTTTGGAAAAAGTTATTCTGGTTTGCCGTGCTGCACAGGCATTGTACAGAAATGAACAACCATATTGGTCTAGAAACATTAAACTTGAGTTTTTCCCCCCATTTGTACAGGGGTAACGCACTGCATTACATATATAAGGTCTTATCTACATGGATTTATTTGATTACAGAAACTAATAAAGTATTCTCTGAATTAAGAAAATTCTGACCCATTCCAGCCGATTCTTTCCAACCTTGTCTCTTCCCATCCGATCCTAGCTACAGTGCTTGATGTCAAATAAAATATGAAGATAGAGTGAATATCATGGTGTGCCGTGGCTTGGATCTTGGGAAGGAAAAAGAGAACAAAACAGTGAAATCTGAATAAAGTGTGATTTAGATAATAATGTTCTACCCATGCTAATTTTAGTCCTGAAAAGTGTTCCCTGAGTTATGTTAGTATGTAAATGTTAGGTAATCACAGCACGCAGGGAGGCTGAGGCAGGAGAACCGAAAGCTTGAGTTCTGCTGGGACAGACAGCTTAGTGAGAACTTGTCTCAAAATAAAGAATCAAAAAGGCTGAGCCAGAGATTTAACTCAGTGGTGCTACCGCCTGCCTTGAAAGCGCAAGATCCTGAGTTCGATCCCTGGTACCAAAAAAAAGAATTGCTGGAAAAAAAAAAAAAGGTGGTGGGAGGGCTGGAGTTGTAGCTCAGTGGTAGAACATCCCTGGTACTAGGCAAAAAGAAAAGCAAGCAGGTTGAGGAGATCAGAAACTGTGTGGAGAGGCACATGGGAACTCTCCACACTATTTTTGCAACTCTTCTATATGTGTAAGTTTATTCCAAAATTAAAAGTTTAATTTTTAAAAATGAAGGAAAAGAGAAAGCAAAGGGCGGAGACTTCCAGGACAGTGTAGTGAGTTAGCCAATATTACAGCTTTCTGCTTTATCCACCCAGAAGCGACATATGCCCTCCAGCAAACATCATTTGCAAGGGAAGCCGCGGCCGGGGTGGGGCTCAGTGGCTCAGCCCTTGCCTGGCGTGCACAGGCCTGGCTTCTTCCCCAGCACTACAAACAAACAAGTAACACTAAGCTGGACACAGCTGCAGAGGGCAGCGTCGCCTCCAGTTCAGAGCCCTCTGTGGCCTCCCTCTCTGTAAAATAGGGGCCTGGGTTGTAACATCCACACAGAGCGGGGAGCTGTCAAAACCTAAATAACGCTCAGAGAGAGGCTCTCCAGAGACTAACAAGTTTGAGATTGGCTTTGCAATGGGAACACATGTGTCAAAGGAAAAACCAGGCGCATATTCAAAGAGGTTGAAGCAAGGGGACATCTTAAAAGGCAAAGTGAGAGAATTTATATGAGTCAATTTAAGGCAGTTATCCTTGGGTACAGAGGTCTGGCCAAGATGAAACAGGCAGCTCGCTGAGGTGTTTGTCTTGTGTAGGATTGTTGTGACATTTGTGCAGAGCTGAGCTCTGGGACAATCTTTTATGACTTTTTCTTCTCAGGCCTGTAAACCAAGAGCCGCTCCTTCTTAGCTTCCTAGGTTTATTTGTTGTTGTTGTTGTTGGGGCTTGACACAAATGGTTCCGTTTTGATTCTGACAACTTTCACAGAAGTGATGTCAAAGCCTTTTGAAGAAGGGAATTGAGGCTGAAACCCTGTCTTAGAGCAGAGACCCACAAAGAGATCCACCTTCCAAAGCAGAGTCCAGAAAAAAAAATTTTTTTTATTTTTCTACTGTCAGAGAGAGATGATGAAGTGTGTCTGCTTCATCCTGAACTCAGAAGGAAATGCTGGAATCCTCTCCTGAATTGTGCTTTTCTGTGAGGTCTGTGCACTAGATTTAAATACAATCTTACAGCTCCTAAACCATAGTATATATAGTAATCCATTTTAACTCTGAAACTATAGAGATCAAGCTCTACTTCTAATCGGTTGTGTGAACTATGGTTTAATTTTTGTTCTAGAAAATATAAGCAGGCTAAGGAATATCTGCTGGGTCGTTTGTGCTGTCTTACAGTTTTGGAGTCCTGCCTTTCATCTTGGGCAGGGATTCTCATCATTGGTGCTATTTACATTTGGGGTGCAATCATACTCAGACCTTGTTGCGGGGAGTTGTTCATTGTAGGATGCTTCACAGTGTCCGTGGTGTCTATGCACCAGATGCCAGTGGCACCCCCACCTCCAGCTGTGACAACCAGCAGTGTCCCTGGGCATCATATTATGTCCATTAGGGTCGAAGTTGCCCTGGTTAAGCACCACAACTTAACAGTGACCAACCCTCCAGTTTTCTGGGACATGAAGGGGTATCCAGGATATGTGGCTTTTGATTTTAAAATTAGGAATAGTCCTGGGCATACTGGAATGGACTGGCTACTCTGTTTCCAAATCTAATATGGGCATTCAGGATGCTAAGGAATTTTAGGATGGGTGGGAGTGTGGTATTCCTGGAGACTCATGCCAGCCACTCCTAGACCAACTTGGCCAAGTTCTCACCAATGAGTGTCCTTGGTGACAAGTGAGGAAAGAAAGATGGGAATGGTTTGTTCCTTTTCATCCATGCTAAGAAGGGGAAATTGCTCCAAAATGTGGTTCCATTGAGTCTTCTGTGTAGCAGGCAGTGCTATAAAGTCTCCTCAAATAGCTCAGTCACACCCAGCATTACTAAGGGTCCTTCCACCTCTCAGCCACAGCCACCTTGAGGTATAAAGACTAAGGCCTCCTTAGACCAGTGGTGGTGAACCTGTGGCACACGTGCCAGAGCAGGCTGTTTGTTATCAGTGGAGCTCTGAAAGGTTCGCCATCACTGTCCTAGACCAGTGCTGTCCATCAAGAGAGGAGAAGACTGAAATCCAGAGATGGGTAAGGACAGATCAGAGGTACTTACTTCCACAGAGCTCTTTCCCTTTGCCACATGGAACAGGGTTAAAACAGCAAATTCCAATCATCTCACTCCAGTTTGGATCATGGCATGCATTGTTGGCTGAGATTGACCAAGAGGTTGGGATTTGCCAGGACTGATCAGCACAGATGCCTGAGGTGGGGAAGAGGCTGGTTCTGGTCACATGGGAAAGCCCAATGGCTCTGACCAATCTGGGGAAATGTGGCTGGGACCTGCCTGCTTAGCATAGGCCTCTTGATGAAAGTGGCTGTCCCTTTCTGTTCCCAGAAAAATGCACAGAGACTGCCTGCACAGGTACACGTGAACTTCTTTGGTTTTTGTGTTGGATTTCAGGAAATTGTTGGAACCCCCACATTAACCCCGCTTGTGAAACCCCAAGCTGATCATTAACAGCTGTGTTATTATAGAGCGATCCACACACGCCAAATGCATGGTGGATGTACTTGGCCCACCTACTTGGCTCAGACCTCCTCTGGTGTAGGTGTTATAAGACCATTATTCATCCTCAGCCCTGTTAACTGCCTGTGATGGAGTTTTATAAACCTGGGTTCAAATACCTCCTCTGCCACTTATTTTCAGGGTGACCTTAACCTCTCGAATCCTCAGTTTCCTTATATGAGCTTGGCATGTCATAGGCGCTCCATGAATATCGTCCAAGATTCCATGAGCTGGGCCAGTCACTATAGTGGCTGGAAGGCAGAGATTCCGTAACTCTGGGTTGTCACAGAAGGGACCTTAGGGGTCAGCTAGTCTGACAGCCAAGAAGGAAAGGAACGTGCCTGTGTCTCACAGCAGCTGGGGCCGGGACTTGGTCTTCCTAAACATAGTGTCACAACTTTCGCCACTGCCCACTACACGGCCTCATGGGTGATTCCCCCAGTCCAGCGTGAGAAGGTCCTCACCTGCCTGACTCCCAGTCAGCCATCTTGAGTCATTTCCAAGAAAAGTGTCTCCCAGCCAGGCATGGTGGTGCTCGCCTGTAATCCCAGTGCTCAGGAGGCTGAGGCAGGAGGATTGCTGTGAGTTCAAGACCAGCCTGGGCTACATAGTGAGTTCCAGGTCAGTCTCAATGACATAGTGAGATCCTGTCTCAAAAAACAAAAAAAGCTTCTCCCAAAAAGCTCTCTGAGGCTTGAAAGAACTTTTTATTGTCTCGTGTGTGTGTGTGTGTGTGTGTGTGTGTGTGTGTGTTTAAAATGTGTTGCTTTTCAGAATTAGCAACAAATCCAGTGGGCAAAGGCCAAAGGATATAAATAGCCTTGGCTCCAGCTTGTCAATAAACAAGTGGGAAAATCTGTATCCTTGCCAGATAGCCTAGAATTGCAAATTGAAACAAGATAGCATTCTTGCTTATAAAATTTGCAAAGATCACCCAGAAAGTGATGGCACCAGCGCTGGTGAGGGCAGGGTGAGAGGGTATTTATGCTTAGACAGGACTGCGGGAGCTGAAATTGCATTCAGGATACAATTTAGCAAATTATATCAAAGCTCTCAAAAATCTCTCCTCAGAAATTTAAAAAAAAAGGCTTTATGCACAAAGCTGTTCATCTCAGCCTTATTTGTAAGAGTTTAAAAAAAACAAGGAAAGCAATCTAATTATCCAAAAATAAGGAAACGATTAAATAAACTCTAGGGTGGCCACACAGGAGAGTATTTAACAGCTATTTAAAACATTGTTTATAAAAAATGTATTATGATGGGGTAAATGCTTATTCTCTTTGATTTTTAGAAGTCAGAATACTGTCTTATATAGTACAATATAATCACAACTTCATTAAAAACAATCACTATAGAAATGCGCTATGAGGGGAAATGTGCCAAAGCAGTAACAATTTCAGTGTGATGAGCATGTTACTTTTATAATTTTGAAGAATTTCAGGTACGCATGTGTTTTTGGACCTTAGGGTTACAATTGCTAATTCAGGGCAGTAGGGGCGTGCTTTACCTTCCTTCCTGAAAGTAACAACAGAAACAACTTCAACACCTCCGTCACTCCTTCTGGTCTGTTTTCCCTCTGCCCCAACCCTGCTAGAGCTGCCCCAGGCAATCCTGTTTTCCCTGTTCTGGAGAGAGTTCAGAGGCCACTGCTGCAGATCCACCCTTCTCAGTTAGACCTGCAGACGGCGACTTCCACTGTTCCGATTCTCCATGGGCAGAAGGCCTCCATCCACAGGTCTGTCCTCCATGGCCCAACCAAGAGCCCCTTTCGGGAGAGGGTGTAGAGAATGTTGTTTCCCCCCACCCGCCGCCCCGCCTTTGCCTTGAGCCATTGGAGCCATTTTTCTCTAACCCAATTTCTCGTTGAAATTATCCTTGGCAGTAGAGGGCAAAGTATTTAGCAGCAGTAGCAAATCGCATACTGGACAATCCGTCTTTATAAGTGGCAGTCTTTTGCTGTGTTCTGCTGCGTATCAGGGAGCCTGACCCGGTCACACAACTGACATACTGTACATATTAAAATATGACTGAAGGAATAATAGTTGGCATTTGTTTGATATGTGTTTTGTGTACGTCGCCACATTCCAGCTCTCCCAAACCTTCTTGGGTAGACCTCCCCGTTCTACAGACAAAGGACCTGAGGCCCCAAAAAAGTAAATATCTTGCTCAGAGTTGCACAGATATTAAGTGTGGGGGGGTACCAGGCTTTTAGGGTGCTGGGGCTCAAATCCAGAGCCTTGTACACGCTAAGCCTGGCTCTACCCCCAGCTACATCTTGAGGCCCAGGAGCTGGGTTTTGAACCTGCGAGTTGAGCTCCATACCCATCGCTCCTAAGCTCCAGCCACCTGCCTGTCTCCTCATTCTCCGGTCTGATCTTTTACTCCTTCATACCTTTGCCCGTTCTGTTTCCTCCATTGGCCTCCCTAGCATAGAGGCCTTCTCCTCCAGATGAAACACCTCCTCAGCCTCCAGGGTAGTTGTGATGACATCTGGTCACCGGAGTCACCTCTGACTTCACCTGACAATACTCATGACCTACCTCTCTCGAGTCCTTCCTTCAGCACAGCGGAGTGAGTGTTCTCGGCTGACTTCCTGCTGCTGTGTGAGGTCTTCAGGACAGGTGTCTACATCCTGGTGACTCTCAAACTACAAATTCACAGTCTTGCCTCAGACACTTGAAGTTAGAAAGAGGGCCAATCCGTTCTGTTTTAGAATCATTGTGTGTTGTTTAAAGTAAGTTTCCAAATGAGTCTTGAACCACATTCTTAGTCCATGTTGTGCTGCTATAACAGATTCCCTGTGACCAGGTAACTTATAATGAAGAGTTCTCACATTTCTGGAGGCTGGGTAGTTCAAGCTGGAGCCTGACACCAGCGTCTGGTAAGGCCTCTTATACTGTGTCATCATCCCATGGCAAAAGTCAAAAGGTGGGCCAATACTTCCAAAACTGCTGTACAGATTCAATGCAATTCTGATTGAAATCCCAATCACAGAACTAGAGAAAAAAAAATCCAAAAATTCATTTGGAACCAGAAGAGATCTAGAATAGCAAAAGCCATTCTAGGCAACAGAGGTGTGATGGGGTATCACAATCCCCAACTTGAAACAACTGCAAAGCCACTGTTAAAAAAACAGCATGGTACTGGCAAAGAAACAGACCCAAGGATTAGTGGAATAGATTAGAAGATGCAGAAACAACTCCAGACATACTCAGCTACCTCATCTTTGACAAAGGAGTCCACCATCTTCACTGGAGGAAAAATAGCCTCTTTATATATAATGGTGTTGGAAAAAATGGCTTTCAACTTGCCAAAAATTAAAACTAGACCCCTGTCTTTCACCATGCACTAAACAAATCCAAGTGGATTAAAGATTAAATATCAAAACAGAAATTTAACTTGCTGGAAAATAAATTAGGTAGAATTCTCAAAGACATTGGCATAGGAAAAGACTTTTTGAACAAATCCTCAATAGCACAGGAACTTACAAAAAAGAATCAACAACTGGGATCTCATCCTATTAAAAAGCTTCTGCAGTGCAAGAAAAATCACCAACAGAGGTAAGAGACAGCCTTCAATGTGGGAAAAAAATTTACCAGCTACTCCTCAGACAAAGGACTACTATCTAGATATATAAAGAAAAAACCCAGACCTGCCCCAATATAAAGACCCAATTCAAAAATGGGCATCTGGGGCTGGGTATTTAGCTCAGTGGTCCTGCTGTCTGCTGCAAGAACCCAAGTTTGATCCCGGGTACCAAAAAAGAGGTGTGGGGGGGTGGCATCTGAAATGAAAAAGCATTTCTCAGACAAACAAAAACAGCAAATAAATATATGAAAAAATGTTCTACATCACTGCTCATTTGAGAGATGCAGATGAAAACAACACTAAGATTCCACCTTACCCCAGAAAGATGGCTGCTATGAAGAAATCAACCAATAACAAATGTTGGCAGGGCTGTGGGGAGAAAGGAACCCTTCTCCATTGTTGGTGGGAATGTGGACTGGTGCAACCACTGTGGAAATCAATATGGAGATACCTCAAAAAACTAGGATTAGAGGTCTCATTTGACCCAGCTATCCCTCTCCTGGGTATCTTTCCAAAAGAATTAAAAGAATCCTATCACAGCAATACATGCACACCCATGTTCAAAGTGGCACAGTTTGTAGTTGCTAAAACTTGGACACAGCTCAGTTGCCCATCAACTGGAGACTGAAAAAAGAAGATGTGGTTTTTCTATAAAATGGAATACTACTCAGCCATAAAGAATGAGAAACTAGAGACATTTATAGCTAAAAGGATGCACATTGAGGACATAATTTTAAGCAAAATAAATAGGACACACTTGAATAAATACCGAATAGTTTCTCTGGTGTGAAAAACTAAAAGTGTAAATGAGGTTCAAATGGTATAATTGATATGTGAAATAGGAAGAAATGGTCTAAAGGTTAAGGGGAAGTGGGAAGGGTAGGAAAAGGAAATAACAGAAAAGAAAAATATGAAAAAAGGAAAAAATGGAAGCAAAGTCTTTGTAAATAGGGAAGGGTGGAGGGGGTTGAAAGGAGGGTGGGGGAATGGGGAAAAAATAAGAACCAAGATCTGTCATGTAAAGGGACAAGATCCCAATGTTGAATGTAACTGTACTGTTGACCTTATATGTAGCAATAAACTTAATGGAAAAAAAAAGTTGGGGCTAGGGATTTAGCTCAGTAGTACCACTTCTGCCTCAAAAGTGCAAGGTTGCTGGGCGTGGTGGCACACGCCTGTAATCCCAGCACTTGGGAGGCTGAGGCAGGAGGATCGCTGTGAGTTGGAGACCAGCCTGGGCTACATAGTGAGTTCCAGGTCAGTCTCAACTACACAGTGAGACCCTGTCTCAAAAAAACAAAACAAAAAAAAAATCAAAATGGTAAGCAAGGACATGAGACAGAGGGAATTTAGCTGAACTTATTTGTTGTCGGGGCAGAGCTCTGATGACATGGCTGTCTCTGAAAGCCCCACCTCTT
Source organism: Fukomys damarensis (assembly GCF_012274545.1). Taxonomy (NCBI): domain Eukaryota; kingdom Metazoa; phylum Chordata; class Mammalia; order Rodentia; family Bathyergidae; genus Fukomys; species Fukomys damarensis. The sequence goes on along the minus strand of NW_022900946.1, from coordinate 9,359,832 downwards.
CATACTATTACCCTGGTGATTAATTTCAACCTGAGTTTTGGAGGGAACATTCAAATTGTGGCATCTGCCAATCTGTTCATCCCACAGATTACCTTGGACACTGTCTGTACTCCCGGTGGTGAGGTATACATGAGGGAGTCAGGGCCGAACCAGGGAAACAAGAACCCCTACAGGGACCTCGAGGAGGAATTGTATCCAAGGAGAATTTGGACGGAGAGAAGGCAGCAGGGCAAACTGGAGATGTGCTGTAGCAGAAAGGCAAGTTCAGCCCCAAGATGGGAGGTTGCCCAGTCCTGTGAGAGCCGGAGCCACTGAGGAAAGGCAGGCCCTGCCGGAGACTCCTGAGCAGAGTGGGAGAGGAGCGCCTGGCCCACCCCCTCCCATCCTCCCGTGCCTCGCCAGTGTCTCTCATTCGCTGGAGGCCTGGGAAAGTCTTTCTTTAGGAGTCAAATCCTCTCTGCTACAGGGCAGAGCCCTTGAGGAGACTGTCGAACCCGCCGCCAAAAAGGGATTCATATCTCAGAAATCTAAGTAGTGTTACACATTACACGACTCCTAATTTCATCTTGTGTTTCAGATGTGACCCTGTTCTATGTACTTTTTGTTGTTGCTATCACTGTTCTGAGACAGAGTCTCACTATGTTGTTCAGACTGGCCTCGAAGTCACTATGTAGCCCAGGCTGATTTCAAACTTTCAGCGACTCTCCTGCCTCAGCCTCCCAAGTGCTGGCATTAGAGGCATGTGCCACCACTCCTGGCTATGTAGCTTTCTTTTTCTTTCTTTTTTTTTTGGTGGATGATTTTCCTTTTGAGAAAACAGGCAAGAAGATGATTGCTCTGAACATTGTTCATCCGATGCACCAAGAGACAATTTAATTTCTAAGGTAACCACAATAATATCTATGTAGCATTTTCCTTCATGCTTTTCCACTGTGTTCTTTTCTTTCCTGATGAAACGCACAATCTGCTCATGGGCACAGAGCATCTGGTTGATATTGAAGCCTCTTATACTTTCAGCTTGCCTCGTAATTCCCATCTTGGCTTCGAGTGACAGTTAAATTAAGTTCACTTGATCTCGGCTTCTTTTCCTTACAGCTGCACCTTGGGCCTTTCCGTTTTTCCCATAAGTTTAATCAGAGGTAAGGAGATACAATAAAACATCCTACCAGTTGTCCTGACAGATGCTTTTGGACAAAGATGGCCTGCCGTGGTGCTGAAGGGACTGAGCGGCTGGGCCAGGTGGCTGTTCCGACACCCGTGCACAGCAGTCGGTGTAGTGGGGCCAAACTGGGCGCCAGAGACACTTCCGTTGCTTACTCAGCTGGATTGGACCCAGCTCAAAGCCCATTTGACTCTGTCTCTAGAGATCTCGCCATTCTCCCTTTGGGCAGAGCCCACAGTGTTAGAGCACCGTCGGGGCAGAGTGTGACTGGCAGGGGAGATGTCACGTAGACGTAAGGTGTGGTGTCGGTCAGTGTGGTCCTCGCATCCCATTTGGGAAGACCGGATCTCAAGAAATGAAGACGTCAGGAACCAGCCCGGCTCTGGGGTGCGTGGGGGGACAGGAATCTGGGGCTACAGATGACCGAGGACTGGATCGTGGATGTTCACAGAAGGTTTCCTGGAAAACGTGGTGCCGGGTCAGGGTCTGGCAGGACTGGAACACGTGGGAGGGAAAGGCAATAGAGATCCAAACGAAGAAGCTGTCAAAGGCACCGTGGGCATCGACCGAGGGCTGTGGAGTCGGGCAGCCCCAGCACCATCCTTCTTTCTGTGTGATCTTGACCAGGTCATGTAAACTCTCCGAGCCAACTCAACTGGGAAATAGCAATAATCACTGAAACTTTCAAACATGGAAGGCTTCAGAGGCGATACTATGTCTGAAATTCTCACATCATGCTTGCCTAACTCAGTGCTCAGTGGTGGAAACTTACTTTCATTTGCCATAATCCTGGGGGCCTCAGAGAGAGCTGGTTTGGCCTTAGCATTTTCCTGTCAGGCCATCTTCCCAAGGGTGAGCAAGCTTACCTCTTCCCTCTCCGTTTGCAGTTGTATCTGTTAAGTAACTCTGTTAATTAACTGTTATATGACTCTGTTGGGAAGAATTCTGAGTGCTGCTAATCTGGAACGGATTAGCAATGACTTCCACTATCACAAAACCAAGGAGGATAAGTATGTGTGCTCTGATTTGTGACCCATGCTCCAAGCAAAAGGAAATATTCTGATGGTAGGCATTTTAGGCAAGGTGACAGCTTTTAACTTCTATGTGTGACCTTTTCCAGGGCACTAACTGTTCTCAGGGTGTTGGGTGAGGGGTTTGGGCCTTGCTGTGGGATCTGCAGCTCACCAGCTCCAAGTTTCAGGTCCACATGTGGCCACAGCCCAAGGAGGAAGGGCCAGGAGGAAGAAGGTCCTTCTCCGTACCTCTTTCCTTTCATCAAGGAGGGAGATGGTTCCAATCTGCCTGCTGCAAATTTTCCCCTGTACCCAAGTAGACAAGTCATTTTGGTCCTATGGCCAGTGTTAGGTGCAAAGAGATTATGGAGAAGCTGAAACGTGGTTTCTTAGGTTATAATGTAGGCACTGGATGGAGGGATGGGAAATGGTTGTAGGGTTGTCAGCCAGTAATGTCTGCCCCATTCCTGTTTGATGTGAGAAAGAAATGTGTTTGTGTGTATAGAACCCTAAACACAGTACGTGGTATGAATCAGTGTTCCAAGTCTTTCGGTACCTACTTAACTATCCATCTGCCCATCCATCCCTCTCTCCGTCTATCTGCCTACCCTTCCATCCATCTCTGTTTGGGGTATGGGCTTTTGCCAGCGCTCTCCATCGATATATTGGGGGGTGCCAGGGATTGAACTCAGGTCCTTGCACTTGTGAGGCAGGCAGCGGAATCGCTGAGCTAAATCCCCGGCCCTTCACTGATGTCTTTTGCGTATGAGTTATTTCAATAGCTCTTTGAAACGGAGAGAGCTGTTGGCCGCAGAGCTTGGTCTGCTAAGTGGGCTTTGGAAACTCAAGGCCTAGGGCTGAATCTCTCAAGAAAACAAAAGGCTCTGGAGGTATTAGAGAGGAGGGCACGTATCTCTTTGTAATATCTACAATGCAATCCACTTTGCTTGTTAGTGTCTTTGCGATGGGAACGCCTACCAAGATTGTATTTTTGTTTAACAGCCATTTCACACGTGTGCCCAGTCACTGCTCTGGACCCAGCCCAGGGAGAGAATTCAGACCCCAAGATGCCACAGTTAGCGTAAGATGAGTGCAGTGAACGGGGAGGTGATGGGGAATCACAGTGTGGTCAGCGAAGGCATCTGTTTTGACTTGGGCTAACCAAAAAGCAACACCAAAACATAATTAGATGTGCGAGAGATTGTTTTTAGGGGGAATATTTAACATTTACACAAAAGCATAAGGAGACAGGGATGTGAGTCTGACACCTCTGAGAGGGGAGGGGAGGAAAGACCAGTAGGAGGGGCTCAGACCACAGTTCCGGAAGAGCCCTGCGAGGCCAGTGCGGACGCGTGAGACAGGCAGGGCCCATTCCAGGAGTCCTGCTCTGGACAGGGTGGGCTGGGCCGGTACCCCGCCATGCCCATGCTGGTCACCAGCTGGGAACGGCCACGCACACTCACTGTGAATGTGACAATGGGTCCCTCTGCACAAGCACAAAGGGCAGCAGAGTGGGGCTGGCAGTCACCACACTTGCTGCAGCCGGTCCTTCTGAGGGTGACCCGGGCAGTGCAGCTCCCTGGGTCAGAGACACTTGCGTCTGAGCAATACACGAGGCAAACCGGGGTAGATCAGTTCAGGGAGAGGGAGCGGCATGGGCCAAGGCCCTGAGGTAAGAGAGATCACGGCACGTTCAGGGACATTAAAGAAAACCAGTGTAGCTGGGATGCAGAGTGGGCGAGGGGTGGCAGAATAATGGTGAAGAGTGAGGCTGAAGAGGGTCAGAGCTCACACCTGCTGACATCACAGAGAACTCCACTGGAGACTTTCTCCTCCAACTTCCCCTGGGCAGGCTGCATGCTGAGCCTCTGGAGGGAGCAGAGTTCCAGGTCCAGTTCCTGTTCTATCATGAACTGGCTTTTTGTAAACTGAGCATTTTTAAAAATTTCCCTGCCTCAGCTTCTCTTTTTGTGCAATGGAGATAATAATAGTGCCTTACTGTAAGAAATAAATGAGCTAACTGTGTAAAAGGCTTAGCGTGGTATCTGGCACACCACGAGAACTCGTTAAGAGCCAAGTGTGATGGCACACACTGGTAATTCTAGCATTCTGGGAGGCTGAGGCAGGAGGATTGTGAGTTCAAGCCCAATCTGGGCAACCTAGTGATTTAGGGAGACCTTGTCTCAAAATTTAAAAAGAAATTAAAGGGGATGGGGATGTAGCTCAGTGCAAAGGCCATGGGTTCAATCTACAGTACAAGAAAGACAAACAAAAACAAAAACCACCTCATTAAGGATGGAAGATTTACCATTAAAGTATCAGAAGTAAGTGTGGCCAGGGTTAGTATAAGTACATTTTAAAAATGAGTTTATATGTTAAGCACTATATAAAGGGGTTAGGGGTGTAGTCCAGTAGTACAACATTTGCTTAGCATGAGTTGGGCCATACCGAAATATAACAGGGGCAGGGATGTGTCAGGGTTAGAGTGTATGCCAGCGTGTGCAAGACCCTGAGTTCAATCCCTAGCCCAAAAAATAATAATTCAAAAAAACCTAAAATTTCTATTTGCAATTGTGACACTAAAATTGTGTTACAACTACATTGCATCAGAATTTAAGGAACTTGTAGTACCAGACCTAATAATAATAATACTAACAAATAATACAAATAAAGGGGTTTCTGTTTTGTTGTTCACGTGCCAGGCTCTGTGTTAAGTTCCTCACATGCTTTGATTCACTCAAATCTCACGCGAACTCTCTGAAGAAGATTATTGCTCCATTATATAAATGTATGAACTGCGAATCAGAAAGGCTGAATGTCTTGTCTAGGTTGCAGATCAAGAAAGTGGGTGGAAGCCGGGAGCAGTGGTGCACGCCTATAATCCCAGCGCTCAGGAGGCTGAGGCAGGAGGATTGCCTGGACTACTTAGTGAGACCTTATCTCAAAAAATGAGAACTAAAAAATAAAAGAAAGTGGGTGGAGAAGGACTCTTAAACTCTAACCTCAAGTCATCTCATCTCTGTCTCTCTATCCCTCCCTCCCTCCTTCTTCCTTTCCTCCCTCTCAGAGGTAGCACATTATTCCCTTTATATAACATAGGCTCCATAATCAAAAGTGCTTTGGGAGATACTTTTCTAAAACCCTGAAGAAACAGAGAAATGGGTTTTGTTACTGGATATTGCAAACATGCAGTCCTTTCTGAAGTTAATTGACACATTGATTGCAACAGCAAACAAAGGCCCAGAAGACTTTTCTTGCAATTGGACAGAGTAGTTTCTACACCAGGCAAGAAAACACAGACTACTTGGACAAAAAGGAAATAGATAAAGGGTGACTCCCACCCACTGAGAGAGCACAGTAATTGGGTCTTGGCTCTGGGAGTCACGTGCACCTGGGTTTGCATCCTAATCTTCATTAGCTCTATGAATTTGGGCAGACCCACCCAAGTCTCAGTTTTCTGAGGTGAGCATGCTTGTTTTGCAGGATCGTGGGGATAAAATGAGTAAAGCGCACCTGATAAGCCTTCAATGAAGCATCAGGAGTAACAGTAGCATTAACAGCAATAATAACAACGGTAGTACCCGCTGTAGTGTCAGATTAGAAGTGATACTGGGCAGACGTGGTGGATGTGGAGATGCTAGAATGGGCTCAGACTCCTGATCTTCCTCTCTGACTTACTTCCTGACCTCAGGAAGGGCAGTTTGAATGGACCGACAGCCCAGCCCAAGACTGCAGCTACTGGGGTGGGAGCCAGCCTGATATTGGCGTGCACGTGAGCCTAGAAGAGGACTCTGTGCAAATGTGGTTCCGGCCCACCAGTGGCGGTCGCCTGAGACAAGGGTTCTTACAGGGGGAGGAGTTACGAGGGGTCTTACGAGGAGATTGGGGTTGCGGGTAAGGTTTCAGCACCTTGGAGAGCGGTCAGGGTCACAAAGAGTGTTGGGGCCTGGTCATGCTGCACAGTTGAGGAATTTTAAACGATATTTTATGGTTCGCTGTTGACGTGCAGATTCTGATTTGGATGAAAAGGCATTAGAGAAAGAAGTGTGAAAAAAAACAACCAAAGAAAAAATAGCCTTTCAAAGGAGTCAGAAGGCGATGCTTCCGGAGGGTCTCACCAGTGCACCAAAGTGCAAACTTCTCACCCAGGCTGTTTCTGAATAGTAGAACAAGACTCTGTACAGCAAGGCACAGAGGTGTAGGCCTTGAAGAAAGTCTGGACCTGGGTTTGAGTTCTGCCTTCTGCAATTTTGTTTCTCCTTCTATAAGATAAGCTTATAATCTTTCCTATCTGCAGGGCCATTAAGGGATTAAAGTAGGTGCCACTGATAAGCACCATGGCCTGAGACTTTGTCTGAGGTTGATGGGCACTGAGCTCCACCTCCAAGCCTCATTAATTGGTAGCTCACAGCGAATGCCTTAGTCTGTTGGCGCCTCAGATTCTTCATTTTAAAAATGGAACTAATGATGCTTAGCTCACTGGGCTGGCGTGAAGGAAGCAGGTAATATATTTTGCAGAACAAACTGAGGTTCAGAGAAGGTGAGTGACTCCCTGAAGGTCACACAGCAAACAAGCAATGGTTTAGAATTTCTAACCCAAATCTGCAAGACTCCAGACCCAGGCATTTAACTGCTTTTCCTTTTTCACTCCTTTTCCTTTTTCTGATTAGGGGAAGGAGGTTTGGAATAGTGATAATATCCTGAGAGCCACTTCCTGTTGTGGATTCAGGGTTGGATCTGGCTTAGGCCTCCACCCACCCCTGCAGTGTCCTGTGGCCCAGGCTGAGGGTGGGTCCTGCTGAGACACCCACTGGGGAGAAGGGGGCAGAAGCTGATCTCATCGAAGGGCTCAGACTGGGGAACTCAAGGTGGTGGTGGTCAAGAGTGCAAACTTTCATCAAGAAGATGAGTAAGTCAGGAGATCTAATGAACAACATAGTGATTATAGTTTTTAAAATATTGTATATTTTATTTTATTATTTATTTATTTATTTAGGTTTTTGAGACAGGGTCTCACTATGCAGTTGAGAATGACCTGGAACTCACTGTGTAGCTCAGGTTGGTCTCAAACTCACAGCGATCCTCCTGCCTCAGCCTTCCGAGTGCTGGGATTACAGGCGTGTGCCACCACACCCAGCAAAATATTGTATATTTTAAATTCGTTAAGAGAG
>NW_022900946.1:9309085-9352461 GCF_012274545.1 Fukomys damarensis | reverse complement strand
GGCTGAGGGTGGGTCCTGCTGAGACACCCACTGGGGAGAAGGGGGCAGAAGCTGATCTCATCGAAGGGCTCAGACTGGGGAACTCAAGGTGGTGGTGGTCAAGAGTGCAAACTTTCATCAAGAAGATGAGTAAGTCAGGAGATCTAATGAACAACATAGTGATTATAGTTTTTAAAATATTGTATATTTTATTTTATTATTTATTTATTTATTTAGGTTTTTGAGACAGGGTCTCACTATGCAGTTGAGAATGACCTGGAACTCACTGTGTAGCTCAGGTTGGTCTCAAACTCACAGCGATCCTCCTGCCTCAGCCTTCCGAGTGCTGGGATTACAGGCGTGTGCCACCACACCCAGCAAAATATTGTATATTTTAAATTCGTTAAGAGAGTAGAGCTTAAGTGTCCTCACCGAAAAAAGTGTGTGGGGGTGTCAACATGAATGATGGTTTAATTAGCTTGATTCCTCCATGGCTTTGTACATGGAAATATCACATTATACATTTCAATTGGGGATTGCTTCCAAGACCCTTTGTAGATACCAAAATGTGACTCAATTTCCTTATATAGGATGGTGTAGGATTTGCATATACCCTATACCATCCTTTTGTATACTTTAAATCACCTCTGGATGACTTTCAATACATTAATACAATGTAAGTGTGGTGTACATAGCTGCTATTGGTATTGTTTTAGAAAGAATAAGTCTACATGTTAAGTACAGATGCAGTTTTTATTCAATACATTCAACTCACAGGTGGTCAAATCCACAGATGCAGAATCCTCAACATAAATTTGCCAATTTTACCTCAATAAATAATTAAATATATCTGTATTTGGCCCGGGATTGAGCTCAGTGGCACCACACCTGCCTCTTAAGCACAAGGTCCTGAGTTCGATCCCTGGTACTGGGAAAAAAAAAACTATGCCTGTCTATGTGTATACCTAAATGTGCACATATGTGTATAAGTGTGCAAACATATACATGTGTATAGATAATAGATAACATGCTGATATACGTATATATCAGCATATATTCTGAAGTACAAGATCTCAAAGAGGAGGTGGGTTCTCTGAAAAAAAGAAAAGAAAAATATGAAGCTCATCCATTGCTGGGGTGAGAATTTAAATGGTGAAGTCACTATGGGAAGTAGTTTGGCACGTCCGTGAAGAGTTAAACATAGAGTTACCATATGAACCAGCAGCTCCACTCTCAGGCCTGTATTCAGGATAATTGAAAATAAGTGTTGAAACACAAGGGGTCAAAGCCACCTTACTCGTCTTAACAAAAAAAGAGAGAAAGAAATGACCCAAATGTCCATCGCCACAAGAATGAATAAATAAAATGTAGGAGATCCATGCAGTGGAATATTACTCAGGCATCAAAATGAGTCAAGCGCTAATCTGTACAACAACCTCAAGCAACTTTGAACACATTGTGTTGCCAATCACAAAAGACCACACGTTGCGATTCCATACGCACTCGTGTGCTGAAGGATGAAGTTTCAGACATGGATGGCACATGCAATGGCACCCAGCAGGACTAAATCATCTAGTGGCCTGGTCGCTGCCATAGTTTGCGTAAGGACCCTCTGTGGTGTCCGCACATTGATCAAATCACCTGGTGGTAAATTCTCAGAGTGCATCCCCATAATCCAGTGCTGTTTGAGTGTATAGGGCCTGGAATAAGTAAACCCACAGAGACACAAAGAAGATTCATCTTTCTGCAGGCGGGCAAAGAAGAAATGAGAAATGTGTGCTAATGGGCACAAGGTTTCTTTTTTAAGGTGGTGAAAATCTGCTGCAATTAGATAGTGGTGACGATGGCATAGCACTGAATGCCCTGGAAGAGGCTGAATTGTACGTTCTTAAGTGGTTAAAATGATGAATTTTACATCATACGAATTTTACTTTTTCTTAATGTTACCAAAAGAAAAACTGCGTGCCAGGCAGGAAATACAGTAAATTCTTCTAAATAGGAAGACCCTGGACAGGGAGGCAAGAGGCCTGGGTTCTATTTCTAATTTCCTGAGCCTTACTTCCGCTTTGGTGTGGCTTAGGATGGGGAAATAAACTAAAATTCTGAGACCTTGAGTACCAGTGAAAAGGCAAGGGGAGAAAAACATACACAAGAACGTTAACTGATGTTTGGCAAATTATGCTGCTTCTCAGATTTTGCAGGAATAACCTTCTGAAATGGGTGTTCACAGGGGGCCTTCCTGTTGCTTTAGACTTGACCCTTGGGTCTACAGTTGAAAACAAAGGCTTTCTATCACTATAATAAAATACCTGAGGCAATTAACTTATAAATAGAAAAGGCTTACTTTGGCTCATAGTCCTGGAGGTCAGAGGCCAAGACGGAGTGGCCCCTTTGGTGTTAGGACTCCAGTGAGGAGAGCACATCATGGCGGGAGTTCATGGTGGAGCGAACTGTTCATCACATGAGCCCAGAAACAAAAAGAGAAAAAGGACAGGCCAGGGTCCCAAAGTGCCCTTTGGTGGCATGCCTGCGGTGACCTGAGGACCTCCCACTAGGCCTCACATCCTAAAGTGTCACCTGGGGACCCAGGCTTTCCGGAACCCTTGGAGAACACCACCCAAATTCAAACCTTGGAAAATCCTAATTACCCTTCATGCGACAAAGAGCCACCAGTCCTGAGCCAGTCCCCTTCCCTTAGAGCTCCCATGATGGCTGGCAGAACTGGCTTTTCCGTAATCAAGCACGTGAGTGGGAGGAGACAAACACTGGAGCCCTTGGCTTGATGGCGAACGGTATTCACGGGGAAAGGTATCAGAGACCCCAGCTGGGAGTCTCAGTCTCCTGCAGGGCAATACGAAGACGCAAGGTAAAGGAAGGACACAAAAACAAGACTTGAACAGAAAGTGGGGAGCTGGGATGGGCCATGCGAGCCCCAAGCAACCCGGACTGTTGGTATTTATTGATGCCACAGGCATGAGTTAAGACTAGATGGGGGATACTTGTGGCATCCAGCGAAATCAGCTGACACAGGCAAGGTTTGTAGAACAACGCCCAAGGCACTCTTGTAAAAGGAGCAGAACAGACTAAAGGCCGGTGAGGTTAACTAGTAAGTCACTGGAACAATTAAGGGAGGGGTAGCTCTAGGAAGGGAGTTTGGAGTCGCGCTGGTCCTCAGCTGCAATGTTATCTCGCTTAGGAGCCCTGAGACTTCACAGACCAAGACTCAGGTCTCTGTCACAGCCAACGGGGAGGGGGCTCTATGCTAGCCGGCACACCGTGCGACAGGCCCCTGTGAGTCACAAAGGCTCTGGTCTGGCTCCGAATGCGACATGGCCAGTTATAAGGAAGGAGTGTCTGTTCCATGTTACTGGCTGCTCTGGCTGGTCTGGAGTCTACCACGGAAGGGGGTTTTCACCTCTCTTTCTCATAGACGAGGGAGTGGGTGCCTCCTCTCTGCTTCCCGTGTCAGGGGAGCAGAGCTCTAAGCAATGGCCACATGGAAAGGCAGTGGCCGCCCTCTCACTTCCCAGGAGGAAGGAGGAAGCTGGCCGTGCTGTTCCAAGTGCTGCCCCCTCTGGTCCTCCACTAGGAAAGAGCCCAGTCAGAGGCAACTGCATTTGTCCCTGGGAATGTAAGGGTACAGGGGAAGAAAGCCGTTTCTGGTGTCCTCTGTGTCCTTTTCCGGGTGTATGAACTGAAGGACAGAACAGCAGGAGGGAAGCTTTACAACTTCATTGATGTTTTCATGTGCACAGAGGCTTCAAAGAAAAGAAGTAAAAACCCCACAAGCTGTGAGACTTGGGGCTTATGTGACATTTTCACAAAGGGTGATAAATTATGGAGAAATAAGTAAATAAAGGAAAAGGGGGTTGGATTTCTAGGGCCAGGAAGTTGTGGTAAAGTGACCAGAAAATGTATGGTAGGTAAGAGTTATTTAGTAAGATGTGTTGTGCTGACCCAAGTCATCTCTCCAGTCACTTTGTCCTGGTTCCGGAGAGAAATACACTTTTATGATTAGAAATTTATTTCACATTTACAAAGAAAAATGTATGCTTTGCTTAGAGGCAGATAGAAGGAGAAAAGCAAGAGCTCCTCTGTGAGAGCAGCCTCCAAGTATGGAGGGGTGTCTGGGTGAAACGCAACATTTCCTGAGAAAAACAGTCACCATCTATGGGAAACAGTTCCGGGGTCAGAGGTCACCACTGGCTCCAGATGAAGTTGGCCGGAAGCCAGGAGCCTCTGCTTCACCGGAAGATGAGCTCTGTGCGAAGACATGTACCTACTCTCTCCCCTTTCTCACTGCACAACCTGGAGCTGGACCCTGACAGAGGAACATGGGCATAGGGTCGGATGCCAGACAAGACCCCCTATCTTGCTCCACTCCAAGGGGCTGAAAAGGGGTGGGGATTTAGCGCAGTGGTTCTGCTGCCTGCTTCACAGGTGCAAGGTCCCGAGTTCGATCCCCAGCCCCCCACAAAATTAAAATAAAATAAAGGGAAGAGGGCGGGGCTGAAGAGGAGAGGTGGAGCTGGAGAAAGTCTTATCTTACCAGCTATGATGAGCACTGTGAGCTGCAGCCCAGCATGTACTAGAGACAGAAGATGAAATACATAAATCAGCCTGTGTCTGGAGATTTGGGTGAGACTGGTCTGCCCTTTTACTAGCTGGCAATTATCAAAAAGCTATAGAATTAGCCCAAGATATCATTGCAGGACAGAAATATAGGCTGGATGTGGTTGAAAGCAGTAAGTCTTTCAAGACAGCCGCTGTTTATAACCCTGTGGGCCGACAGATAGCTCCACACAGACCATTTGGAAAGGTCATGACTTGTTCTGTGCAGAGAGGTGAGGTTTAATCAAAACCACAGTTGCTGTACAGTCAGAAAGATTAAATTCAACCCTTAAACTCAACCACACCCCAATCATGTGATCTTGGGTAAATCACTTCTCCATCTCCGTACAATGGGTAGAAAACAGCCACACTGTAAAGATTAAATCAGATGTTAAACTGTGGCTGCACACACCTGTTATCCCAGCACTCAAGAGGCTGAGGCAGGAGGATTGCTGCAAATTCGAGACCAGCCTGGGCTGTACAGTGAGTTCAAGGCCAGCCTGAGCTATATAAGAAGACCCTGTCTCAAACAACTCCCCCCAAAGAAGAGATGTTGGATCAGAAGAGCCTGATAAAACAGCAGGAGCCCAGTATGTGGGAGCTGTTGTCATTATGAAAGGAAGTACTAGTGTGTTACTCCCTGGGTTTCCTTGCCAGAAGAGCGGGCTGCACTGGCAACTAGAAGAGGATTTGGAGAAGCAATTTCTCGAAACTTTTTTCTCTAAGGGGACAAATAATAAATGCTTTGGCTTCCTGAACCATGCAATTTCTGTTGTGACTGCTAAATTCTACCACTGTAAATGAAAGCCTCCTCGGACATTAGGGCCGTGGCCATATGTCTTACTAACACTCTATTTCTGGATACTAAAATCTGACTGTCATAGAATTGCCACATGTCACAAAAGATTACCCTTTTGTCTTTTTTCCAGTCACATAAAATTGATCAAGTCTCAAGCCGTGTGAATACAGGAGGTGGTCCGTAGCTCACCAGCGTGTGCCTTGTGTGGTTTATGCTGGCAGAACAGAGGGAGAAGGCAGCAGGGAAGAACCGTACAGTAATAACCTGACGCGCTGTGGGACCTCAGACCCGCTCTGAATCTTAGTTCATCACCTGACCAATGGACCTAGTGATACATCTTGTCTCGGGATTGTTGCAGGAATCAGATGCAATCACGGATGTGATATTGTACCCTGGGAACAATAAGGAATAATCGTTGGCATCGTTTATCAGGTACCGCCAATTGCCACCATGATGCTTAGCACTTGACATGCGCTGTGTCATTTAGTGAAAATAGTGAAGACTATTCACTGAGCCCATTTTACAGGTGAGAAAATTGAGACCGGTGAGGGCCAAGGAGGTGTAACAGCTGATTCGGTGGCTAAGTCAGGAAGGCTTATCTGAGACCAAAGCCCACTGTGGGCTTTACAGTGGGTCTCGGCTGAGAGTCAGTGGAATTCTCAAAGGAGTCTTGGAAGAGAGTTGAATAATAAGAATGTTTTCAATGGGATAAGGATTGCGAATGAAGGTTAGTGAAGACTTCCAGAAAGATTACCGTCCCTAGGCTTAAAGGGACGGGGAAGAGATGGTGCTGTGGGAACTTGGAGTGAGCTGTCGCTGAAAGCAAAGGTCCTGCAGCACTGATGCCATCCACACGCAGCCTGGAGCAGACTGGGGCAAGACACCCAACATCTCCCCGTCCCACTCACGCCTTCTGTTGGGTGGACCCGGCTGGAAACCAGAGATAAGGGAGCCTGGGCTGGAGAAGGCCGTGTCTGCAGCCTCAGAAGCTTCAGCAGGCTCTGGGCACTCAACACCCAGATGACCCCTTCCCATGTGCCAGGGTCCTGACCGTGGCATCACCAACTGCCCTTGAGTTTGAGCCCCTCTGATCCTCGGGCCAGGTCTTCCCTCTGCCACACAGATGGCAGCTTCTCTGCACAGCCTGAGAGGCCCTGTGGCTTTCACCCCCGGAGGAAGTGCCTGATGCTTGCCGTCGGCCTGCGTTCTCTTGCTGTAAAACCCCAGAGCTTTTTGGCAATCTAGTTATCCTGTGGCTGCTGTTTTCTCTGTCCATCTCCGTGCCCCTCCATGCCACCCCTGCCAGCTGAAGCCTTCCCTCTCCTGGCACGCACCCACCCAGTCCACCCCCAGGACAGTTGTAACAACTGAGCCACCACTGTGTGGCAGGGACTCTGTGTTCCATCCCCACTAACCCTTCTCGCCAGCCGGGCAGCCAGTGATGGTACCGGTGTGCCATCCTCTTGCCTCCTTCCCCAGACTGCTCCGAGGCCAGTGGTGACAGTGGCTTCTCTGGAAGCAGCTGCTGAGGCAGGGACTAAGAGCTGGGAAGTGAGGGCAGGGGAAGAGTGGACATGTGATGTTGCCTGGCAAGGACTTAGCCAACCTGGCAGGGAGACCAGGGCGAGCATCGGCCCTCAGAGTAGACCGCATGGTGCCAAAGAGTTTAGGCCTTTAGACCCAAGCTTTACACGGCCACCAAAGCAGGTAAAGTAGCAAGTCACAGCTGAGGCTGAACGCTACCTTCTGTGCCTTCCTGGGGGTGCGTTTACAGGTTACCATGCTTGGGTTCCCATGACCTTACGTGGGTTCAAATCCCACCTCTACCACTTACCGTGTGACCTCACAGGAGTGGCGTGACTTCTCCATTTCAGTTTTCTCTATAAAGTGGAGACACGGACCCTCTTCACCTGTGACTCTGATTTATCAGGCAGCTTTGGGGAATGAGGCGTTCTGCATGTGTGACTTCCCCAGAAAACTAAAATGTATTCCTCAAATGTCAGCATGATCTATTTTCCCACTTTGGATGGAGATACCTAAGCCTTGTTACACATTTTCCTGCTTCTGGAAAGAGGAGGTTCACGAAAGGCTTTGTCTCCCCCGCTTCTCTTTTTCTTTTCTAGTCTTTCTTTTTTTTTTTTATGACTCTAATATGGGCTGCGTCCTTCAGGTATGTTTGTCTTTAGTCATATCTGTGATGGTTAATCTTTTGTTTGTTTGTTTGGGGTACTGGGGATCGAACTCAGGACCTTGCGCTTTTGAGGCAGGCAGCAGCACCACTGAGCTAAATCCCCAGGCCTGCTGTATTATCTGGGTGCCACTATTATGCTTCAACCTCTCATTGGTTGTGACTACTGAGGTGCTGCAGGCAGGAAGCCAGACAACTACACCTGAAAATGATCCGTGACTCAGACATACAGACAGACAGGCAGACAGACAGGCAGGCAGGCAGGAAATAGATAGGTGCCAACCAATGACAGGCAATCGAGAAGTGATGGATAGACATGATAGGAATATATTATCAAAGAGAGAGGATAGATGAAGATAGAAGATGGATAGATGGCCAGGCTCTCCCCCTACCCTTCAAGAAGGTCGGTGGAAAGACAGATGGATGAGCTGATACTCAAGACAATGAATATGCATCACCCACAAAGTCATTGTAAATGGAGTAGAAGGCCCCATTGCATAGCTGCATCTAGATAACATGCATTTTGTGTTGTTAGTCTTTTGGGTCACATGTCATTTTTCACTGTTATAAATAGCACAGTGATAAGCATCTCTGTGCACATGTTCAGTTATTTCCTTGGGGAAGGAGCCCTACAAGTGGCACGGGCTGGTTCAAAAGTGTATGGATATTTTCTTTCCAAACAGGGTTACTTTTTTATTATCATGATCATGCCTGGGCTTTGGGAAATGATGGATATAGTTATTGTCTCGATGGAGGTAATGGTATCGTAGGTGCACGTACGCGACCAAACTCATCACATTCTGTGCATTAAACACAAGCAGTCTTTCTGCAGTTGTTTTTCAGTAAAGTCCGTTTTTCTAAGGGTACAAGTGGACTACAGAAATAAGTGTGTGTGCGTGTGTGTGTGTGCCAACACGTCCCACAGTCCCACCAGTCAGAGTTCGCCACCACTGGCCTTTTGATAGTGGCCCGTGTCCTGTGTGTGTACGGTGACAGCCAGGAGATCTCCCACCGCGAGACCCATGGCTGACTGCGGTTCCGGCTTTGGCTGGGAGATCCCCGCTCGGTTTGGGTTCCCCAGGAACGACGGAGGGAGGTGGGGCGTCAGGCGGAAGAGCTCCTCTTTATGGACTGGGGTGTAAGGGTGCGCGGCGCCTTGCTGCGCTTGCCCCTTCACTGCAGGACGAGGGTAGGACACCCGCCCTCTCTCCTCACTGAAGGTCAGATTGGCTTCCTAGTCCGACGGCTCTACCCACCTTCCCTGTCTTCCTCCCTGTGCTCCTTCACCAAGCGAATCCCTCTGATGCCGTTTTGCACATTTAATTTTGCCTGGCACCTGCTCCTTATGCAGCCCAGATAAACACACTACAGTGCAGTCAGACTGCCCCTCAGGCTGAATTAACGTCCACTTCTGCCTGCAGCATGGGGGACTTTCACCCGCACTTCTGCCAACACCTGGAGCCCGCTCTCACCCTAACCCTCCTTCCCTGTGGTGAGCAGGCAAACACACCTTGCACTCCCAGGCAGCTTTCCGAAGGCAAGTGCCTCACAGGCCGTTTTGATGGCTGCTCACGGACCCCAGACGCACACCTCTGCTGATAGCCGGCACCGGGGCAGCCTGAGACAGTGCAGTCTGCCCAGATCTTTGTGGAACAGATGAGGTCATGAACACGTTGAGGATATGAGGTCTGCTCACTCAAGCTTTCTCCTCCTAGGAGCTCGGCCTCAAGCAGCACCGATTCGACTCCACACTTTGAACTGGCACAAATGCCAGGGTGCTTGGGCCTGAAAGGGCACCCTCCTATCAGTCACCTCCTGTGCCTGGAATAGCCAGTTCCTTCTTTCTCAATTTGCACAACCTGAAAGCAGATTTTCCTCACTTTTCCATTCCTAATATAACCAAGAGGTCAAAACTGAGCTTTAAAAGTTAGGATTTTTTTTTTAAATAAGCTATCTCTCATCCTGAGTGGAAACCGCCACCTCCCCAGCCCTGTCACCAAACACTCAACATTTCCTGGGTCCTTCTGGCGAGCCAGAGTCTCGCTAAATCTATATATTCCCTGGCTTTTGTTTACCCCTTCTATAAATGGAGCAAAGAGCAGACTATCTGCCCTCTCAATTAGGTCAAATTGCGTATAAATGCATTTTTCCATTTTTATGGGCCTTTCTAATGCTCCTCATGGTGGGCAGGCAGTGAGTCCAGATAGTTGGGGCCTGGATTCTGCCTTTCACTGAACCCCACAACACCCAGACAGCATTAAGGCTTGCTCAGTCTACTTGCACTTGGAAGATTTATTTTCTTGCTATACAAAGGGAGCTTAGAGTTTAAAATCAGAGTGGCCAAGTGGCTATTTGTAAGGAAGCACTCAATTTCATGAGTAGGAAAGTGACTTTTCCCTTTCCCTACAACAGCACATGAATAAGAAAGCGTGTGAAGGACCAGTTGTGAACATGTTCCGAGATGTGCAATTGTAATAATAATTAAACTGGAATGGCAGATAGTGCTTTATTCATTAGTTTGAAAGACTGAGTTCAAGATTAACCCAAAATGGCAGGAGTCACTATTTACATATGCCTTTCCAAGAGGAGAAGAATAGGACAGAGTGAGACCCCAGGGGCTACACGTCACTCCATGTGTCCAGAGCAGTGTCTCCATTTTGTTTGTTTGTTTGTTTGTTTTTGGGTTTTTTTTTTTTGCTGTTGCTGTTGTTGTTGCTATAACAAAATACCCTAGGCAGGGTACTTTATAAAGAAAAGAGGTTTTTTTGTTTTTAAAAAAACCCTTAAAATTTAAAAGCTAAAACTCCTAGGTTGGGCAGACCAATCTGCTTGGCCTTTTGTGAGACACCCCTTGGCCAGGTCAGAATGTGGTGGATGGGATGGTGAGAAGGCTTGGGAGAGGGACAGATCGGAGTCAGTCTCTTTTGATAATAACGCATTCTCAGGGGGAACTAACTTGCATGAATTCTTTCCAGGGAATTCCAAGGAATTAATTATCTCCTACTAGGTTCCAGCAACTCTTAAATAACAGCCCTGGGGACCAATCCTCCCACACATGACCCCCTGGGGCATAAACCACAGCAAATATGAACCTCTTTCGTCCTCTACAACATGGGGGATGGGTACACAAGAAAGGGTTGAGAGTCGTTGCCTTAAACTGAACTGCCAACTAGATAAAAGCTGTAACACCTTCTCCAGTGGAAACCATGCAGCCTTCAGGTGCACATGCAAACCCTCTCCAAGACGAGTTGCAAAAAAGATAAGGAGGAATTTCTTTTTTCATCTTCCTGAATCTGGGGGGAAAGAGTGCTGCCCCCACCCCACGCTCCCTAAGCTGCAGAGTGCCCGCCTCTCATCCCCTGTATACCGTTTAATTAACACCCACCCTCCCACCAGCCACCCTTTGCCTCCCGCCCACCGGAGTCACTGCTGTTCACTTTACCAAGGAAAGAATCCACCAGTCACACTGCCTGTCAAAGCCAAGCCTTCCGGGGAGCCTCGGGCAGCCATAATGATGCCTTAGAGCCTCCGGGGCGAAGCTCAGGCTGCGCTGGAGCTCAGTGCAGGAGGAGCCGAAAGGACGCCGGCAGGAGGCTGCACAGCCTGCGCTGCTGCGCTCTCTTCCACGCAGGCTTTGGCAGCTGGACGTCCGCTGGCACCTTGTTGATGAGGCCTCTGTGCGCACCACCGGCAGGGCGTTCTGAACTCGTTCCCTTCACCCGCAGGCCAGCCCAGGGCCGCCCACGCCCTCCCCACACCCGCTGTCTCTCCCAGGAGGGGTTGCAAAACAGTAATAACAGAAGCAGGGCAGGTGAAGAGGCAACTGAGTTACTTCACATTTAAAAGTCACTGGCATCTCAGAGAATTTGGGCTTTCTCTTGCTGGAGCTTGGAGCTCCACACTGAGCCCAGACAGGTGATTCTGTCGGAGATGTAATCTTCAGTGTGAGCATGGTTCCCGTGTGTACTGAGGACACCAAGATAAGAAACTTGCTGGGACGTTCAACTACTGGCGTTTCCGCTCTGGAAGCGGGACCTGGAAGTCTCCAGCCATGGCCCTAATCTGTGATCACCTTGGATTCCAGCAGAGCCCGTGCAACGCTGAGACTAGGAGCAATCATTTGGGAACCAGATTTCCCCTGGATCCAGAAGGATTTCTCCAGAGCTACAAAACCAGGACTGAGATCCTGATCAACCAGACCCCAGCCCACCTTAGCAGCCCCTTCAAAGCTTGTGCCTGTCCTTTGGGAATGGGCCGTCTGACTTTTGTCAGAACTGTGCCCTCTCCAGCTCCTCAAATTCAAGTCTGGTTTCTCTCATCTCTTTCCTTTTATGGGCCGGCCTGATCTCTATCTCCTTCCACTTTTCTTTTCCCCAAGCTAAAGTTTCTATTTTCTTTTATGTTCAGATAAAGCTTTTGCCTATTAAAAAAAAAATCTGGGAGGGATTTGAAAGAAAAAGGATAGATAATAAGTATTTCTGTTGTGTGTCCGTGTATACTTTTCAGAAGTTTATAAACATAACTGTTGAGGCCGGGGATTTAGCTCAGTGGTTCCGCCGCCTGCCTCACAAGCACAAGGGCCTGAGTTCGATCCCTGGTAGAAAAAACAAAACAAAACACATAACTTATATACAAAATATGTAGTGAACATGTATTAAAGAATTTATTTAACCTATTAATGAAGGAACCAGCAGGATGCTAAGCTGATTTTAAAAAGATAAGAAAGGAGCTGGGCTGAGGCAGGCAGGAGGATCGCTGTGAGTTCGAGACCAGTCTGGGCTACACAGTGAGTTCCAGGTCAGTCTCAACTACATAGTGAGACCCTGTCTCAAAAAAAAAAGAAGAAGTTAAGAAAGGGTCTGGGGATTTAGCTCAGTGGTGCCACTGCCTGCCTGGAAAGCACGAGATCCCAAGCTTGATTCCCAGTCCAAAAAAAAAAGAAAAACTAATACACACCCACCAAATTTACACACACACACACACACACACACACACACACAGCAGAGGTACATACATTTAGCAGGGAAAAAGAATGCTAGATTCAACCTCTAAATTAAATAAAAAGTTCATGACCTGTACAATAAAATATTTATACCAGGAATCAGCAAAATACAGATCCACCATCTGTTTTTGTATGGCCCACCAACTAAGATTTTTACATGTTTTAAATGGTTGGAAAAGCCGGGTGTGGTGGTGCACGCCTGTAATCCCAGCACTCGGGAGGCTGAGGCAGCAGGATCGCTGTGAGTTCAAAACCAGCCTGGGCTACATAGTGAGTTCCAGGTCAGTCTCAACTATATAGTGAGGCCCTGTCTCAAAAAAACAAAAACAAACAAACAAATAAATGGTTGGAAAAAAGAAAGAACAATATTTTGCAGCACCTGAAAATGATATAAAATTCACATTTCAGTGTCCATACATGAAAGGCTTCACTGTTGATGGTCATGCTCACTGATTCGTGTATTGTGTGTGGCAGCCGTCACACCATAATGGCAGAGTTTACCAAAACTGTCTGGACTGAAAAAGCTTCAAATACACATTATCTGGCCCTTTTCCAGAAAGAGCTCTACAATAAAAATTCTAGAATACATCCGTGGTCTTGGAGGTCGTCTTTTCTACTGTGATCGTCGATTCTTGATCTAGAATTTCTCTGGAGGAAGACCTAAAAGCCCCCTTTAAAAATGATATGAAATTAGCAAAGGCCTGGACTTGTTCAGACATAAATTCCTTAACTAACAGAATTGCCTTTCTGGAAAAGCCACCAGACCTTTTGCTGGTGGTTCTTTTGACTTGGAACTGGCTTTTCAAGAATGAACATGGCAGAGGAAGACAGTCTTCCCATTAGTGACATCACAAGCCCCAAATCCCACCTCACCCCCACCCCACACCCCCAGAGAACATAATACACCTGAAAAGAAACGTGCAGTCTGTGAAGATGACACAGTCATGACCACAACAGGGGTGGGGAAACAGCCAGAATCTGGAGCCCTTGCCTGCTGCTCATTAAGACCATGATTTTTGTTTTCTTCCGGGTTGTCAGGGACTTAAGAGCCATTTTTGCTATGAAGCCTGACTCTTCACTAGGCCTACATATGCCCAATAGATAACTAAAAGTCAGAGGTGGACCTTTATTTTGTATCCCTCATTTCTGAACGTCTCGGATCAAATCCCTTCACGGCTCTGTCTAGGATTATGTTTCAGTGCGGAATGTCTATCTAGAGCCTGGCCAGGCAGGGTTGGTTTAGCCCTGAATTTACATGCTCTCGTCCCCCTTGAAGACACAGGACGCCAAGAAAAGAGGTTTATGGGGACATTCAGCTACCCCAGAAGTCTCCAGCCATTGACCTAAATCTGTGATCCCTAGGATTCCAAGAAAGGTAGAGCCTCACATGATTGAGACAGCCCTTTCCTCAGCCATGACAGATCCAGAACTATGACACCAAATGATCATCTGGACCTCGATGCGCCAGCTAATTCTTGAAAGCTGGCCTTTGAGCTGAGTGGGCCAGTCGGAACCCCTGTATCAGAGTGTGCCCGCTCCAGCTTCCTACGCTGGACTCCTTTCCCATTGCTCTCTGAGTTTCCAATGAAAGCTTTGTTTTTTTCCTGCAAATCCATGCTTTAGTTTTAATTTCCTTTTCTACTAAAGCACAGACCCACACTAGCAAGAAACAGAGACCTGTTACCCAATCTTCCTTCCTCTAATTCCCCCACTGCCAACCGATGAGCTCCTGGCCTCTTGCCTGCTGACAATGCAGTGAAACCTTTTCTTTTTGTGAAAACCAGGTGCCACAGTATTGACCTTCACGCACCTCAGGCGACAAACTCTTGCTCGATAATAATTTCCGCAACTGTGGGAGCCAGTTCCTTAAATTAAAAATGTCAATGCGTGTATTTATTATTGAGCTATTGAATACACATCCTGTTGTGTTTCTCTGGCCAACCCTGAGCAGCACACCTCTCCATGAATGGTGACCCTGCCCATGAGTAATTACAGCCAGATTAATGTCCTATAATCTGGCTACGTAGCAGCTCATCTTTGAAAAGGACAAAGAAGAAAAGGGTAAACCAAAAGTCAGGCAGTGGGGTGCAGGGCCCCCCTCTCTGAAGGAGAGAGCTTCAGAGGTGGCAGGTGGGTGATCAAGCACTGCAGACTGTCCCTGAGCTTCCCCCACCAAGCACCAGGGCACAAGGCCACCACTGGCCTGTGGCTTTTCTCAATTTTGTTTTTTCAGTCTGACAGCCTGTGGGGCCATTACCAAATAGGACACAATATTACAAGAAGCGGTAAATGGGCAAGTTTCCTTAACTTCTCTGGGGCTATTGATTCTTCAAGGTGAGAGACAACCCCAGAGCACAGCACAGGAGGGCAGGGCTTGGGGATCAGATGCCCCTGTCCTCACTGGGCTTCCACAAGCTCATTGTTCAAGACTCTGTGAAGTGCATACAACGAACGTCTCCCTGCCTGCATCTGGATGGAGGTGTGAGCATCACATGGGCTAACAGAAGTCTGAGAATCCGCAGATCCGTGAGGGCTCTGTCGGCGAATCACAGTTATCAAGAGATAGAGAGCATAAAGCGTTACCAAGCGATTTGTCCCCGCACAGTGGTGAGTTGTGTGCAGAGTGCGTGGGGCTGTCATTTGTGTGTCCCGTGCTGGGGGCCCAGGCCCAGGCAGGAAGGGATGATGGGTGCAAAGGGCAACAGCGAGGACAAAGCGGCACCTGTCAGACAGCTGGGACCACGAGGACAAGGCCCAACCCAGGTATAGGTGTCTCGCTGCCTCTGAGTCTCTGGCATCATCTGACGGGAGCGTCCTGTGGGAGGAGCTGGTGCTGTTCAGTGTGCGGTCCAACATGCGCTCCGGCCGGGAGTGGGGAGAGCCGAAGGAGGAGCCAGGAACCGCAGGCCTGGCCGCTGCTGACCGATCGGCGATGTTGTGTTGAGCTGCCCTCGCCCTGGGACCTGGTGATGGGCGGCCCCAGCTCTGCAAGCTGCAGCCTCCTGGATGCAGAAAGCACGATGGAGACACCTTCACTCCGGCCCCAAACGTGGTGCAGGCCATTTCAGGGCCTCGGCCACCCTGGATTTCCACCCGGAGTGAGTGCTGGGACATTCACTTCCCACTTCAGTGAAGTTGACACGATCCAAAGCCACCCAACTTCTTAGCTCTAAATCGCCGGCCCAGTGAAGTTGGGGTGGTGGTGGTGATGTGTGGACCAAAAGCCTCCTTTCCAGCAGAGCTCACTGAATCGGATGCCATACAACCATCTGATCAAAAACAGCTCTAGCGCAGTGGTAGAGCACTTGCCTAGCAGGTAAGAGACCCCTGGGTTCCATCCTAGCCCGCAAAGAGCAAACACCAGCCTGAAGAGACAGCTGCTTACATGATGAAGGTGATATTGCTGTCAGGAAAATTACAAGAGACTTTTCTTTTTCCCTCTGCAGTTTCTGAAGTATATCGGAAAGCTCACAGCCTACCCCTGCCTTCACTACTTCTATTAGAAATAATTGAGCATATTACCCATGCAAAAGCACAGGCTTCTGATATGCCCTGCAGCATGGATGAACCTTGAAAACCTCAGAAATAAGCCTAACACAAGATAGCAAATATAATGTGATAAAGTCCAGAATAGGCAAATTCGTGAAACCAGAAGTAGATGAAAGCAGGTGGGGGAGTAGGAAGCCATTATTTAATAGGTACAGAATTTATTCTCAGAATGGATGAAAGAATTCTGAAAATAAATAATAGGTGGTGGTGCACAAACATTGTAAATAGGGCCGGGGATTTAGCTTAGTGGTGCTGCTTGTCTGCTTCACAGGCGAAAGGTCCCGGGTTCCATACCCGGTACCACAAAACATTATAAACCTATTTAATGTCACGGATCCACACACTTTAAAAAATTATTAAAGTGATAAACTCTGTGTGATCTATTTTAAGCACTCTTTATTTTTAATTGACGCATGACAACTGTAAATATTTCGGGGTCCAGTGTGACGTTTCAATGCATGTGTATGATGTGGGATGAACATATCAGGATAATTACCATATCTGTCATCTCAAGCATTTTAATTTCTTTGTACTGGTAACATTTAAGCTTCTCTCTACTAGCTATTTGGAAAGAGGCAATTAATTATTGTGACTCATAGTTATCCCACTGTGCAACAGAACACTGGAACTTACTCCCCTTTGCCAACTGCACCCCTGGACCTGTTAACAATTCTCTCCACCCTCCATACCTTTCCCAGGCTCTGACAGGCATTATTGTATGCCATGCATATTTTTGCACAATAAAAAAAGTTAATGTTGGGGATTGTGATCATTAACCGTGATGTGTTAACTTCACTGGAGTTAAGACTTATGAAGTCCTGGGAGTGTCTGTGGAAGACTGACGCAGGGACCAGCACACCGAGAGGGGAAGACTCATCCCTGAATGTCGGCAGCACTAACCTGGACAGAATACAAAGGGAAAGAAAGCAGGGTTTCCCCTTTTGGAAGTGCTTAAGTCTTTACCACTGCTTGTGGACCTGGGTCTCCAGTTTCCTCAGCCTTCCCTGCAGATTCTTTGTCTCTCCAGCGCAGTAACTCTACACGGAGTTTCCTGGTCTTCAACCTTTGACTGCTGTTGGATCCCCCCGGCTCTCTGGTGCTTGTATTATAGGCAGCTCAGTTAGATAGAAACCTAACAGGCAGTCAGACAGGGCTGAGCCCTCGAGAGAGTCAGGACGAAAGGTGAAAACACACTACAACTGCAGGCCTCAAGATAACGGCAAAAGGGAGATGACAGGTAATGACACCTGGTCTAATACAGTCTAGATAGACATCAGTCACCTCAGCGGGTGACATGTACCTCTTGCTACATGACTTGCTCCCCATTGGATCACCATTACCTGGGCGACTATACTTGCAACCCTACTGGTTGATCACAGCTTTAAATCCACATTGTACCCATGTGACTGTGCTCTAGAAAACTTCTCTATAAAGTGGGGTTCCCAGGTACCCACTCAAGATCCCTCCTGCCTCTCAGGAACTGTCCTCTCAGTGAATATTCTCCTTCTCTTAACCCTCCATTGCTCCTAAAATTCATTCTTTGGTTTTAGAGAACAGGAGCTTGGTGTATCAGACATCTAACAGGATGGGAGTTACAATATTTCCTTTCTGTCACTTGGAGTTCCTATTTCATCTCCGATAACGCTTATTTTGGCTCTTTTGGATTCTCCCACCTCTGACTCCACAGAGGGCCATTGTTACGCTTCCACTTCTGCCTAGTAATTTCCTTTGTGTGGTTATACATGTATCTTATGTATTGATTCTGTTGCTCTAGTGAACCCTAATCCAGGAATGTAGCCCCGTGGTAGAACATTTGCTTAGCATGTATGAGGTTCTGGGTTTTATCGCAAAACTACAAAGAAAGGAAAAAAGAAAGACAAAGACAGAGGGAAAGAAAGCAAGAGAGAAAGAGAGACATGGGGGGGGAGAAAGGAAGGAAGGGAGGGGAAAGGTAAGAGAGAAGAAAGCCGGACGGACCTCCCCATAGGCTGGGAAAGCACCTCTCCTTCCCGTAAGGTCTGATTTGAAAGATCTTCCAGAGCCAAGTCCAGAGAATTGAGACAGTTGCAGAAACCCCAGCTATAGTTTCCTAATTCTGCCTCCTCCTTGTAGATGTCAATAACCCAGCCGGGCAGATGGAGGGCCAATTTTATCCTGGTCCCTAGAGAATGTTCTCAACAATAAAAATAGCTTTGCTCAGAGAGTTTCCTTTTAACTGGGCAAGCTTATTTCCAGCCAAAGTGAGAAGGATCCCCACTAACTCATACCGTGGATTCCAGGGAGTCTGAAATAAGCATGCAGCTCTGCGTCCCCACACCCCGCGGTGTGTGACTCGTAAGCTGGCGCCTCCCGGAGGGCCTGCGCTCTGCACGGCTCACCAACTCAGCCTTCAAGGGGTCCCCGGGTTCGTCCTCTGCGAAGTTTCTCACCGCCCAAATGGAGCGTTTGCGAACAGCTGGAGATCTCACATTTGGCCATAATCTTTCCTTGATCCCCACCTGAACGCATCGTTCTCATTATCATTCTAACACTGACAGTGTCGCTCGCGGAACATTCATGTATAGCTATCTGTGGTTACCATCTGCATGGAGTATCTTTTTCCATCCTTTGAGTACAGTTAGAAACAAGGGATTGAGAGACTCACCCCCTTCCATGCATTTAATTCTAAGCAGCACCCTATGGCCATTCCTCCTTCCGTTGTTGTGGAAGGAATTCATAAAGACGCTCACAGAGAGATGCAGAATGGAGTAGTGGCGCTGCTCTTAGTGTGGTCGACCTTTTGTCAACAAAATAAACTTTTGATTATTTTACTTCCGTTCTGCTTCTCTGTTCCTTCCATAACTTCAATGTCTTAAGAGTGGTAAAAAAGCCGGGCATGGTGGTGCACGCCTATAATCCTAGCACTGTGGAGGCTGAGGCAGGAGGATCACTGTGAGTTCGAGACTAGCCTGGGCCACACAGTGAATTCCAGGTCAGCCTCAACTACACAGTGAGACCCTGTCTCAAAAAAAAAAAAAAAAAAAAAAAAAGAGTGGTAAAAAAAAATCACATAACAATAATTCAGGAGATCTCTGATGCTCTAGGCAAGAAAGAATACTAGCTTGCCGGGTCTCCTAACATGACCTTCACTCTCCTCGCCCTACTCCAATCTCGTACGTATGTACCACATGCGATGCGTGGACTTAAGAGCAGAGTGAACTCTGGGATAAGCCTGTGTGTTGAGAGCCTGAGATGGCCCAGCACCCTGTCATTCATTCCTACCAGTCCTGCCTACAGATTCGGGGGGAGGCACACAGGCTGAGGGCACAGCCTTTAAATTCTGAAGGCCTGATTTGTCGTGACAACTGTTGCCATATCTGGGTACTATGACCTATGTGCAGGGCTTTTACTTTTCTGTCATCCCAGAACCATTTTCTGATCTGTGCCACATCTTTTGGCAGCCCTGAGTACAGCTTCATCATCTCCAATAAACGTAGCTGCTTGTCAATTGCTGCTGAGTCTACACTTTGCAGTCCATTGCTTGCTGTACACAAGAGCCCAGATTATATCTGCCCATCATGCAGGACTGTTACAGGGTGGCTCCTTCTAGAAATTGGCTCACCAAATAAATGCTACCAGGTTTGTGGCGCTCGTGTCTCATTCTGGAGTAGGACTCTGGAATCTTCTTGTCTCGAACAAAGAATTAAATGAAAGCAGCCAAAAAAAAAAAAAAAAAAAAAAACAGTAGGTAAATTTACTTGAAAAAGTAAAAGTGAAGAAAGAAACTGGCTCTGCAGAGCAAGCTTGGGCCAAGTGACAGAGGAGAAAGCAAGATAAAATTTCACCCTGGTGGACACAGGTGGGGCCATCATGAGGAAAGTCATGATGGCGAGTTCTTCATGGTGTCCGTCCAAATCTCGAGAAAATGCACAAGAACTTTTACATCTGGGTCCTGAGAGGCGGTGCTGGGATCCAATGCCTCAGACTGATGTCAGTTCTAGGCCATCCTATGGAAAACCTGCTCCACTTCTGTCAAGAAGTCTATATGTAGGGCTATGGGAACTGTTCTGCATGTGTTCTGGGATCTTATAATTCAACAGGTCAGGCCTGCTTTCCCAGCCAGCTTTGTCATGCCCTAATCTCCTGTCTCAGTAACACTTTCATCTACTTGTGTTCCTAGAGCTAAAGTAGGTATCTTATAGATAGCATATAGCTGGATCATGTTTTGTGTTTTGTATTTATTTTATTTTATTTTATTAGTGCTGGGAATCAAACTCAGGACCTTGTGCTTGCCAGGCAGGTGTGGTGGCACCAAGCTCCATCCCCAGCCCCAGGGATCATGTTTTTAGAACTCATTCTGCCAGTCTCTTTTGATTGAAACATCTAATAAACATATTTAAAGCAACTACGGAAAGATTTTTGTCATTTTGCTATTTTTTTTCTATATACCTTATGGCTTTTTTGTCTCTCATTGTCTGCATCACTCTTTTGTTTTGTGCGTACTTGATTTTCTACCGTGACATATTTTGGCACTGGGGATTGATCCCCACCCCCCGCACCAGGGATCAAACTCAGGACCTTGTAACTTGTAAGGGAGGCCTGGTGCCACTGAGCTAAATCCCCGGCCCTATGGTAAAATGCTTTACTTCCAGTGCTTTTGTGTATATGTGCCTTCGACACTATAAAATATAGAGATGTAGTTTTTTCTTTTAGGTTACCACGGAGATTACATTTAACATCCTAATGTTATAATACTTCAATTTAGGGCTGGGAATTTCATTCAGTTGTTCCGCCACCTGCTTTTGCAAGCTCAAGGACACAAGTTTGATACCCAGTATCAAAAAATAATAGTAATAATAATACTCCAATTTAAATTTATACCTGCTTAGCCGGGAGTGGTGGCGCACGCCTGTAATCCCAGCACTCAGGAGGCTGAGGCAGGAGGATTGCTGTGAGTTCGAGACCAGCCTGGGCTACATAGTGAGTTCCAGGTCAGACTCAAGTACATAGTGAGACCCTGTCTCAAAAAACCAAAAAAAAATAAAAAATAATAATAAATAAATAAATTTATGCCTGTTTAACCTCAATAATGTAAAGATCTGCCGCTGTGTAGCTCCAGCCCCGATGTCTTCCAGTATTTGATATTATCTTTGCATGTTATGTATCCAAAAATGTGAGCTAATGAATTCTTATGCATTGATCTCTTAATGTAGAAACCAAAATATTTTATAACTGCCCTGTGTTTACTTCTACCGAAGCCCTCATTTCTGCATACAGCTTCAAGTTACTGCCTAGTGTCCTTTCATTTCGACTGCTGGCTTCCTGTTCGCCTGCCATGCAGGGCAAGTCTAGCGGTGGTGAGCTCCCTCCGATTCTGTATATCTGAGAATGGCTTAATTTCGCCTCCACTTTTCCCCTGTGCTGAGGATGATACCCAGGCTCTCCTGCATGCTAGGAAAGTGGTCTGCCTCTGAGCTACATCCTCAGCCTTCTCATTCATTTTTGAAGGACAGTTTTACCAAATAAAGGGTTCTTGATTGACAGGATTTTTTCTCTCAGCACTCGATGTCCTGTGGCATCCAGTTTCTGATGACAAAGCTGCTGACCACCTTACTGTGGATCATTTGTGCGATGAGTCCTCTCCAATCCTGTCTCTTTGCACTTGCTTGTTTTTTTTTAACATTAAACAATGTATTATTTGTACAAGTCACTATTACATGATAAATTTTCACAGGATTTTCAAAATAGGCTTACATACCTAACGTTTCTCCCCAGTGAGACTTCTTTTGTGTATTTAAAAATGCGCGTGACAGCTTTCCCACATTATTTATATACATAAGTTTCTATCTTGTGGGTTCTTTTATATTCTTGATAATCATCTGTACTGTTTTTACACATTGCTTACATACACAGGATTAATACCCAGTGTGAGCTCTTTTCATGTATTTTACATTCGCTGCACCTGCTTGAAAGCTTCCCCACATTGCTTACATACATAGGGTTTCTCCCCAGTGTGAATTCTTTCATGGCTTTGACAATAACTGTTTCTGCTGAAAGCTCTCCCACATTGCTTACATACATAGCGTTTCTCCCCACTATGAGCTCTTTCATGTATTTTACAAGCACTGTGTGTGCTAACAGCATTCCCACATTACTTACATACATATGGTTTCTCCCAGCGTGAATTCTTTCATGTCTTAGACAATGACTATTTGTGATGAAAGCTTTCCAACATTGTTTACATACATCAGGTTTCTCTCGTGTGAATTCTTTCATGACTTTGACAAGCACTATGTGTGCTGAAAGCTTTCCTACATTGCTTACATGCACAGAGTTTCCCCCACTGTGATTTCTTTCATGGATCTGAACATCATTGTGTGTGCTGGAGGCTTTCACATTTTTCTTACATACAAAAGCCTTCTCTTTAATGTGAGTTCTTTCATTAAGATCAGAGGAGGATTTCCCACACTGATCACGTTCACGGGGTTTCTCTCCATCCTTGGACCCTGCATGCTTCTGAAAAGACTCGAAATCACTGGAGTTTCTTCCATGTCAATTACATTTATACACCTTCTCTTTAGATCCCAAATATTTATATGGCTTCAGTGCAGTGTGAGTGAGGATAAGCACAGTTAGGGAGAAAGGCCCAATCACAGCCTTCCTACAAGCAAGGCTTTCAGCTGGTGTTAAACCAGCTTGTTTCACATCCACGTTAGGATCTGGAGTCCAAAGGAATATTTCTTCATGTTGATTCCAAGCTTTACATTGATGACATTTCAATTCCTCTTTATTTCTTAAATTTTTCCAGCAACTTTTATATTCTTCAACTTGCTGCTTATCTCTGGCTTTTCCATTGCGTGGCTTCTGGGTCTCCCAGAGTCACTCCTGTGCCGGTCGCAACCAGTAGAAGTCACAGACGGCAGTGGAGCTGCGCCCTGCACATGGATTAGTGCTTGGTGCTTGGGACGGGCACTTCCGGCGCCATGATTCCAGAAGAACCCTCCTACCTTGGCCCACCTGATTGGACAGTTCATACAGCCCGCCCCTTCAACACTGATTGGTTTCTGCTCTATTCTGCCCTTGGTTTGACAGTTGGATTATGACCTATCTTGGTCTGAATCTCTTTGAGTTCATCCTGCTGTTGCCAATCAGCCTAGGGTTCTTTTGCTTGATTCGGATGGAAATTGTGAACTGGCAAAATGCAGCTCTGTTAGCAGTCCTGATGACCCTGGATAATGCTGGACACCAACAGTTAACAAAGCCAGCTTCTGCCAGACACCACAGATTGACTACTGGGTGCTGCTGTCGGCAGCTGGTCTCCATTGGCTGCTGGTCTCTAGGGAACTTCAGCGCTAACAGCCCGTTGTGTGTGCTGCTTTTTCTTTTGAATCGCTACTCTGTCCTCCCTACTCAAGATAAGAATCCCGAGCAGATTTGCAGGATTTCTGGAGCCCCCCCTACTGGAGAAATAAACATGAGCAGGTTTACTGGACCACCAAAGTAACTCTTTAACAAGGCCTGCGCTGCTACAGAGAGGGATCAGTAGGAAGGAGCTCTCCTAGACTAAGCCGAGAGAGGCTGAGGAGTGCGGCTCACGTAGCAGTGCCAGGCTGGTGATGGGTGCGGGGCTCCGGGACAGCTTCAACTTGTCACGGTGGGGACCCAGTGAGGGGGCAGGGCTGGGACCAGGGGATCTTCGGAAGGCTAACTGTGGGAGTCGGGGGTGTGGCGGTGAGCCGAGATCCCGCCCTCCTTGATCTTAGCGTGGCCGAGGTGCCCCCTGGCTTCTTCTGAAAGGCAACAATAGCATGTGAAGCGGCGGGAGAGGAGGAGCACCCTGTGGGAGTGGAGTGGAGGGTGGCCGCTAGACAGCCGGGGAGGGCAAATCATCTCAGGCCCTCGTAGGGCAACGGGGAGCCAAGGGACTTGAGGGACAGCCCCTGGCCGGGCCACAACCCCTCCCGCTGTGTGGGGTGGGATAGAAGAGTCAGGCACTTCCGGCCTATCTCCTCCTAGAGTTTGATGAGATTTTGGGGTGCTTTATTCACATCTATCATCAAATTTGAATCCTTTGTGTCCATTATTTCTTTTCACAAAGCTCCCTTTTCGTAGGACTCCCGCGTCAGACAGGTCCGGAGGCTCTCTTCGCCTTTCTCCAGGCTTTCTTCCCCTGGTTCTCGTACACAATAATTTCAATTGCTCTGTTTCAAGTTCACTAATTTTTTTTTCTTTTGCTTGCTCAAATATGCCTCAAGTCCTTCTTGCAAATGTTTTTATTTTAGACAGTATACTTTTCAGTCCCAGAATTTCTTTGGAGCTCATTTTTAGATTTCATATCTCTGTATTGATATTTCCACTTGATTCAGTGTTTTTGTTTCCTTGATTTTCTCTCCACCTTCTTTAATTCTCTGAACATCTTTGAGACTGTTGTTTTAAAGTCTTTGTCTAATAGATCTGGCACCAGTTCTTTCAGGTTTCTGTTGTTGTATTATTTTTACTATGAATGGGCTATATTTTCTATTTTTTAATATGTCTGGTAAGGTTTTGTTGTTGTTGAAAATGGTGTTGAAATGGTGTTGAAATGGTTTAATGATGTAGTAACTATGAAAATCAAATTCTCTTCTTCCCCAGGGTTGATGGTTTTAATTTTTTTTTTTAATTGATGTAGGCTATGTCTGTGCTAGTGATCAGCCCGAGATGTAAACATAAGATCTTGTCATGTCATGTCTTGTTTTGTTTTGTTTTGAGACAGGGTCTCACTACGTAGTTGAGATTGACCTGGAACTCACTATGTAGCCCAAGCTGGTCTTAAACTCACCGCAATCCTCCTGCCTCAGTCTCCCAAGTGCTGGGATTACAGGCGTGCACCACCACACCTGGCCTTCTTATGTCTTTTAAAAGACAATGATTCTTCTGGTTATACATGGTGATCTTCTAAATTCCCCCAGTATATGTGGTTGCGATTTTTTTTAACGTGGCTGCTTTTGAATGTCCTAAACTTGAGTGTAAAGCTACCAAAATGGGGAAAACAATAAAGGAAAAGGGAAAATTTTAAAGTGGTGTTGGTCCTGTAAGTTTCTTATTAGCTGCTTGAGTCCGAAGAGGGTAGCTGGCCCCTTGATCATAAACAGCCCTCATCAACCAGCACACAGATCCCCAGTGTTCTGCAAACAAGGTCCTTTTTGTCACCTTGATTCCAATGAGCTGCCTGAAAGCTGCTACAGAAACAGGTCCACAGTTGCCTGCCATGGGGCGGGAAGCTGGGGAGCGGCTACCTTGATACCAGTTGAAATTAACCACAATTTACTATCCGCACCTTCCTCCGAAGTAGCATTCCTTGGATAGATTCCAGATTTCCCCCAGTGACTACCACAGATGAATTCTGCCAGTGCAGTTACTTTCTAGATTGGGAAACAGGTTCCTGGTCTGTCCTACTCCGTTGTCTTCCCAGAGTTCTCCTCCTCTAATTGTTTTGCAGGTGGTCACAAACGACTACATTTACTTTCCAGCCCACTGGTAGATTTGCAACCTGCAGTTTGAAAAAAAAAAAAAGAAAAGAAAAAAATCTCTGCAGTAAGCTGTGCTAAGTGTGTAGCGCTTAAACATGCACTGAGCAGCCACGATGAGCCCTCTGCTAAATGTGACTGGAAATCTCAGGAGAAAAGGAGCACAGCCCGTGGCTTCAGGGACTTCACATGCAAGGGTGGAGGTGTGGAAGACAGAGAGGAGACGGCGTGTGTAACAGGTCAGGCTAAGGGATCAGGGTGTGTCTCGGTGATAGAGCGCATGCTTACCATGCGCGAGGCTGTGGGTTCAGTTCCCAGCACCCAAAACCACACTGAGCTACTTGCCAGGTGCTCACACACTCGATGCCACTGACTTTCAAAACAACTTCATGAGTTAGGCCATTGCCTCCCAAATCCTGATATGCACATGGGTCGTTTGCAGATCACTTACACAGTGCAGTTGCTCATTCAATAGGTCTGGGGCAGGGCCTGAGACTCTGCATTTCTAACAAGCTCCACTAGGAGCTTATTTGCTGCCATCTCAGCACCACTCTTTATTTTAAAGAGGTGGACTGAGTCCTTCTTAGGTACAGGGTACCATGCTCAGTTCTCAGACTGCGAAGACTGTGCAGCCACCGCTTGAATACAGAGCTCTCGGATTTCACAAGTCCACGCTTCTATCCGAGGAAGTGGGAGCCACTATCTCTAAGACGCAGAGACAGAGATGGTAGTAGTGGGGCTGCAAGGGAGGGTGTGGGCCGGGTCCGGGCCAGTGTGCAGGAGCCGGCCGGGAGACTTCCAGGTAACTCAAAGGCCTAGGTGGCTGCCATGGAGAATGCAGGTCCATGCCCTGGCTGGTGCTCAGGGCAAGCTGATGCGAGCACCTCTGGTCCCTTGCAGCAGAGAGGCCTTGGACTCACATAGCAAGTCCCATGCAAAACATACCCCACGGGGCAGTGCTTCCTGCAGTAGCCCTGGATTATCCCTGCTGGAGCTTCCCAATAAGTCTTTACGGGCAGCCTAGCCAAATCACAGTCTTGCCAAATTCAACCCACTGAAGGCCTCCACCACCTGTGATTTGTCAATCTCAGGTACTTGCCCCTCAGCAAGACACTCCGCATAACAATCAGCGCTACCGTGGCTCTGAAATGCTCAAATATTTATTCCAGTCACTCTTTGCAATTTGTTTTGTGTGATGTCTGGAGCTGCAGTGTTTCCAACCACAGGGAATGAGTTGGCAAGGCCATTGCTGACTGCGAAGAGACTCAGCGCCCTTCAACAGACACAAATGAACACCAGCCGTCTCCCGTGTCCTGGGGCAGGTGCTGGGAAGAGGGAGATTCAAGATCATGAAATGGCCCCAGCGGCCTCACTGGGGCTGGGGGCTTCCTCTCTGCGCAAAAGGGTCTCAGAGAAAATCCAAATGGCCAATAGCCATACGAAATATGCTCTGACTCTGTGGTAAGATAAGGGGGACCAAGCCATCAGGAACATGCCACGATTCACTCTTCAGACAGAAAGGAATGTAAAAGAAGAGAAACATTCAGTGTCGGAGATGCGAAACAGATGCTCTCGTACACTTTGGGGGTGGCGCTGATTTCCATAGCTTCTTGGAAGGTGATAGACACTTTTCATCTGGATGTGTTCAGTGGCTCCCGTCCTGGCTGTTTTGTATCCAAGAATCTACCAGTAAAGACGACTGCATGGAGGATTTGTGCAGTCTGTGATCCGAGCACCTGTGCTTTGAGATCCCTGGCCATTCATGAAGGAATGGAGAGTTCAAAGCTAGCCCACCTGAGCAATTTAGCAAGACCTCGTGCCACAGAGAGGCAGAGCAGGGTGTGGCTTAGCGGCGGAGTGCTTACCTAGCCTGTGCAAAGCCTCGTGTTTGAGCCCCCGTGGGAGAGAGTCAAGGAGGGAGGAAGAGGCAGAAGCAGGAAGGAAGGACAGATGGACGAGAAGGAAGCGAAGAGAGAAGGCCATTGCTGTGTAGGAATGTGGTAAGGGTGAAGAGGGCGTGTGCGGGTTCCATCGTGGCTAACTTTCCCTTAACGGTAGCTACTATTATTATGGACCAATTTAAGAATTCTAGGACTCTAGAAATTATGAAGCTGATGGCTTCATTGGAGACATGACAGGCAGCCTCTTTCCGGACTGCTGTGAGTCACAGCACCACGGACTGTGAAGGGGCGGGAGGATTTGTACAGAGAGCGGCCCCTCCACCGTCAGGGACTGACATGAGGCTCTCTTGGGATGCCACCTCTCTCTCTCTCTCTCTCTCTCTCTCTCTGTCTCTCTCTCTCTCTCTCTGGCATCACACCGGTAGCCCTCATCAGAGGAGCTCCCCAGGCTGTGTAGTTAACGTGCGCTTAATGAATTGAGCAAAAACCTAAAACGACTGCTCTCTTTATCTTGGGCTAAGCTGAGGAAGGGTATAAGCAGCAGGAAGGAAGATGAGACCAGGAGGGGGAAAAAAAAAGGCAGATGGATGCTCTGCGTCTGTGTATACGCTGAGCTGTTAGAAGAGATCCCAGCCGGGCATGGTGGTGCACGCCTGTAATCCCAGCACTCGGGAGGCTGAGGCAGGAGGATCGCTGTGAGTTCGAGACCAGCCTGGGCTACATAGTGAGTTCCAGGTCAGTCTCAACCATATAGTGAGACCCTGTCTCACAAAAAAAAAAAAAAAAAAAAAAAAAGAGAGAGATCCTATAGACAATGGCTCCAATTTCTAAAGCTTTACTTGTAGCTTTTATGAGTTCAGAGGTGAGCAGTCCATGTTGTGGGGGTAACTGGGACTCACACAGTCATGCGGGGATGAAAGTTCCTTCCATTTTGTGGCCTGTAATACAAGACGTTCCACTCTGCCTACCGTTCCCCTGGGAAAGACACACAGCAACAAATCCTCTTAGTGAGAGATGCTGCAGTTCGCACACCTCGCTCCTGGCCATATTCCATTGACAAGAACTCAGTTACACGACTGCATCTCACTACAAGGGGTCTGGGAGATGCATTGGCTCTGTGCTCAGTAAGACTCTACTCTTAGTTATTATAGATCACCCAGGATCGCCTCCTATTACACGGTGAATACGAGGAGACCAGGGCCCAGAGAGGTACAAAGATTTGCCCAAGAGTGCACAGCTTGATAAAGGAAGTGGTGCATTGGACCAGGTTTCCTTGCCTCAGAGACCAAGACAGGGACCAAAGAGGGAGTTGGAGTCACGTTGGACGGCTCCTCCATTCAGCAGCCCACCCTGGCTCTGCCTTCTCTGTCCTTTCCACCTGACTGTGTGCTCCATGAAGAAGGGATGATTCTGTTCTTTCCCCACCCCGGTGCCACAGTTACTGTTCCACAGATGCTGTCGATGAGCAACTGCACACACGCCTGAGAAGATACCCAGGGACGAAGTTGATGCACAAGTGAAGAAGGTATGGTTGACCTGTTTGGAAAATGACTTTCTTAGGGCCGGGTATTTAGCTCAGCGGTTCAGTGGCCTGCCTCGCAAGCACAAGGACCCGTGTTCAATCCCCGGTATCAAAAAGAAAATGACTTTCTTAGTCCCTCTTTTTTTTATTTTTCTGGGCACCAGGGATTGAACTCAGGTCCTTGTCCTTGCAAGACAGGCAGCGGCACCACTGAGCTAAATCCCCACCCCTCTATAGTCCCTTTCCAGTGGCTCCCACAGCATGTGGCTGGACCCTCCATCTCATCACACTTCTCTGCTGAGGGCTCCTGACACAGCAGCCAGCCCACCAGAGCGTGTCTTGAGCACAGGGGCTGCTTTATTAACCAGACGCATTGCAAGGGTGGGGTGGCCAGACTTGGAGAACTGCGCGCCTGGGTTCCAAGCCCAGCTTTGCTCTTAACCAGCTCTGTGGCCTTGAGCAAGCTACTCAGTCTCCCTGAAGAGTAGCTGTGTTTGTCAGCTTTCCATTACTGTGACCAAATGCCTGACATAATCAACTTAAAAGGATGAGAAGTTTGGGCTGGAGGTGTAGGCACAGGATTTGCTCCTTAGCACCTCAGCGGGGAAAGAGAGGGGCTCTTGTAAGCATTCAGACAATGGCAGCCAACAGTTTCCCATGGTTCTCCATCCACAAAAGCAGTGACCCATATCATGTTCCAGTCTTCTCCAAGTGCCCCCAAATTGTGTATGCCAAGGTTTCCGGGGCCAGAACATCCGGAAGGTCTTTTCACAAGAGCCAGTACTCAGTCAGGAGTCTGGCCACACAGCCCGTGGAGCACACTGGGCTTGACACTTCTGAACCTGGATCCTTCTATCACCTGGGCCTCTGCCTGCACCACTGATGACAGAGCTACAAAGCTAGCAGCCTCATACCAGGAGAAATCAGATCTCGCCTTGTTAAATCATTGTTATTCTGAGCCTTCTTTTCGTCTCTCAGAAAACAGATGTATCTTCAAGATAACACAGTGTAACGATCTCTCTCTTTCTCCTGCTTCTTCTGCCATGTTTTGAAATATCCCCCAGAAAAGCTTTGTTTTGGCAGGAGATCCTAAAAGACAGGAACGCATTTTCTAATTGCAATGTCATTACAGCCCCATGGCATTTACTTTGTTAGTATCTGCCCACGAGAGTTGTTTCCACCAGGGTATGTTAGTTCGCTGCATATCCAGACTTTGACTCAGCTCCGTTAGTCTTTGCTTACAGAGCCTTAAACGGTCTTTTTATGCACAAAAACAATGTCCTGGATACAGAACAGGTGCACATTCCTGGAATTTTAATCTGTCATCCTGGGGAGAATGGAAGAAGGACTAGGTGCCCAGCCCCGGATGACAGGTGTGCAGCCCAGCTGATGGCACCTCAGTTCCTTTGCCCCCCCAACCAAGCAGCAGTGGGGGCGCTGTGGCTGATCACCCGGATGTCATCACGATCTCCACTGAGTCATCCGCACTGTTTCCGGCAGTCCAGGGGGGGTATGTGGCATATGTTTGGGACATAGCTGTGTGCGTTCAGAGGTATAGTAGGGAAAAAAACACTGGCCCGGATACTGAGATTATCTGGCTTCTTATGCCCAAACCTGCCTCTAATTAGCTGTGTGAAGCTTTTGGTTTTCCAGTGACAGCATTTAAACTGGCTTCTGCAGAAAAGCAAGAAAGTTACTGGCTCGTGTAACTGACATCCAAAAATCAAAGAATGGCTGGATGAGGGGACTGGCTTAACCATGTTTCTAGCTTCTGTGAGCCTGGTGCTTTAACATCTGACCTAAGTGCGTATGCTGAACACTCCTCGTTCTACTCAGCCTGGCAGTATGCCTGAGATCTGGGTCGCTTCCTCCTCCTCCTCCCCCTGCCAGGCTGTGCTTTTCAAATACACCTCAATCAATCTAGAGTCTAACCCTAACCACCTCCCACATTGGATTCTTACCCTAGGGGACATGACAGAGAGACCTGCCACAGCCACCCCAGGGCCAAGCGTCACCCAACCAGGGACAGGCCCTAGACACCAGAGGCCACTGAAATATTTCAAAGCAGGCAACCCTAAGCCTGTTCACCCCGACTCTTCCATTTCCTTCCTGCGGAAACGACACTAAAGGCTCCTGCCTGAAATTTTCCCCTCCCTCTGCTCCCAGACAGACTCTGGTGTGGGCCCCTGGAGTGTGCGTGTACTCTCGGGACCTGTGAGTCGAACAAGCTGTCTTTCCAGGGGCAGCCATATCTCGGTCCATTGGCCTTGCCACACCTAACTCATCATGAGACCTAGAGACTCAGATCATGACTCAGAGCAGTCTCTCCCCGTCTCTGATTCTGCTGTGCTGGCTTCAGTCCCAGACAAGTCTTCCCTGTGACTTGCCTGACAGAGGTCCACTGGCAGCCTCACAGCAAATCTTCAGAGTTTGCCTATGGGAGGATGGCTTCTCTTTCTAAAGGTTGCTTTCAACTTGATTTCTTTTGGCCTAACTTGAATGACAGCCCATTTTAGAACCAATTTCTGGGGCCAGAAAACCGTAAGTAATAGGCCGGGTGTGGCGGGACATGCCTGTAATCCCAGCACTCAGGAGGCTGAGGCAGGAGGATCACTGCAAGTTCCAGGTTGGGCTATAAAGTAAATTCAAGGTCAGCCTGAACTATGTAGCAGGACCTTGTCTTAAGAGGAAACAAAACAAATCATGAGCGTAATATCAGTGGCTTGCCAATCCCTGGCCTTTGGGAGTGAGAGCTATCTCATCCACATGGACCAAAAGTGGGAAGGTTGCCTCTTGAGAGAAGACAGAGTTGTTGGATAGAAGGTTTTGCTGCGGAGTTTGAGAGGTGATCCCAGGAAGCATCGGCAGGACATGAGGAAGTGAGACAAGAAAAGAACGTAGCTGGGACATCTGGGGGGCAAGTAGGACCCAGTCAGTTGGGAGCTTTGGGAGACTGTGCATTGCTGGTCTGAAGAGGAGGGAGCTGAGGTACTTGTACATGAGCTCCCATCTGTCAGTGCCTGAAGCTGCCTTCCGGGACACAAAGTCTCAAGCATTTCCTGCCTGCCTTGTGAGCTCATTTACCTAGCTCCTGGGCTAGAGAGTGCCTTAAGCAGAAAATCGCAGAGTTGGTGAGTTGTGATTCTGCATAGAATAGTGAGACCCAGGCTCACTTGAAAGCCAGTACTCAGGAGATTAGAGTTGGTGAGAAAGAAGTCAGACTTATACGAGGGTCAGCCCTGAGAAGACGGACGGTGTCACAGCTTAGATCTGTCATCTCCCCTCAAGGTCTCCTGTGTTCAGAGGCGGGGCTTTTGGAAGGGATTGTGTGATGTTGTACTCATCGGTGGAGTCATGCGCAGTGGGCTCAGCAGCTGAGGGTGCTGCTGGAAAGCAGGGCCTGGTGGCAAGGGGTGGGTCACTGGGGTGGGGGTGACCTGGAAGATTACATCTCCCTCCACAGCTGCCCCTTTTCTTTCCTGGCTTCCTGGCGACCATGTCACAAGCAGCTTTTTTCTACACCAGGCCCTGCCATGGGGCCATTTCTGCATTTGACCCTATTGACCATAGCCTGCACCTCGTGAAACTGGGACCAAAAGAAATCTCCTCCCTTAAGCTGTGTGTCAAGTAATGGGTCTCAGCAACAAATAAAGTGACTAAGTCAGAAAGGTTTCTATCCTCTAAACGCCATCTTAAGGAGCCCAGGGCCACAAAGAGGGGGGAAAGGAGGACAGGGTCGATGGGCGGGAAAGCTACAAGCCGAGCGGATCTTAGTCAACCTGGACCTCCTGAGGCTAGTTACACACACGACTGTTCTGCAAGCTAAACATCGCAGAAATGGTGCACAGGGTAAAAGAATGAGGAGAAGGGTTTACACATTCTGATGTCATCTACAGGTCGCCAGAGCTTTGGGTTCTGGAAACCTGGATTATTTAGCAGTTCACATCTCAGTCAGAATTTAGGGTGCCACATAATGAAGGGAAGTCACTTACAAAGGACCACTTGACAAGGGGGGGCTCCTGGCACCAGAGGTCTGGGGTGCCAGGCCCCTCCAGCATCTGCCCCAGTCTGGGGCGAGACAACACCGGACTCACAGCCTTCCACCTTTCTCATGGATGAAGTCAGAGGCTCTTGCTTCACTCCCTAAGCAGGGACCCTAAGGCTTCTTTTCTTGGTGGCTCCGTGTCAGGCTCTGGGATTGAATCTCCTGATTTGAGGTGGAAAAGCTCGGGCCAGAAGGTGGCCCGGAAGCTCAGACTTGTGAGAGAGACCCTGGGCAGGGAACACAGCCAAGCCCCCCAGGCTTCTGCTGATCTGCACAACTGTGAGATGACCCAGGGATGCTGTCTTGTGGTTTCCACTGTTCGTTCATAGGTAATGATTTGTGGTGTGTGTGTGTGTGTGTGTGTGTGCTGCTGGGGAGCAGGCCTTGTACATTCTTTCTACCCACGGTGCTATCCGCCTCAGCCCTTTGTGCCACTTCTTATACAGTTCTTAATTTTATGTTATTATTTCCAGTCTCTCAAAGCACAGCTTGGAAAAAAATGAGTAACGCTTTTGATAGTTTAGACCCTGACGTAGGAGAACAGCGAAGGTCATCCAATAGCTACCTTTATAAAGTACGTGCACAGGCAGGTGTGGCAGCGCACGCCTTTGATCCCAGCGCTCTGGGAGCCTGAGGCAGGAGGGTCGAGAGCTCAAACCCAGTCCAGGCAACTTAGTGACTCAGCAAGACCGTCACAAAGTGTTTTTAAATGGGTGGGAGCCTGGGCATGTGGCTCCCGGTAAAGGCCTCGGGTTCAATCCCTACCAACCCCCAAAATAATCATATATGTCATATTTGTACTTAGAGGATCATATAAATGACCAAGAAAGTAAGACATAGGTCTTATTTATAATCTTACGTTTGAGAACACTAGATGTCTGGACAGCTTGAAAATACGGACCCTAGGATATCTGAAATTTCAAAAGCACCCTCCTGCATTTCTTGGTGAATATACTTGCATAAACCAATATTGAATTTCAGGCGTCCGACATTTTGACAGACCACATTTTGACAGACAATTTTTTTAATTGTGCTACAATTAAAATCTTAACCATTTTTTAAATCCATTGTTTAAATGCACAGTAGTGTTAAGTACAGTCTCTCTGTGCAACAGGTCACCACAACTATTTCTTCTTGGAAAATTGAAATTCTGTACTCATGAAGCAGGTCCTATCTCTCCCCACGGTCCCTGCTAACCACAGTGCTGCCTTCCGTTTCTGTGACTTTGACCACTTCAGATACCTCACATCATAAAAATCCTTGTGTGCTCTTTTTTTTTTCTGGTACTGGGAATCAAACTCTGGACCTTGTGCCTGTGAGGCAGGTGGCAGAACCACTGAGCTGAATCCCCGGCCTGTGCACTCATTTAAATTGCAAAATCTGTGGTAATTTGTTCTCTAGCAGTTATCTTAGTCCCACAACAAAATACCTTAGACTGGATAAACAGCAATAGAAATTTATTTCTTACAACTCTAAAGGCTAGGATGTATGAGGGAAAGTACCAGAAGGTGCCCTGTGGGCTGAGAGCCTGGTTTCTGGTTCTCAGGCATCACTTCTCGCTCTGTCCTCACACAGTAGAAGAAACAACTGGCTCTCAGCAGTCAAGGGTACTAATTTCAGTCATGAGAAGCCCACCCTCATGACTTCATCAATTCCCAGAGACCTCACCTTCTAATACTATCCCACTAGAGATTGGATTAGGTTTCACGATCTACATTTTGGGGAAGGGACATCAACATTGGGAGCAGAGCAGCCATAAAACTCATATTCTTGAAATATGGGCAGAGACTGGGAATGCCTTAAAGCCTCTGCTGTTTTCCATCCTTGATGCATCTCCACAAGGTTCAGATTCCTGGGGCAGGGAAACGCTTTTCCTGGCTGAAGATGTATGTGCATTTCTTGGCTGTATAAGGCAGGAGTTGGTCTCACCAAGGTCACAGGCAATGGATTCTGGGTAGTCGTCCAAAGCCAGAGTGCAGTTCTCTTAGCAGAATAGGGAGGATGTGTGTGGGGAAGACACAAGTACACAGGCAGGTGTGGTTACAGAACTGATTTGAGAGTTTGGAATCTCCGGGCAAATAGACCTGTATTCAAA
The DNA here is from genome assembly GCF_012274545.1 of Fukomys damarensis. Classification (NCBI taxonomy): domain Eukaryota; kingdom Metazoa; phylum Chordata; class Mammalia; order Rodentia; family Bathyergidae; genus Fukomys; species Fukomys damarensis. Next base: position 9,317,285 of record NW_022900946.1, on the reverse strand, counting down.
GGGAGCTTCTGCTGCACACCGGCTGTGAAATCTTGGGAACAGTCCTTGAACTCTGCCGTCCTCCGTCTCTTCAAATACAACACGGGCAAAGTATCACTCACAGACCTCACAGGATTGTTGAGAATATTAAATAAGATAAGATATAAAAAGTGCCGAGCACAACCAGGCAAGAGTAGGCACTAACCAGATGCAAGTTCTAAGCGTCAGTCACTTCTTTTATCATTTTAAAATTTGAAATAAATTTAGACTGCAGAAGAGTTGCAAAAATAGCACAACAAATTCCTATGCACTCTCCCTGCTTTCCCCGACCACAACATCGTTATCAAAACTAAGAAATGATATTGCTGTGATGTTGCTGACAAAACTACAGGCTGTATTTGGCCTATGGCCGGCTTTTCCATTAACATCTTTTTCCTGTTCTAAAATCCCATCCAGGTCCTGGATCGTATTTAGCTATTGGTCGTGCTTGAGTCTCCCCGACTAGTGAATATTTCTCTGTCTTTCCTTGTTTTTCTCGACCATAATCATCTTGAGAAATAAGATGATATTCATTATGTCCTTTAGCTTTCCATACTTGTTGCTGTTTCAGTGTCTGGGGCAGGAACCGCCCATCCATCCCTGCGCTACCAGATCCTAGGGAGAGCAAGCCAGTGCGGGTTGTCTCCTCCAACAGATCAACATCCCAGAGCCACACCTCCAATCATCTCCCTTATTAAGCTTTGACAGACTGGATCACCAACCCTTTCTAATCAGAGCACAGCCGGGTACTAGCCAACTTGTAGCATTAAGGCCCAGCACCTGCTGAGACTCTTCAAACCAGCTACACCTGAGCTGCTGGCCTGACTTCTACCATTCGTCCCAGTGGAAGCCACAGTGAAGGCCTGTGCCTCTTCCTCCTCCCGCCCTCTGACCCTCAACTGGCCCTGCGTGGCCCTGCGTGGCCCTGCGCGGCCCTGCGTGGCATCGAGTGTCTCCTCTTGGGAACTGTGAGTATCAAAATATGACCTCATAGCAGTCGTTTTCTGATCCACGGGGCTTGCCGTACCCGAGTGCTAAAGCATACATTTTAGAGCAAGGGGTGATTATTTTATAAAATGTCTCAGAATTTGGGTCTGCCTGAAGATTTTTTGAAATTAGACTGAGGTCACGCGTCTTGGCGAAAAATCCTGGAGAGAAGCACCTTTCTAAGCAGAGAACACCAGACAGCTGCTTTTGGGAATAAGGTGCAAACAGCTTATTTTGATGTTGACCTAGCTCTGCTTTTTCCCAACATCCTCCTGTGGGGATGATTCTTGCCAATATTTAAGTATTAGTTTTCTGTGCTACGTGATAAATTACCATGAATGCAAGTGACTTAAATCAGCATAAAATGATCGTCACCCAGGTTCTCTGGGTCCCAAGTCCAGACACAGCTCAGCTGAGTCACCCACTCAGCGTCTCACCTGGCTGACACCAAGGGGGTAGCAGGGGCTGGGGGCTTCTCTGAGGCTCCGCCCCCTCTCCCAAGCTTTAGTGGTGATTGACAGGCTCTGTTTCCATGGCTACAGAATCGTGGCCTCAGGGCCCATAGCTGCCACAGGTCCCTGACACACTCCCACCCCATGGGAATTCACTTCCTCCAGGCCAACTGCGGAGCACGCTCGATGCATTGATTCCCTCTGGTGTACACCTGTAATCCCAGCACTCAGGAGGCTGAGACAGGAGGATCCCAAGTTCAAGGCCAGCCTGAACTCTGTAATAAGACCCTGGCTTCAAAATTTAAAAAAATAAATAAATAAATAAATGAAAACAATAGCAACAAAACTTCGGGCTGAGTAAAACTCTTTTCCCTAACATACCCAACCTCGGGCATCTTTGTTACAACAACAGAAAATGGACTAAGACAGGAGCCGAGCTGTCAGGATGAGCTCTTAGCTTCTGTTGATCCTGAGGCCTCCAGTCCCTCTGGCTTCTAACTTAGCCAGCAAAAGCCCTTTTGCTATTTAGTTATATGTTCTTGAATCCTTTTGAAAAATCAGCTGTTCATGAGTTCATCTTTAACTTTTCTGTTGTCTTTCTTTTTTGGTACCGGGGATAGAACTCAGGACCTTTCACTTGCAAGGCAGGTGGTGGAACCACTGAGCTAAATCCCCGGTCCTACATCTTTAACTTTTAAAGGCAGATTTACATCTTTCCCATCACTTTCTCCCATTGCCAACCCCAGAGGCCCCAAGGGATAAATGGTGTCCTCAAGGCCACCAAGAAACAGCAATCACCATATATCAGTCACTTCCTGTGCCAGAATCCTAAGCACTTTACATAAATAATCTTATTTCTTTTTTTAATTTAAATTTTTGTTTGTTTGTTTGTTTGTTTGAGACCGGGTCTCACTATTCAGCCCAGGCTGTTAAACTCATGGTGATCCTTCTGCCTCAGCCTCCCAAGTGCTGGGATTACAGACATGAGCCACTATACCCAGCTACTATTATCTAATTATCTAATTGGAAAACTAATTCTCACTGCAAACCTAACCAGGTTGATTTTATTACTGTCCTCCTTTTATAAGAGGATAGAGCCACAGAGAGGTTAAGTAACTTGTCTGTGGTCACACAGCTAGTGAGTGACAGACCTAGGTAGACCTCAATCCAAAATCTCCATGCCATACTCCTTGACCTCTAAAGTACAAATTTCCCCCACCTTTTTTTAACCATCCATGATCCAGATGCCTTTGCTCAACTTGATTTATTTAGAGCTTCACTCACTGAATTGTCCCCTCCGAGTTTCTTGCCAGGTGTAACAAACACGAATGGCCTCAGACTCTCCGTGGTTTCTTTATTCCTCTCGCCCTCCCTGCTTTCCTTCGGGCTTCTCCCCCTGTCGCCCTATCGCCCAGCAGCTCCACTATGGCTCTCCACATCCGCACAGCACGCACTCTCCACCCGCTACTCTGGGTCTCAATGTGCTTTCCCCAGCTCTGCACTCTGGGCTTGGTCATGTGGTGGCGGCCACCTGTGAACCTCATTTCCCTTATACCCAGGAGCACACATCACTCCTAGGACCCAGGTCTCAGGTTCTCTTCTAATCTAGCACCACGGTGCCAGGAGCGGGTGGGCAAAGATCCTGCCCGGTCTGCACAGCCCCAGGGCCCCACCTCTCGGAAGATCCTCTGCGTATGAGAGAGGAGAAGCCAGCTGTGTCGGCCCCATCTGTTCACTTTCTGTGCGTGGAGAGGCTGCGGTCTCAGGCGAGCGAGAAGGTGCAGACACCGTGGCTCTCCTTCCTTCCTCAGGAAGATGCGGGTCCGGAGTGCGGCTTGGCGTAGAGCCCTTGCCCAGCCTGCACAGGGCCCTGGCTTCCCTCCCTAGCGCTGCAAACAAGCGAACAAGGAGACGCTGCCGTCTTCTCCTTCTTTCTTACGTTCCCAGTCACACTTCACCACCCTGACAAAGCCAGAGGCCAGACTGCACCCGTTTTGTACAAGAAACATTTGCGACCTCCCATTTCATTAGAAAGAGCAAATTAAACTATGACTTCACAGGGCCGGGGATTTAGCTCAGTGCTTCCGCTGCCTGCCTTGCAAGCGTAAGGACCTGGTACCAAAACAAAAAAAAGTAAACTATGACTTCACAGGGGCTGGCTTCTCTCTCCAGCACCATTTGAATTTCATTTTGCTGGGACCCGTGATCTAGCTCAATGGTTCTGCCGCCTGCCTCGTAAGCACAAGCACCTGAGTTTGATCCCCAGTACCAAAAAAAAAATTTTTTTTAATTTTGCTAAGAGATTAGGAAAAACCCTTAAAATCCCTCCCTCTCTGGTCCTCCATTTGTATTTTAAATTAGGAAGATAAAAGGAAGGCACATATCATTTAGGAATGGCTTTCAGGCAGTGACATTGAAAGGAAATTGTAGGGTAAGGCTGGTCTTCTTTCTCTCTATTTAGTGAAAATCTGGATAGAATAATCTTTCTGCCCAGGAAAGCTTGTTTGCTATGACAGATTCAACTGTGGAGATTAGGTGACACTGACATGAAAAGTAGAAATACATCCTGTACGATGTCCTTTCTGTGTTTACCAACAGAATGACAGTGCAGCAGGCAGCTTAAAGCAGGTATGCGTGTGAGCTTCCTGTCACTCTGACAAACACCTGAGATAATCGACTTGCAAAGGACAAGGTTTATTTAGGCTTATGGTTTTGGAGGGTCCAGTCCCTTGCCTGCTGACCCAGTGCTCTTGGGCCTGTGGTAAGGCAGCACAACTTGCAGGATGGAGCACAGGGCATGGCCAGTGTGCCAAAGAGGAAGAAGGAGGGGCAGGGATCTCCACACCCACTCCAAGGGCCCACCCCCAGTGCCCTGAGGACCTCCCCACCAGGCCCGACCTTAATAAACTTCCACCACCCCTCAGTAACACCGCTGGCATCTTTATTCACATCCAAAAATCAGAAAATTCTCATCAAATTCCGCATTTGACTTGCCTTGAAAATTGAGAAGACTGTGTCACTTGGGGCCTTAATTCCCTTGCAAAAAACAGTAGGCTGGCAGGGCCGGGGATGTAGCTCAGTAGTTCCTCTGCCTGCCTCGCAAATGCAAGATCGCGAGTTTGATCCCCAGTACCAAAACAAAAAACAGTAGGCCGGCAGCCAGATTTGGAAGCACACACTTGTATCCCAGCTACTCGGGAGGTGAGGCAGGAGGATCACAAGGTCGAGGTCAGCCTGGAAAACTTACACCCTGTCTCAAAATGTAAAATAGGAACGGCTGGGGATGTAGCTCCATGTAGGGTACTTGCCTAATACGCATTAAGCCTTGAGTTTCAATCCTTAGTACTGAAATAAAGAAAACAAAAAACAGTAAACCAGGGCTGGCCAATGGCCACCATCCCCCTTTAAGTAGCGAATGGTCACCCTCCCAGCTTCCAGGTCTGTATCTGTCTGTACACCTGGATGCCCCGAGCACGGATTGAAAATATTCAGGAAAGAAATTGCGTCTGAACTGAACTGATCATTCCTTAAATCATCCAGCGCAGCGGCTGTTGACACCGCATTGACATTGTATTGGGTATCGCACCTAATCTAGAAATGATGTCAAGGATACAGGAGAAAAGCACAGGCATTTTTCATAAAGGACTGAACACCCCTGGGGTTTGGTTTGGTCAGGGAGGACCGGGCCTGTCCCTCTCAGGCATGGAGGGACAACCACATGTTGGGCTCCTCCTAGACTTTGAGTTTGTGTCTTCCAGTCCCTGATACCCACGGACTATGTGTACTCATAACACACTGACACCAAGAGTGTTTTCCACACCGACAACCTCTCTTCAGGTTCTGACACCACCTGGGTGTCCTACAGCTCAGTTCAGTTCTGTCCTGAGCACCCCAGAGCGAGCATCAGAGCCTGGGGGTGCAGGACCTCAGCCCCACAAGATGCTCCCCACTTCAAATGCTAATTTCAGGTATCCAGTGCTCAGGGTACCCACATTCTGTCCCCCTTTTCTGCAAAATTCAAGGTCCCCACAGCTTCCCCATTTTGGGTTTGAGAATTTGCTAAAATGACTCAGAGAAGCCAGGAACAACCTCTGCTTATGATGGCCAGTTTATTATAAAGGGTGATCCTCCTGCCTCAGCCTCCTGAATGTTGAGGTTACAGGCAATTGCCACCATGCCCAACCTACCCCCACCGTGAAGTTACCCAGGAGCCCCCAGCCACCAACCATCGGCATTCCACGGCCCTTGTACCCCTCCAGGGGTTGCAAACATTTTGGAATTCCGTGCCAAGAACCAGGGACAGAGAATGAAGATCCATGTCTTACGTCGTGAATCTGCATCCAGTGTGCCCACTAAAAGTTTTCTGTCATTAATTATGCCTGATCAGAAATAGTCAGAGCTACAACGTCCAGTTAATCCACTTTATGTCATTTTTAAATTTCTCGGTCAAGTTCAGTGTCTGGATATAATAGGTACCGCTAGAAACACTAAATGAGTAAATAAATGAATAGAAGGAGCGATTGTGGCACCCGGTGGAGTTCAGCCTGCGGAAAAGGGCACCGAGTCTGTAAATAGCCAAGGAGCTATTAGCTAAAGAAGAACTGCATGAATTTTGGATCAAGCCAAAAGTCAAAACGAGACCTGTAGCGCGGAATTTATACAAAAGCAAATTTCGGTGGGGCAGAAGTGTAAAGCGTGTAAGCCGCGCCCGGCTGGGAAGGCCAAAGGCGTCGGTGCAGAGGCGGAGGGGGCGCCGGGCAGGGCCGGGAAGGCTCCTCTTTGAGTGATTACTTTCATCGAAAGAAAAATTCTAGAGCGGGTAGACAGGGCTGCCCCACCGCGTGCGCACAGAATCGCAGGGCAGACTGGGCCTCCCAGGTTCGGGGCGCGGCCCCACGTCCTGCATTTCTATCCGGCTCCTGGGGAATTCGGGGGCCACTGGTCCATAGACCACACGGAGTCCAGCGTCGGGGTCTGTAACCCCGCAGGCGCCCTGCCTGTGTTTTACCCCCGGTGTCTGCGCAGAGCCTGGCAGGTGGTTCCACGCTGTGGAGAGATGGTCCTCAGCGATGAAAAGTGACCGGGTGGTGGAAGCCAGTTTGCGGGCGCCTCTTCAGGACCATGCACCGCCACACAGGGCGTGCACCTCTGCCAGGAACTAGAGGGAGAATGAATTATGGAGGAAAAGCAGCAAGTGCCCTGCTCTGCATCCCAGCGGTTACGAAAACTATCCCGTGTTAAAAATCCACGCAGGTGCTTACCACGAAAGGTCAGTTCTGCCGTGCAATCGTTTCAGAATAACTATTTTTAAAGCAGTAACTGCAGCCAGGCATGCTCATGCACCGGTAGTCCGAGTTTATTCAGGAAGCTGAGTTGACCAGAATGTTGCTCAGTGGCACTGCGCCTGCCTGGCAAATGCAAGGTCCTGAGTTCAATTCCTGGTACTGGCGGTGGGCAGGGTCGGGGGAGCTGAGTGAGAAGGACCAAAGCTTCAAAGCCAGCCTGGGCAACTTAGTGAGGCCCTATGTCAACATATAATTTCAAGGGTCAGAGGTTTATCTCAGTGGTTCCACAGCCTACCTCGAAAGTGCAACGACCCAAATTCGATCCCTGGTACAAATATATATATAATTTTTAAAGGGCTCAGTGGTGGAGTGCTTGCCTAGCATGCACAGAGGCCTGGGTTTCATGCTCAGCCAGCCCTGGGGAGGTTACATATGTATATATTCTGAATCACATTAACTAAGCATGTACCCTGGACCAAACACTAAGGATTTAAAGATTATAAGGCAAAGCCTCCACCTCCAACCCAGGCCTCATTGTTAAAATTGTTCAGTGAAAATAATTATACAAGCTTTAGAAAGGGCAAATGGAAGTTCAGCAAGGGTCGAGCCATTCTCAGCTTGCAAGCGCCATTGTTTGCTTAGATGGGGAATGACCATGCGTCCTAATTTACATAAGGAATGACCGTGCGTCCTAATTTACATAAGGAATGACCGTGCGTCCTAATTTACATAAGGAATGACCGTGCGTCCTAATTTACATGGGGAATGACCGTGCGTCCTAATTTACATGGGGAATGACCATGCGTCCTAATTTACATGGGGAATGACCGTGCGTCCTAATTTACATGGGGAATGACCATACGTCCTAATTTACGTAAGGAGTGACCATGCGTCCTAATTTACGTAAGGAGTGACCGTGCGTCCTAATTTACATGGGGAATGACCATGCGTCCTGAGGATGCTCTGCGCTTTGGTGGGGGTCCAGGAATGCTGCTTGGTTTGAGAAGTCGTTGGCCCACATCCCCGCTCTACCTCCCTTTGCCTGCCTGCAGAACCCCCAACACCGAGGCTATCAAATCTGTCAAATGGTCCCTGGGTGGAGGGGGCGGCGGGAAGCCCAGCTCACAATCCAGCCTGGCTGCCAGCTAAGGCCGGAGAGATCCAGTCTGGAGCCTGGATTATCGGACCCGCGCTGGTGCGGTTCCAACAATAGAGAATGCGCAACGCAGAGGCAGCGCTGGGTTTTTCCTAGGTACACAGTAACGTAGGGCGCAAATCCCTGCACCTCAGTGGGATTCTAGGCAACAATGTGTCGGACAACTTGCGTTTACCCGCCCATCAGTACAGGCGAGATTCCGAGTATGTAACAAAAGCGGCCTCTGTCTCCCTCCGAGGGTCCCACAGGAGACACCACGGACGTGTCCCCAGCGGGTGGGCCCGGGTCCCCGCGGGGTGAGC
>NW_022900946.1:9300705-9308585 GCF_012274545.1 Fukomys damarensis | reverse complement strand
GCGGGAAGCCCAGCTCACAATCCAGCCTGGCTGCCAGCTAAGGCCGGAGAGATCCAGTCTGGAGCCTGGATTATCGGACCCGCGCTGGTGCGGTTCCAACAATAGAGAATGCGCAACGCAGAGGCAGCGCTGGGTTTTTCCTAGGTACACAGTAACGTAGGGCGCAAATCCCTGCACCTCAGTGGGATTCTAGGCAACAATGTGTCGGACAACTTGCGTTTACCCGCCCATCAGTACAGGCGAGATTCCGAGTATGTAACAAAAGCGGCCTCTGTCTCCCTCCGAGGGTCCCACAGGAGACACCACGGACGTGTCCCCAGCGGGTGGGCCCGGGTCCCCGCGGGGTGAGCTGGGTGACCCTTCCGGGCGCTGTTTCAAAGTCTGTCAGTCAGGACGGGCCAGGTCAGGCCCCGTAAGGAACACTTCCAAACTGGGCGGCTTGTTTCTAGCTCTCAGAGGGGACCTTGGCGGGCGTCACCCGGCTGCAGGGACGAGGCTGACGGAGCAGCCATTCTCTGCCGTCTGCACACAGGGTGGCGTGGAGGAGAGAGAGGGGGCACAGGGGTCACGGTCCTGTTCCCGGAGGAAAGGTGTTTTGTCCATGTAACGCACCGGCTCACGTCCAGACACTTGGCCCCTCCAGCTGTCTGCCAAGAAAGCGGGGAGCTGGGGAAGCCCCGCAGCAGTGAGACAACCCCGCCCCGTCGCAAAGCCTTTCTCCAGCAAACCTGATCAGGAGGTGCACAGGAGGAGCTCGGAGCATCCTCAGTGCCAGAAAGGAAGGAAACGCGCGCACAAACACAAAAAACTCACAACATGGGCTACGTCAAAGGGACACGGGCGCCAACCAAGGAGCCCCGGTGGCCAAATGACAATAATTTAAGCTTTAAAAAAATAACGTTGGGGGCCGGGGTTTTAGCCTGCCTCACAAGAGCAAGGTCCCGAGTTCGATCCCCAGTGCTGCAAATAAAAATAACAATAACAACGATATTGGATTATAAACCAAAGTAAAAAAGGGCATGAGTCCATTGCGATACAAATAAATGATGTAATAAGTAAATAAGTCCATAAAGCTGAGTGTAGTGGTACGTGTCCGTATTCCCGGCATGCTGGGAGGCAGAGGCAGGAGAATTGCAAGTTCCAGCCCAGCCTGGTCAACTTAACAACTTGGTGAGACCTCATCTCAAAATTAAAAGGTCTGGGGGATGTAGCTCAGTGTGAAGGCTCTGGGTTCAATTCCTAGTACTGCCAAAATAGATAAATTTTTAAAATTTTCCTGGGCTAGATATATACTTCAGTGGTGAAGCACTTGCTTAGCACGTTCAAGGCCCTAGGATTGATCCCCAGAACCAGGAATATAAATAAATAAAATAAGAACTAGGCATGATGGTGTATGTCAGTACTCCCAGCTGTTCAGGAGGATCGCTTGAGCCCAGGAGCTCTGGGCCGAGTTCAGCCATCTAGTAAGACGAGGTCTCAAAATAAAATTTAAAAATAAATAAAGAGAATAAATCAATCACCCGTGCAAACTAATCCCAATACTTTATGTAGCTCCCTAGCCCATAAGGAGGAGGCGCGTGTGCCCTCCCATTACTCAGGTGTGGGCTGCACCTGTGACTTCCATCCAAGGAGTGCGGTCTGCAAAGGAAGGGGGCTCAGTCTACACAGCAGAAACCTGATAAACAGGGAAACTGCCAGGCAGGCAAGGTCTGCATTAGCAGTGCTGGGTCACCTTGCTAGGTATTTGACCATGTTCATTAAAAAGGCAGTGCAGCTCAATGAATCAGCTTGCAAAACCTGTACAGATATAAATGGCAAATTTATAATATAAATCCAGTGTTAGTAGTAGTGTGATAGTTTTTGTGGTGCTGGGCACTGAGCTACATCTCCAGCCCACCCCCCTTTGAGACTAGTTCTCTCTAAATCATTAAATTTCCTGGGCTGGGCTGAAACATGTGATCCTCCTGCCTCAGCCTCCCAGGGTGCTGGGGTCATAGGTGTACATCACCACGCCTGGCTTTAATCTGGCTTTAATTGCTCTAAGCTTCAGTTTCCTTGGCTGTTAGATAATAACATTTCTTCCCCGGGAGAATTATATAAAATAGGGCCTGTGACACACTTAACGTGTGTCTGGCGCACTGCAAACACTCAATAAATGTGCATCTGCCTGCGTGTCAAAGGCGATAAAGGCACTGGCTGTTCTAGCATTGCCTCGTCTCTGCCCTCGTGTGGTGATGAGTGAAAATTGTCAGGTGAGAGCTGGGAGGGGATCTCGGGAGGGAGAATACTGGCCGCCCCAAAAATGTCCACCTCCCAATTCCCCCCACATTTGTGAGAATGTGTTCCCTCCTTCAAAGGAACATCGAAGGCACGAGTAAGGTACAGGTCTTGATATTGGGGCGGGGGTTATCCTGGGTTATTGATCTAATCCAGGAGCCCTTAACCACGGAAGAGAGAGGGTGAAGAGTTGGATCACAGCAACGCCAAGTAAGGAAGACCCTGCTGCCGTTTCTTGGGGTGTGCACCTGGAATCCCAGCACTCTGGGAGGCTGAGGCAGGAGGATGACAAGTTCTAGCCCAGCTTGGGCAACTTAATAATTTAGCAAGACCTTGTGTCAAAATTTTTTAAAAAATACATCAGAAAGAGCTGGGGATGTAGCTTAGTGCAAAAGTCCTGGGCTCAATCCCTTTTACTGCAGAAAAGAAGGGAAGAAAGAAAATAACGTGTTGTTGCTGGCTTTGCCCATGCAGGAAGGCACAGGGGGGCAGAGGTGCTGACAGCCAGCTAGAACGTGGGGGCTTTGACCCAGAACTGCAAAGGCAGAGTTCTGGGAGCGGCTCTGAGGGGCAGGGGGCCAGGCCCCATCGCCCCCAAGCCCGGGTAGGAACACAGCCTGGGATCCACCTGGAGCTCAGCCCAGCCAGACCCCTTTTGGATTCCTGACCTACAGACCTGTCAGATAAAAAAAATGTATGACTTAATTTTTTATTTTGGTAAAAACACATAACAAAATTACCATCGTAGTCTTTTTCTTACTATTATTAAAACAAAACAAAAAAAACAAGACAGCATCTTGTTATGTTGCCCAGGCTGGCCTTGAACTCCTGAGCTCAAGCAATCTTCCTGCCTCAGTCTCCCTCCTGCCTGCGGAGTTTTCAGGTCTGAGCGCCCCTGTACAGTGGCCACCTGGACCAAGGTGAGGATCTCTCCCCGGACCCCTCCAGCCCAGGAGAAGGCATCGAAAGCCCCCTCTTAACTCCCTGGTTTTGTGAAGAAAGGACCGAGGCGGGCGCACACCACACCTGCACAGATTTGCTTTGTAAACTCTCCTCCCTTCTGGGCAGCAAGTGGCACCGAGTTCGCCAGCGTGAGCCTGGCCCCACCTGCGTTAGAAAGCGAGTTTCTGGGCCGGGGATTTAGCTCAGTGTTTCCAACGGCTGCCTTGCAAACTCAAGGTCCCAAGTTCGACCCCGGTACCAAAAAAAAAGGGGGGGGAGGGTCCTCTTTCTAGGGAAATCAGCTTCTTCACGTTGCCATTTCCAAGTGAGTTTTAAAAGGATCCCAAGAGGAATTTAATGGGCTATAAAAAGAGATCGTTCCCTAAATGTAAGCCCACCCAGGATCTGGGTGCAGCTCAGGGAGGAAACAGGTTGAATTCTCCACGTAGGCCTGGCCTCTTGCGCCACCTGCTGGGAAGTTGTGGGAACCGTATCACGGTGCAAATCCTGGTTTAGGCATTAAACGCAGAGCGAGTAGCAGGGCGTGGTGGAGCGTTCCTGTTACACCTGCACGCCGGAGACCGAGGCAGGATAGCAGTTCAAGTCCAGCCTGGAAATCTTAGTGATTTTGCGAGACCCTGTCTCAAAATAAAAAAATACACCAAAAAAAAAAAAGGTTGGGGATGTAGCTCAGTAGAAAGGCCTTTGAGTTCAATTTCCAATACCGATAAATTTAATAAATAGCACGTGCTGGATACAATTTTATTTTCATAGGTTCAGAATCTGGTAGAGGATATAGACTTTTGTCCACATGAAATAAATGTAAAATTACAGGGGCAATACATTCAACATCAGAGCCAGGCGTGGTGGCACATACCTGTAACCCCAGCACTCAGGAGGCTGAGGCAGGAGGATCTCTGCAAGTTGGAAGCCAACCTGAGCCATAAAGTGAGACTCTGTCTTAAAAAAATAAAAGCAAATAAAATAAAATAAATTCAACTATGTTAGGTCATTCACCAAACTACATGTTCATCAGATTCCCTATAATAATGCTGTTAGAATAACCTTTACTAAAAATTTACTCCCAAAGATTTGTATCCATAAACCTGTCACAGGGCCCAGGGAATCTGTATTTTTTTTGTACCAGGGATCGAACTCAGAACCTTACACTTGGGAAGCAGGCAGCAGAACCACTGAGCTAAATCCCCGGCCTGAATCTGTATTTCCTGTGAACATCCAACAAGACTGTTGATGCCTGGGCCACTGTGAACACAGTAGACCGGTTTGGAGAGGGGCAGAGGTACAGAGAACTCTGAAAGTTGATTTGGATTTTAAAGGCGCTAAAAGGAAAATCTGAGCAAAACCAAGAGGTCTGCTCCACACAGCCGGGAGTGGGATCATTGGGGCAGCAGGGAAGTTATAACAGAAGCAAACTGCAGAGGAGCGGAGAGGAGAGAGAAGGAGTGAAAACAAGGCAGAGAATCAGGATGTATACACTTGAACTATCGCACTGATCCCTCGCACATTTGTACCATTATTCTGTGTTGACTTAGAATATTTTTAAAATAATGAATACGTGAATAAATGAAGGGCCAGGGATTTAGCTGAGTCACACTGCATCTGCCTCCCAAGCACAAGGTCCTGAGTTTAATCCCAGGTTCCAATGAAGAAGCCAATAAATAGGTAGGTAGGTAGGTAGGTAGATAAAACAAAGGAGGAAAAAAAGCCCAAGTGTTCAAAAGCTCAGTCCCTCGCAGCAGGATGCTCTACTCACCCTGAGCTGCTGTAAGCCCCTGCATTGTATATGTCACTGGGGCTCGAAAGGTCGAAACAGTCACCATGATGCCCCTGAACCGTAAGACCATGATACCGAGTGAGCTCTGGAATTTCTCCACCGTACTGCAGGATCCGATTAAAAAGAAAACAAAGTTGCTTACATTTTTAAAAATTCATTGCAGTAGAAGACCTACTGCCCTCAATCCCCCTCAGAAGGCTTCCCTCGCTTGGAACACGCTTGTCCCACGGTTCTGGCCCCTTTCCCCAGCAGCTCCGGACGTCCTCTTTGCCGAGCGTCTTCCGTTGCGCCGCTGTGACTGCCTCGATGTCCTGAATTGACTCAGAACATTTACCTGTCGTGGTCGATTTGACGCTGGGGCGGAGCCGCGGGCGCGTTTAGGGCGTAAGCTGGGTCGTTTTTTGCCAGGCTGCCTTTGCGGGGGATGGTGGTGAGCGGTAGCTTGCCTGGTACCTTCGACCACGTAAAGACGCTTGTGAGAGAGGACTCCCAGAGCTGCTTCCAAAAGGCAAGATCGATGGGCTAGGTGAGTTGGATCTGACGGGGCGTCTTGGGGAAGGGATTAATAGCAACGCGTCGCTCACTGTGATCAATTTTTAAAATTTAAACATTCGCCGTGTATTTCAGTCACCCCTGCTGCAAACCACAGTCTAGAAAGTTCGCCCAAGGACCCCTCGACTGGGAGTTGCACCGGGGCAGGAGCCCACCTCCCACTGTCACCTGCCCCCGCCGCCCGTGACGTTCACGGAGGAGGCCCGTGGAGCGGCTGAGTGACCGCCGAGCTCACCTGGACGTGCCACTGTCCTCCCGGATGTGGGACCTCGCCCGGGGCCGGTGTGAGTCACACCAGGGGGCTGTGATTCCCGTGTGATTACGGGACTCCAAATGCCGGGCGGGCACTGCACCGCTGAGCTGTATCCCCGGCCCTCTCTCTCCATTTTTCAGAGGAGGAGCAATTTTCCAGAAGTCACAGTTGCCCGCGGTCAGGTATTCAATTTGCCCAAATGAGGAGTCGAGTTGAAGTTTCTCTCACTTCCGAATTCGAAGTTAGATGAACAGCTACACTGACTCTCATCTACACGATCACGCCCTGAGCACAACCTCAGCTCATCGCAGCTTCCCTGAAGACACCGTCTTTAACGCCTGCATGATTCTTTTCATCTGGTGGACGCAGCACAGTTTAACTTATTTCCAAGTGCAGAATCTGCAGGCTGCTCGCAGCACGGGCCATTTTAAGGGGCTCGCTGCCCCCTGTTTTTGTTAATAAAGCTTTATTGGAACACAGGCAATGCACCATTTGCATACCCTCTGGGACGGTTTTGAAGGCAGAGCTGAGTAGTTGTGACAGGGACTGTGTGTCCCACAGAGCCACAGATACTTACAACCTGGCTCTACAGAAAAGCTTAGCCGACCTCTGTCCGCAGTTCTAGTCTCCATGGCTGACTCTGTCAAGCCAGGCTGCTCGCCCGTGGCCTGTTGGAAGGGTCTTTTCACCCAGAGCTTTTCCTGTGCTCCGCTGGCTTCCAGCTGTTACGTAAAGAGACACCAGGGCCTTCCTAGGGTTACAGCAGGGACCGGAACACACGGGTTACAGTCACCTACCACGGGTGAGGGAATGTAACAAAGAACCTGAAAGGTCAGTGCAAGGTGTGTAGTCAAATTATACAGACACTGAAATTATTAAAAATGTGTTTTTTCTTGTTGTTTTTTGTTGAGACAGGGTCTCACTATGTAGTTGAGACTGACCTGCAACTCACTTTGTAGCCAGTCTCAAACTCACAGGGATTCTCCTGCCTCAGCCTCCTGAGTGCTGGGATTACAGGCGTGCGCCACCACACCCAGCTAAAAATGTATTACACTAAAAGGCACACCATTCCTTTTTTGCTTTTTAAATTTTTTAAAGCAAAACATTTATTGGTACATTTGGTACATAATGATAACGTTCACCACAGGGAAGTTGTACCTGTACGCAATATACCTTACTTCTTTTCTTCCCCACTTCCCTCCCCTCCTTATTTACAGAAGCTTTGTTTCCATTTTTCTCTTCTTCTATTTGCCCTCTTTTTTTTTTTCTTTTGTTCCGGGGACTGAACTCAGGACTCTGCTTGCAATGCAGGGGCGGCACCACTGAGCTAAATCCCTGGCCCATCTTTTTTCTTGTCCCTGCTTTCCATCCCCCCTCCCTTGTGTGCCTTCTCATTTCAACATTTTCTTCCCATTTCCCAACATCTATTGTACATTTTAGTCCTGATTTCCACTTTGATTTTCTCTCACCACAGAAACAATGCAGTGTTTCCACGCATTTAGCTAGAGATGTCTCAAACGTATCCTTCTTTAGGCAGAGTAGTACTCCACTGTATTAAAAATGTTATTTGTGCATTCATCCGTTGATGGGCCTTTGGGCTGTTTCCAAGACTTAGCTGTTGCATACTGTGCCGCTGTAAACACGGGTGTGCATGTATCACTGTGGCTTGACGCTTTTCCTTCTTTCGGGAAGATACCAGGAAGGGAAATAGCTGGGTCCAATGGCACCTTTAGTTTTAGTTCTGTGAGGAATCTGCACACTGATTCCCACAGTGGTTGCACCGGTCTGCACTCCCCAGCAGTGGAGCAGGGTTCCATTCTCCCCACAGTCCCGCCAGCGTTTGTTATCGGTTGATTTCTTCATAGCGGCTGGTTTTTCTGGAGTGAGAGGGAATCTCGGCACTGTTTTCATTTGCCTCTCTCGAATGACCAGTGATGTTTGAACGTTTTTTCATACATTTATTTGCTGTTTCTTTATTTATTTTCTTCATCTGAGAAGTGTCTACTCATTTCATATGCCCCTTTTTGGATTGGGTTTTTAAACTGAGGGGTTCTGACTTTT
>NW_022900946.1:9288615-9296586 GCF_012274545.1 Fukomys damarensis | reverse complement strand
CAGGCCTGGCCGCCCAGACACAGGGCGGGGCCGCAGCTCCCAGCCCAGCCACCAGGGGGCGTGCAGCGAGCGTTTGCCAAGAAAAGAGAAAAGCGCTGCGCTCAGTGGGCTTTTCAGCTTTGTCACTTCGGCGGGTGCTGAAATAACAAATCCTTCTACGCCTGTAGCCCCTGCACTTGGGAGGCTGAGGCAGGAGGAGCAAACTTTCCAGCCCAGCCCAGCATGGGCAATTTCGTGATTTAAGGAGAATTTCTCTCAAAATAAAAAATGAAAACGAGGATACTGGATGTAGTTCAGTGCGAAGGCCCTGGGTTCAATTCCCAGTACCAATAAAATAAAATAAAATAAAATAAAATGTAAAGGGCAGGGGATTTAGCTCAGCAGTTCTGCTGCCTGCCTTGCAAGCGCAAGGACCCGAGTTCAATCCCCGGTACCAAAAACAAAAAAACAAAACAAAATAAAAATGTAAAACTTATAGAGCTTTCTGAAGTACGCAAGTAAGTTCATCTGGGTGTGAGAAAACTGGCCTGGGAAAGTGACTTTTCAGTTGATCGCCTTTAACTATTTGACAGTACAGTAGCCGTAATTCGTGTCGTAAGTGCAATTGGATAAGTCAGCTGCCTGAGAGTCCTTCTTGCACGCCCAGGTGGCACGCGCTGAGACAGAACTCGCAGTGTAAAAGCGAATTACTTCTCGCGGCGGAAATCGCCTGGGTTGTTGCCTCCTGACCCTTCCAAGCGTGGCCGCCAGAGGGCGCACCGAAGCAGCCAAACTCGCTGAAAGCCGGGGGTCCCCAGCGGGCCACCCCAGAGCAGAGCCGGTCTTGTTTTTGAAAGGCTGATGGGATCCCCACAGGGTGTTCACACTCCTTATCCTCCTATGTAAACGAACTTAATTGCAGTTTAATTTCTTCCAAACTGACCGAACAATTACAGAGAAATTACTCCCCTCGCTCTATTTTGTTTTTGTTGTTGTTTGTTTGGTTGGTTGGTTGGTATTTTTGAGAAAGGATCTTACTATGCCCTTGAGATTGACCTGGAACTCACTATGTAGTCCAGGCTGGTCTCCTACTCACAGCAATCCTCCTGCCTCAGCCTCCCGAGTGCTGGGATTACAGGTGTGAGCAGCCACACCCAGCCTGTTGTTGTGATTTTTGCACCAGGCTTCCAGTAATCTTGCAGTTGAATGAAGTCCTCTGTGTGAAGCAACTGGATTCCAATGGGCTTCTCGCCCTAGCTGGAGGCGTCTGCCTTCCAGCCTGGCGCTGAGGCTCCTTGACCTTTGTTGTCTGATGATAAATAAATAACTACCGTTCTTGGTGGTCAAACAAATACCACCACCAAAAAAAATCAACAAAGAAGACAGCAAGGAGATTGTAACCCACGACTGACCTTGAAAACATCACGCTAAGTGAAATAAGCCAGACACAAAAGGGTAAATATCGTATGCTCGCACTTACATATGTTACTTAAAGTAGTCAAATTCATCAAAAAAATTTTTTTTTCAATACCAGGAATTGAACTCAGAACCTTGATCTTGCCAGGCAGGCACAGTGCCGCTGAGCTACATCCCTGGCCAATAGTCAAACTCCTAAAGAGTAGAAAGCTATTGCCGGGGGTTGAGAGGGAGGAGAGATGGATAGCTATTGTTTAATGGATGTAGATTTTCAGTTTGTGATGATGAAAAAGTTCTGGAGACACTTGCACAACCATGTAAAGTTGGCATAGACCCTTACACCTAAATATGTTTGAGGTGATTATATTTTGTCATATATATATATATGTGTGTGTGTGTGTGTATTTTTTTTTCAGTGCCAGGGATGGTGCCCAAGGGCCTCATGCATGCTTGGCAAGTGCTCTACCACTGATGATATTTATTCTATATTTGAAATGTTATTAAAAATATTTTCTAGCCAGGCGTGATGGTGCACATGCCTGTAATCCCAGCCCTCAGGAGGCTGAGGCAGGAGGATCGCTGTGAGTTAGAGACCAGCCTAGGTTATATGGTGAGTTCCAGATCAGTCTCAACTGCATAGTGAGACCCTGTTCGTTTCTCTGTTGGAACGGTCCTCAAAATCTATTTCTCCCCTGGGCGAAGTCATAATCTGTTGACTTGCTAAGCCAGCCGTAATCAAAAATATGTTTATCTTGGCAAAATTGTGTTATAATTCATTCTTTCTAAAAAACTGAGTTATCATCCTTTAAAAATCGGGAGATTTTATTGTATTATCTTTGAGTTTAAAGATCTTAACTGGCTTCATTTTCTTTCCATAAAATAGACTGAGGGTTCCCTAAACACTGGTAGATTTTATATACAAATTCAGATTTCTAGTATCTCTCGAAAAACAGAAAAGGAAAGACCTGGTAACAGCGAGCCTGGCTTCCTACGCGCTGCCCACAGACTGGCATCCCAGAGCCGCTGCCTGTTTGTTGACAGTTATGATGTCTGTTTCCCAGCTGGCCACACCCCCACCTCTCCCTGTTGTCTCTAGAAAATATACTGAGAGCTGGTTGCTACTCGCGCTGTATGTGCTGCTTTCTCTTATAGAAGCATGAAGAATGTTAAATGTTTTTCGTGTCTCTCACAAATAAGGGGCCAAGTGTTTCCTTTGGTTAGTCGGCCTTGCTCTCTGCTCTGGTCCAGGTAGGTGTTCGCTTATGACTCCCGGTCCGATCACAGCTTCTCTCTGTGCACACAGGGTCTTTTGCTTGTGCGTGGGACAGAAACTTAGACCACGAAAAGCAGGGAAGGGGATATGTGAACTCACCCGATGGCAAAACCCGGCGACGGACGTGATCTCAAGTATGGCTGGATTCGGGGCCTCAGATGTCGTGAAGAACCCATCTCAACATCTCGCAGCTGTTTTATTCTGCAGGTAAGCTCCCTGACACACAGGGAAGTTCACCTCCGGAGTTCCAAAGGCTGTTCGCTCAACCTAGGAACAAGACTATTGCCCCTCATACCTAATCCCAGCACCCTGGGAGACGGAGGCAGGAAGATCCTGAGTTCAAGCCTAGCCTGGGCAGTTTGGTGACTCAGGAAAACCCTCCCTCAAAATAAAAATGAACTGGAGACATAGCAAAGGAGCCGGGTTCAATTCCCAGTACCGCAAAACCAACGAATAACAAACAACAAACAAACAAAACTTGAACCAGGCTGGGCCCTGTGTTGCCTGTAACTCCAAGCTATTCAAGAGGCCGAGGCAAGAGGGATGTAATTTAAGGCCAGATTTATTGGATTAAATTCTGATGTCCCCCCAAAGCCTCCTGTGCCCCGAGATGGGCGTTGGGGGATTACTCACCAGTGCATTAGTCCACAAATGAGTTTATAGCTAAATGTGATGTGGAAGGAGAAGCCTGATTGGAGGACGTGTCACTGGGGGCGTGGCCTGGAAGGTTGCGTCTTTGTCCCTCCTCTCTTAATCTGTCTCTACTTCCGGCCGATGTTTCCCAGGAACCGTTTCTCCTCTGCCATAACTGCCCTACCTTGCAGCCAGCCGACTATGGGTTAAAACCTCCACAAACTCTGACAAACCTCTCTTCCTTCACTTTTGGTTTGTCTGGCATTGCGTCTCAGGGGCAAGTGGACCTGAGAGCTATGACTGGCCTGACAGATGAATGATTTGGGTTATGACCAGAAGTTTAGTTTTAACTTTTTTTTTTTTTTACCCGGGGATCGAACTGGGGTCTTGAGCTCGCGAGGCAGGCAGTAGAACCACTGAGCTAAATCCCCGGCCCTTAGTTTTAATTTATGACCAAAGTCTTGAGTTACTACCCGAATGCCAGCTGTCTGTGTTTCCCAGTGGTCTGGGATGAGATTTAACCCTGAAACAGTTCTGGAAGGAGCATTACAATATCCTTTCCTGTGTGGGGTTAACTGAGAAATCCTGGGCCAGTGCCTCTCCGTGGACCCTGAGATCTGCCTGTACACAGGAGAGAGACTTTGAAGGCTGCGCAGGGGAACCTGAGCCTTCAGTTGACCAACTTGTGTTACAATCAGCCCTGGGGAATGAACTGAGTTCTTAAGTCAAGGGTCCACGAGTGGGGGTCATTGCTGTGACGCTCTCTGACCGTGTTGTTCAGAAGCCTTTGGAACTGGCTTGGAGGAGGAGTTTGGAACGGTTTGGAGATGCCGGCCACAGAAGCAGCCCGATGATGCCGTGAACCAAACTTGATGGAAGATTCTGGCCAGAGCTCAGAAGACCAGAATGCTGGTTTTTAAAAGCAGTCAGATCAATCCCTGGTACCAAAAACAAATTTTTTTTTTTTTTCAATAATGAGACAGAAAAGACCAGGCTCAAGAGGTTTCAGTCGTGAATGAGGGCTCTGCTGGTAGTTACACTTCAGGCTATGTGTGTTATTCTCTGGCAGAAATTTGTCACGCTGGGGATTTAGTTCAGCGGTTCCGCCACCCGCTTCAAGGTCCCAAGTTCAATCCCTGGTACCAAAAAAAAAAAAAAGGACAGAGAAAAGAGAATTTGTCCACAGAGACTTTAGGGGAGACTGAGATAAAAAGCGGCAGACTAATCTGGCAGAGGAAATTTCAAGACAGGCTAACATTGAGGCTGTGACATGGGTATTGTGGGAACTTTTCTATTCCAAGTCTACCTGGAGAATCAACAGCAAATGGCACTATGAATGATTTTTAAAGTTTTCAGTTTAGTCCAAAAGGAAACTCCAGTATAGTTGAAAGATGAAGCAGAGAGGAGCTTGGTGGCTAAAAAGATTACCATTTAAAAGAAGCTGAGAACTTTGGATCTAGACAATACAAACTATGGCCTGAGGGCATCGCAGGAACCCGGCTAGCCCAGCCTTTGAAGGCTCAAAATTGCAAATTTGAAAGACTTTGCTTGGAGAAAAGAGCCGCAGGGCCGCAAGCAAGCTCTGAAATGGCGGCAGCCCAGGAACTGGGATTTGATTCCCCAGAATTCAGTTCACCGCATTCTGCTATCCAGGCGCTCAGAGGCCTCTGCATCCACCTTCAGCATGCAAGAGGGCTCAGCTCCAGCTCCAGCTGGAGGCATCCTCCGTGCGGTGCTGGTTCTTTGCAAATGCAGAATGCGAGCGGGGTGGGGTCAGGAAGGGTCCCGCCCTGATTTCAGGCCCTATGCACCTGACTGGGCAGTGTGTGAAGCTGTTAGAGTGAAACCTTAGTGCTAGGACGTTGGGAAACCCAGGAATGCAGATGATCTGAGGGAAGCTGTAAGGAGAGAGCAAAGCTGGACTGAGACAGGCAGGTAGGAAGGCTACAACCACCACAGGCAAGGCCTGTGGGGCGGGACACACAAGCACTTAGGAATTTGTATCTTGCCAGAGTTTGCTCCAGGCGCTGGCCATGTAACCACCGGATTTGATGCTTGCACTGGTGGGTCTGGGTCTTGTTTGGTCCCATCCCTTTTTAATCCCCCATTTTTCCTTTTTGAATGTGAATGTTTTTCCTGTGTCATTGTAGGTTGAAAGTGTGTAACACTGTTTTCATCTTTACAGTTTAGAGTTTGCCTTAATCTCAGGGATCTGGAATTATCAGTGATGCTGGAAGTGCTAAGACTGGCAATTCTTAGAGATGAACTAAATGGATTTTAGTACAGACTGAATGGACTCCAAGAGATGGACGTAGGTCTTGGGGGGGAAAGGAGCAGAATGCTATGATTTGTATCTAGATGTACCCTCAAAGCCTTATGCCCTCAGAGATGGGGCTTTGGGGAGGTGATTGGATTACAGGGATGTGATAGCCATCAGTGCATTAGTCCGCAAATGAGTTTATAGCTAAATGGGATTTGGGAGGTGAGGCTTGGTTGTAGGAGGTGGGTCACTGGGGGCGTGGCCCGTGAAGATCTCTCTCCCTCCCTCCTCTCTTGATTTATTTCCTGCTGCCATGCCTTGGAGCGCCCTGACTTCTGAAAACTCTACGAAGTCTGAACCAAAATAAACCTCTCCTCCTTTACTTTTCCAGTGTTGGGTGTTGCATTGTATCTCAGCAACAAGAAAGTAACTATGCCAGCATGGGCAGCTTAGCAAGATCTGTCTCAAAATAAAATAATAAAAAAAGGCTGGGGGTGTAGCACAGGACATTCTGGATTCAATCCTCAAATAAAAACAAAAACAAAAAACCTTGTTGAACAGGAGTGGGCTGGATTGGTGAGCGTGTCAGGGTGCTGGGAGGTTGGGGAACCCAGTGAGTGCCTGGAAGCCACACACACACACACACACACATACACACACACACACACACACACACGCACGCACGGCCCTGGCCCTCTTTATCTCTTCCATTTGGCGGTTCCTCAGTTACATCCTTCCCACTAAATTGGTAAGTGGGACTCCCGGGAAGATGGCGGAGCGGTAAACAGCAACAAACCACTAAACAGGTAAGGATAAGGAAAAGGTTTTCCTGGGTTCTGGGAGCTACTCAGGTTCAAGTCTGAGGAGCGGGTCAAAGGAACCCTCCATTCATAGCCCGTTGGTCAGCAGTGCGGATCTCTTGGGATTTGTAACTATCATCTGACTTGGGGCAGCCTTGTAGGTCTGAGTGCTTTCACTTGTAGGCTCCCATGTTAGTTCCAGGGAGTGCCCAAATGGAACTGGTACCCCCTGTGGCTCGTTAGGAACCAGGTCACACACCAGACAGCAAGCAGTGGGCAGGCCAGTGCAGCTTTCTAGCCACGCCCACTGCTGATGTCATTTCCTATCAGCTCAGGGGCAACATTGGTTTTTCATAGGATCGTGAACCCTACTGTGCACTGTGTATGCAAAGAATCCACGTTGCACTGCTTTAAATCATCCCCAAACCATCTGTTACAGTTTATATCTAGATGCCTCCCCCCAAACCTCATGCTCTCAGAGGTGAGGCTTTTGAAAGGTAGTTGGATTGTGGAGGTTTATAGCTGACTTGCTGTTAGGGGCTGTAAACTGAAATGTGAGCCAAAGTCAACCTCTCCTCCTTTAGGTTGTGGTTGTTGGGTGTTGTGTTTCGGTGATAGAAGGTGACTGAGACAGCACCCCACTACCACCACTACCCCAGTCTGTGGAAAAAGATCTTCCACAAAACCAGACCCCGGTACCAAAAAGGTTGGGGATCACTGGTGTCAGTGAATCAGAAAATTAGCATGAAACAGTCGCACACACCCAGCTGTTACTGGACAGGTTCCAGAAGGTCCCCCAAAGAGGAGCTGAGGTCCTTAACTTGCCGCCTTCTCCCATGGAGTGAGTTCTTTCACTCTCGTCACAGAAAAGCATTTGTGGATGTATCAGTGATGCACACAGACAGATTCATTAGGTAGAGTTAGAAAGTAGGAGAAGAGGGCCAGGGATTTAGCTCAGTGGTTCCAGTGCCTGCCTCAGAAGCACAAGGGCCCAGGTTCGATCCCCGGTACCAAAAGAAAAGTAGGAGACGACAAGGAAGGGGCCCAGGTTGGGGAGCTGAAGGGGGCACGGATCTGATGACTCTTGTCCATCGACATAAGAATGAGACCAGCCTTTGGAGATCAACTGAGGTGGCCAGGGTCCTTCAACCATCGTCTCCGTTCTGTTTCTGCAAGATGGCTCCAGGAGCACCTCTGATTGCTTGGGGGACCAGTTCGGTTTCCGAGGTCACTATTGTGTCCGGGCCAGTCTCGATCTTCCGGAAGCTCTGCTGGAATCTAAGGTAGCTGTAAATTTAGGGCAATGACTGAGAGAATTCTGGGCGTAGTTGAGTGGCCCTCTGAATCTCTTTGTATTTGGTGTCCTTGGTTTTGAAGAGAGAGGTGGTAAGTTGCCTAAATTTGGAGCTATGTAACTGAAAGCTTTGCTCTGCTTTTAGTTATCTGTTGGACATCTGTAGGCGCAGGGGAGGAATCAGTGCTTATTGTTGCTCTTGTCTTATTCTGTTTGATTTTTTAAACAAAAATCACTCTCAATTCCCTGTCTTCCTCCAAACATAAATTATGTTCGTGTGTGTGTGTGTGTGTGTGTGTGTGTGTGTGTGTGTGTG
>NW_022900946.1:9239242-9288517 GCF_012274545.1 Fukomys damarensis | reverse complement strand
AGAGAGAGAGAGAGAGAGAGAGATGAATAGACACAGACTGGGGATTGGACCCAGGGCCTTTCTACTGAGCTACATCCCCAGTGCCTTTTCCCTAAGTTGCTGGGATCAAGCTTGCAGTCCTCCTGCTCCAGCCTCCCAGAGTGCAAAGATTACAGGTATGCACCACCATGCCCAGCTACAAATAATGCTCTTTCTGTGTAACACTTGAAGTCCCAAGACTGTGTTTGTTCTCTGTCCCTGTGATGGTTTCTGATTGTGTCACAACCATGCAAGAAGAGTCTAGTAAATAGCTATCTTATTTATTGGGTTTTTTGAGACAAGATCTCACTAAATAGTTCAGGCTGGCCTTGAACTTCTGGTGATCCTCCTGCCTCAGTGCTGAGTGCTGGGATTAGAGGCGTGTGCTACAGCACCAGGTTAAAAGTGACTTGCATTTATTTATTTGTTTGTTTGTTTATTGGTACTGGGGATTGAACTCAGGTCCTTGAACTTGTGAGGCGGGTAGTGGAACCACTGAGCTAAATCCCTGTCCCAATAGTAGCTATTTTTATAACTTATTACCAGCCCCCTACTCTAACTTTTGCAAGCTTCTAAGGGGCTGAGGTGGTTGTTGTTGTGTTTAATTTGGCTCCTCCCTGCCTCTAATTTAAGCTAATCTAGACAACTATAGTGCTGATTAATGAGCTAGAAATAAAGATTTAAATTGAGAGACTATATCTTAACATAACTCTTCTCATCTGTCTGAAACTATGTACTTTAGCACCTTTGGAAGCAAAATGCATCAGGCTGATAAAATCCAAGCGAGACATTGACACCCATTTAATGATCAAAATTCAAAGGACAAAAACACATTCTGAGATTAAAGCAGTGTTCTGGATACAGGGGGAGATGTGCAGCTAATTTAATTCGGTATTTCCTGCCTATCTTTGGCTGCTAAAGTTGTATGCTGTTTCTTTTAGCTTTCTTTTGTTTGTGGTGCTAGCGGTCAAAGCCAGGACCTCAGTGTGCAGTGCCCTGTTGATACGGGGGAGATAAAGATAACTTTCAACCTGCTAGATGTCAGATACGCCGCCTTTGTACTCCCCAAAGTCGAAGAATGAATTCAAAGAAACAATGGAGGTTAAAGTAGGAAAACTTTATTGAGAGAGAGAGCTCCTGAGAGAGAGACAGACAGGAGGGGACCCAAAAGTGGGCTGCCAGTGAGCCCACCTCTCAAAGGAAGTTTTACAGCGCAAAATCACAAGCTGGGTACAATGTGGGGCAGAACGATGATCAACCAATCAGATTACAAGTGTAGCAGTTTAGGTAACATTGATCCAATGGGGAGGCAGGTCACATAGCAAGCAGACACAGAAAGAACAAAGACCTTCTTTAGGAAGGGATGGATCAGGGGTCTTGGTCACCCTCTGGGGTGACTGATGTCTATCTAGACTTTATTGGGCCAGGTGACACGACTTGTCCCTCAGGGAGGCACACAGACCTGGCCATTCTGTCTTTATCTTGAGTCCTGGCCTGCAGCAGATGCGCCTCCAGCTGCAGTAGTACGGTCTTCCCATCCTCTGCACTGACTCTCCCCGGGGCCTAGCCCTGTCTGACTGCCTGTAACATTTTACCCACCCCAGCTGTCTACAGCACTACCACTGACCTGCGGCCCCGGCTTCATGTTACTTCTGAAGGCACAAGACAAGGGCTGGGAGGGAAGCCAGCAGATGATTATAGCATTAGTGGAGGCCTCCACTTGGAGACGTTTTAGGGCGGAACCACAGGAGAAGGGATTTTATCGAACTCAGCCTTGTGAAAGACCTTCAGGCACCTTAAGCTCCCCAGGCCTGCCGTGCAGAGGGTCAGGATGCAGTAGGAGGAGCCAAGCCACTTGTGAGGTGTCCTTGCCCAAACCAGTTATCTGGAGCCCAGTCCAATCTCTAGAAGTAGCTGTCAGTTCCCAGGAAAGACGGGGAAGGAAGTTAAGAACACCAGGAGGAGGAAATCTGGCAAATACAGAAGGTGGGACTTTAAAAAAAAGCAGTTGCTCTGATTCTGGTAAAAGTCAGTGTCATTCAGAAAGTAGAAAGGTAACTGCTGGGTGCTGGGGGAGAGAAACGGGTAGTCGTTGTTCAGTAGGTGTGGAGTTTCAGTTTTGCAGGAGGGATCCGGGGCTGACAGCTTCAACATTATGAAGAGCAGCTGTGGTGGCCCACGCCTGTAATACAAGCACTTGGGAGGCTGAGACGGGGGGATCCCTGTGAGTTTCAGGCCAGCTTGAACTACATAGTGAGACCTTGACTCAAAAAAACAAACATAACATTATGCATATATCCAATGCCAATGAATTATACACTTAAAAAACGACCAAAATGATCTAGGCATAGTGATAAAAGGCTGTAACTCCAGTACCTGGAAGGCTGAGGCAGGAGGATCACTGCAGCTTTGAGGCCAGCCTGGGTTACATAATTCCAGCCCACCCTGAACTGCATAGTGAGACCCTATTTCAAACAACAACAACAAAACACACCCCAATCAAACAAACAGAGACAAAAACATAACAAAAAGGCTAAAAATGGTAAACCGTGTGGTACTTGTACTGTATGGAATTTTTTTTTAAACTCAGTATCTGGGCTGGCATGTAGACCAGTGGCAGAGTGCTTGCCTCGCATGCTGGAAGCTCTGGGTGCAATTCCCAGCACTGGAAAAAAAAAAATCTTTTTTTAAATTTGTAAAACAAAACTGAGAAAAAGAAAGAAAAAAAAAAGGAAGCCAGGTTCCACCTATACTAACTATGTACCCATACCTGTAGGCCCTGCTACCCAGGAGGCTGAAGCAGGAGGATCACTTGGGCCCCAAGTTCCAAGCCAGCTTGGGCAACATAGCAAGAAGGAAGGAAGGAAATACTCTGAATGAGAAAAGTGACTGAAAAGACAATAATCAATGCCGAAATGGAATTTTTCTGGCTTTCTGGCTTGCCAAATCAGCAATTCAAAAAGGTATTAAGAGGCAGTTGGAGAATGTGAAGGTGGACTGACTCTTACTCAAGAGTGTGGAATTATTATTCACTTCCTTAGGTGTGGTTATGACATTGAGATTGTGTCAGAGGATGACGTTGGTCCTGCACCCAGCACGTGGAAGTATGTAGAAATCAAGGCCAAGCACTGTCTGCAACTTACTCTCAAATGGTTCTGAGTCAAGCACAAATAGATCAATAAAACAGAGAGGGTAAAAGTGGCAAAGTGTTCCAGGCGGGCCTTGTACTCGCCGAGCTGCCCCACAGGTCCGGCCAAGTGCTGGATTTAGGTGGAGGATGCATCCGGTATCCATTGTACCATTTTTTTTTTTCAAACTTTATGAATGTTTCAAAGTTTTCAAAATCAGATTGCAGGATAAAAAGGCCTGACCCATCCTCCTCTCTCTTCTGTAATTCAAAACGGAAAGAAGCTAAACCACGGGGTGGGGCTGGGATGAAACGCAGCAGGAGGAACTTTCTGAGGATAATACTGAGGATGCCCTGGTTGGTACTCAGAATTCTGCATCTGTTGAGACCCACAAGATGGACCACACCTCTGAACCCTAACCATAAACGCTGACTTTCTTTAATAATAATGACGGATCCTTAGCAATGGACCACTGCTAGAAGAGATGCTAACCAGGAGGGAAACTTAGAGAGGGAGGGACAAAACAGAAAGTCCTGGTACTTCCTGGTCAATGTTTTCCCCCTTGAAACAGGAAAATGTCTATAAATTTTCTCTTTTAAAAATCTATTGTTTAAACCAGACATGATGGTGCACACCTATAATTTCAGCACCCTGGGAGCCTGAGACAGGAGGATCTCGAGTTTGAGCCCAGCCTGGACAATTTAGCAAGACTCAATCTCAAAATAAAAAATAAATAAGGGTTGGGGTGTAGCTCAGTGCAAAGGCTCTGAGTTCACTCCCTACTATGGGGGGAGACCCCATAAAAACAGAGACAAAAACAACCTGATACTATAGTTAAGCTCAAAAGATAAAGATGAAGAAATCCAGGAAAAAATAAGGGTTAAAAATAATCTGAGAAGTCAGCAGATGTCAAAGCATTCATGATTCTAAAACATGGGCAACAGATTCAGCTCTGAGAGCCGCAGAAGGTGGGCAGAAGTGAGGCCTGAGATTAAAAGTATGCACTTAAAACAGGACATGTCCCAGGGCTGGGGATTTAGCTCAGCGGTTCGGTGGCCTTCCTTGCAAGTGCAAGGACCCAAGTTGAATCCCCGGTACCAAAAAAAAAAAGGACATGTCCCAATAATCAATGTAACTGTACTGTATGCCTAAAATGTACCAATAAACTCAATTAAAAAAGGGACATGGTGGAGCTCACCTGCCGCCCCAGCTATCTGGGGTTTGGGCAGGAGCATCTTGTGAACATAGAAGTTTCAGGCTAACCCATCTCAAAACAAAACACAGGGAGCATATGTTTACTGACCAGGGCGTAGTTCAGTGGGGAGGCACATGCTTAGCAGGAATGAGGACCTGGCTGCAATCTCCAGTACCACTGGGAAAAATGCCACTCCCTTAAGAAAGGTGCATTTAATCAACAGATTTTTTTGGAGGGGAAAAAAGGGAAGACCTACGAAAGATGTCTCCCATTAGTCCTTATTAAAAAAAAAAAAAAACAGCTGCTGGGCACAGCGGTGCATGCTTATAATCCAAGCATTTGGGAGGCTGAGGCAGGAGGATCAATCCCTGAAAGTTTGAGGCGATACATAGTGAGTTCAAGGTATCTGGCACCTTGTCCCCAAAACAATTTTTTTTTTAAAAGCTAATATAAATCTTGGAAGTAGCCTACTTGCCCACCAACATATGAATGGGCAAAGAAAGTGTGGTGTTTAAAATGGAGTACTACTCTGCCACAAAGAAGGGCAGATTTGAGTCACTTGCAGGAAAATGGTTTTACTTGGAGACCATAACTTTTAAGTAAAATAAATCAGACACTCATCTTAAATTTCACTTGCTTTTTCCTATATGAGAAGCCCAAAATATAAATAAAGAGCAAAATAAAAGATAGATACTAGGAAATAGGGAGATGAATCTTTCCTAAATGGGGAGAAGACAAAGAGATGGAAGGAGGGGAGATGGAGAAGAGAGAAAGGGGCTAAAAAGGGAATTAAGGAGCCAGCTCAGGGGTGCCGCCACCTGCCTTGCAAGCACAAGAACCCAAGTTCAATCCCCAGTACCAAAAAAAGAAGAAAAGGGAAAGAATTAAGATGTGTTATGTACCTGTGCCAACTTCGCATAAGGAGCATAAACATCATGCACTGCAAATGTGTGCTAACAGAATACAAAAATTGGGGAAAAAAAGAAAAAAATACCTGAGGAAGGAGAAAAAGCTCATGAACCGTTCTGCAATGGTTAATAGAGAACATCATAATACGGGAAGACCACAGTTCTCCTTTCCTCACGATGACACTTCGCTGATTTGTCCAACTAGATAATTATTTTTGGGGAAAAGGCACTGCTGTTTCACTACCAGCCCGGGTACAGCTCATCTCTGTAGCGATCGGCCCCGCGTGGGCAGATCTGGAGTTCCAGAGAGATAATGGGGCCGGGACGAGAGCAGAGTGTGCTGTGGGACTTATGTCCGGTGGGGAACCCCAGCAGGACCACGGTGGCCTCGCAAAGGATGTTTATAGAGCAAAATCACAAGGGGGTACAGCGTGGGCCAGAACAATGATCAACCAATCAGATTGCAAGTGTAGTAGCTTAGGTTAAGGTTGATCCAATGGGGAAGCAAACATTTATTTGCTCAGCAAATATTTACAGGTTGATATCTGCCAAGTGCCAAGCATGGCATTTGGTTCTGAGGAGGCAAAGGGACATAAAGTAAAATCTTATAGGGATTTACGCGAGATGAGCAGAGGCTGACCAGGAAATCCCATCCTAGTAAGAAGAGCCCAGAGCCTGCGAATCTAGGGGGCTGCGGCTCTGTGCGCAGCTGACTTCACCAAGGAGATAGGGACTTGCTGGGGCTCGACGCAGCGGATTGACTGCCAAGGAGGTGAGGAAAGGAGGGCAGGTGTGCCTGGCAGAAAGATCAGCCGGGACAAACAGGAGTGCTGACGAGTTCTGGGAGCTGGAAGTCACCTGGCCTGATTAGCATGCAGGCTGCCTTCGGAAAGCTGGAAAGATGGGCAGGGAGCAGGACCAGGGCAGGGTGGCCACCAGGATGTCTCCTCGGCCAAGTTTACACTCATCGGAGGGGACCGAGGGGCTGGCCAGTGAGAGGGAAGGTCTCCTGGCCAGAAGTGGGACGCCTGCTCTGGAGAAGGCCGAACTGAAGGCGGTCGGACCAGTCGCAGCGCCACTGCTGCAATGAAGTCTGACCAGGATGGGTGGGAGGAAGAGGTGGATTCACAGCACTCCTGGCTGGCTGTAGGTTGTGCAAAATGAGAGGGAGGCAGTGGCTGATCTTCAGGCTCCGACTGGAGCCCTGGGGGCATCCAGGCCAGGAGGGCAGGCAAGGAGCGGCGGGACAGAGGGAGAAGGTGACCAGTAGGAAATCCGAGTATCCATCCAGGTAGAGATGGGGAATCGGCCCCCTGGGGGCAGATCTGGAGTTCCAGAGAGAGACAGAATGCAGCCGGGGTGAGAGCAGAGTGTGCTGTGGGACTTGTGTCCAGGCGGGGGACCCCAGCAGGGCCACCTTGGCCTCGCCTTGGCAGATTCACACTACCATTCGGGCTGACTGTATGGAGGTTGTGGGGCTGAGAGAGGATGAACCACATGAGAACTCACTTAAGCCATTTGTTTAGAGTTTGCTGTCGCAGTTTTGCCACAAAACTTGCATTTTGGCAGAGATGAGGAGTCCGGTAGTCCATTTCTGTTGCCATAACACTATCTGAGGCTGGGTAATCTGTAAGGAAAAGGGTTTGTCCTGATTCACAGCTCTGGAGTCTGGGAAGTCTAAGATACAGTGGACCCCTCTGGGGAGGAAGTCATGCTGCTGTATAACACGACAGAAGTCAGAGAGGGGAGGTGTTAATCAGGTTTTCATTGCTACTACAAAATACCCATGATAATCAACTTAGAAGCAGGGATGGTTTATTTTGGCTCCCAGCTTTGAAGGTTTAAACCCCTGAGAAAAACAATTCTCTTTCCTAACCAGCGTTCCATTCCAGACAAGACACCTGCCTAACCAGTCTGAGACACCCAGGGCCCAGCCCCTGCTGCAAAACAGTATATGGGATGGAACGGAGCAAAACCACTTTTGGCCACAAAGCATACCGTATTGACCAGCATTCAACCCAGACTCATTACTTCTTATTTTTGTTTTTGTTTATTTGGTACCTGGGATCGAACTCAGGCCCTTGCGCTTGCGAGGCAGGCGGCAGATCACCCCAGACTCATTACTTTGGTAAAATTTCCACCCACCAATGGGATCTTAGTCTGGCCTGCTTCCACTCCAAACTGAAACTAGCCCATGTAAGCATTGAAGGAAGGCATTTCCTGTTCTTAGGCCCACACCTTCCTGCAGAAAAATCATAAATAATCCCCGTGATGGTTAATCTTGATTTTCAGCTTGCGAGACACCTAGGAGATCAGTAAAATGCACTTCTGCATGTGCCTAGGTGGATCATAGTGCCTGACCAGGAGTGCTATATCTGGTCTCTGGCCTCTTTCTCTTTGGCTTTTCCCTGTCCTCTGTTTCCTGGCTGCCATGAGTTGAGCAGCTTTCTACCCTGATGTTTCTGCCTTGAAGCCAGCTCACCACAGACTGACACTTCTGAAACTGTGAGCCCCAATAAACATTTCTTCCCTGAAGTTGCGTATGTCAGACGTTTGGTCCCAGCAAATACAACGACCCATACAATGCTGACCAATACAATGCTACTCATTTCTCCCCTTTCAAATAATTCTCAGCTTCCTGGCGGGTGGGGAAGGGTGATAAAGTGTAATTATGCTTCTCTTACTCTTGGCCAAGAGTAAACTTTCCTTCACTGGCCAAGTGGTGCTCAGTCTCATTATTAGTTTTACATTTTCCAGAGGGAAAAAAGATCCGGCCTGGATGAAGAATAGTTAATCCTATCAGTGCGTGACTGGTTGATCAGTTGCTTTTGGGCCTGTAGGAGGCGGTGCATCATGGAAGAAGTGAATGATGGAGCACTCTGCTTACCACATGGTGGCTGGGAAGAAAAGAGAGAAAGAGAAGGGCTAAGGTGTTTGTATCTCATCGAGGGTACACCTCCGATGACGTGACCCCTTCCGCTCAGGCCCCCTTTGTAACTGTTCTATCGCCTCCCAGTACTGCCATGGGCTGGGGACCAAGCCGTTAACACTCGGGCCTTGAGAACATTTGAGGTACAGACCATAGCAGGGAGAGTGTACATGTGTGCGAGGTGTGAGACAGAAGAACGAGCTGAACTCCTGAGGGAGCTAACACATTCCTGTGAGAGAGACATTAACCCATTCATGAAGGTCTCCGCCACCTTGACCCAAACACCTGCCGCTGGGCCTCCACCTCCGAGCACTGCTGTGTTCAGGATCCAAGGTGCAAACACATGGAATTTTGGGAAACCCATCCGAGTCATCACCCCAAGAAAGGTAGAGAAATGGAAAAGCTTGTAGTGGAAAAAGGGAAGGTTTCAGGTGTGGCCTGGTGGGAGGCTGTTGACACAGGGAAGCTGTAGGTCAGCGGTGTTAGTCAGCTTTTTGTTTCTATGACCAAACGCCTGAGAAAAACAATTTAAAGGAGAGAACATTTGTTTGGTGATGGTTTCAACCCCTGATTGGCTGACTCTATCATTAGCCTTTTAGGCCTGCGTAAGGCTGAAGCATCATGGCGTAAGGACATGGCGACGGAAAGCTGCTTACCTCACAGCAGCCAGGAAGCAGAGACAGAAGGAAACAGCAAGAGCCACAGAAGACAGGGCTGGGGACCAGACAGAGTCCCCAAGGTCCCCGGGGCCCCCTGCCTTCAATTAGGCCCCACCTCCTGCTAGTGCATTCGCCTGAACTGACGAGTTCATTGCCGGTGTGTTCATTCATCCATTGCTGAAGTTATCACCCTCATGATCTGATCACTTTCCCCAGAGCCCCTCAGCAGCCTTAGGAACATTCTAGATCCAAACCATAGCGTGGGTAACTATGAGTGGGCATCCTGTGTCATTGGTTTGCCTTTTTCTGGTTGGCCTTGTTAGACGTGAGAAGCTGTTGGCTGGAGGAGCAGCTGTCTCGGGCTGGTTACTGTAGTTAGTGGGAAGGTTTCCTGGGCTGGTTGCAGCAGATTGCAGGTCAGAGTCCTTACCAGTGGAATTCTATTCAGACAGTCACGGCCCTCATGAGGTTTACATTCAAAGAGGTAGGACAGCCATTAGGCAAGCAGAAAAATGCATTATCAAGATTCTTTCAGCCGGGCGTGGTAGCGCACGCCTGTAATCTCAGCACTTAGAAGGCTGAGGCAGGAGGGTCATTGTGAGTTTGAGACCAGCCTTGGGTACATAGTGAGTTCCGGGTCAGTCTCACTACATAGTGAGATCCTGTCTCAAAAAACCAAAAGGAAAAAAAAAAAGATTCTTTCAGGCAGTGATGAGTCTCTGAAAAAAAAAAGAAGAAGAAGAGGAAGAACTAGTCAGGAATGGGGACATGTCTGTAATCCCAGAACTCTGGGAGACTGAGGCAGGAGAATAGCAAACTTGAGCCTCCCTTGAGAAAATTAGCAAATTATTAAGACCCTGTCTCAAAAAATAAAAAAGGACTGAGGATGTTAGCTCACTGGGAAGTCCCTGGGTTCCATCACCAATACCAAAAAAAAACAAAACAAAAAAACCAAGGGCTGGGGATTCAGCTCAGGGGCGCCGTGCCTGCTTCACAAGTACAAGGTCCTTTGTTTGATCCCCAGTACCAAAAATAAAACATTAAAAAAAGAAAAAGAAAACCTAGAAGCAGTTGATAAAACAGTGAAATAACAAAATATATTTTCAGCCTTCCTCTGGCTTCATGACAAAGCTCTTGGAGTTGTGAGCAAGGGAAAACCCACGTGAATCTCCAGCTTCACTTCTTTTAGTTGACGTTTAGCATCACTAACTTTGGAGGTTATGCGGCTGAGCGTTATGTTATTTGGCCCCCAGTAGTTTGTGGCGGCACGCAACCCTTCCTACTGAAGCTGGCTACTGGGTTAAAAACGGTTGTCATTCACTTTCTTTCTCCTCCTGTTTTCCAGGGAAAGATGCTTTTGTATCTTAATGATTAACTGCAAAGTTAACTATTCCTGAGAAAAAGAATTAAAAAGACATGAGTCATAAAATTTACTAATCAGTAACTTTTCTCTAGATCCACAGAACTCAGGCAGGGTATCAGCCCTCCCTGCAGTTACAGGCCAACTGCCAGGGGCAGAGACTTTCCAGAGCCTGCCTTGGCCTTCACCTTGGTTCATGTGGCTTGGTTCATGGTATCAGTTAGGATCCAGTGCAGATGGGCTGTAAGCTATGGAATTTGAGTGGAGTTTTGTTTTTGTTTCTTTTCTCAAATTTCCAACAGGTTTACTTTTTTCCGCGTGGTTTGTTTGTTTTTCAGTAATGGGGATCCAGACTATTATACCTTTGCATTGAGTACATCCCCAGCCCCCTTTTTTGTTTTTTGAGAATAAAAAGTTTCAGGCTGGGCTAGAACTTGCAGTCCTCCTGCCTCAGCCTCTCAGTGTGATCCCAGGCACACATCACCACCCAGGATGCCCATTGTTGTTGTTGTTGTGTTTGATACCTGGGATCGAACTCAGGACCTTGCGCTTGCAAGGCAGGTGGTGGCCCCACTGAGCTAAATCCCTGGCCCAATGCCCATGTTTTTAAACACTACCTTCTAGTCATACAACTTCACTGACCTGACTGCAATGGTTTCCTGGGGAAGGTGTTGGCCGGATTCAGGCCCAGAGGAAGCTCTGAGATAAGATTATAGTTGTACATCCCATAATACTATTGAACCCAAACAGACTATTGTGTAACGATGCCTTTCTTAGAACATTTATATATTTTTTCTTTTCTTTTTTTTTAGTTTTTTTGAGACAGGCTCTCACTATGTAGTTGAGATTGACCTGGAACTCACTATGGGGCCCAGGCTGGTCTGAACTCACAGCGATCCTCCTGCCTCAGCCTCCCAAGTGCTGGGATTACAGGCGTGCACCACCTCGCCCGGCTACATTTACCTATTTTAAATAGTGCCTGACTGTGAATTGTAGGAGGAGCTGGGGAAGGGGCAGGCCAGGAGGGAAGCTGGAGGGTCAGAGGAGGCACCAGCTAGGCCACCTGAGCGGACAATCACATTCAGCCACCAAACAGGACAATCAAGGTAAGGGTCCATGGTGAGCTGTGTCTCCACGTAACTACTGCAAGAGGCTCCTTTGGGAGGCCTGGGGCTGCTGCTGGTTTTCAGGCTGAGCCACTGCAGCAGGAGCTGGACTCCAAGCAGAAGAGAGTGCGAACAAACTGGAACCTGCACGGAGTCTCTGCATCTGGTACAGCGTCTAACTACGATGACCTCGGGTGAGCATGTCACCTGTACCTGCCTATTTCAGCCAAGTCTAAAGTGGAAGAAGGCTCTGGGAACTATGATTTCCAACTCTACCTGGCTGACACGGTACCCAGCACGGCAGCACTAACTACCTCTCTCTTCTCTGGGAAGGTTAACCTGGGATAATTTGGTCCACAGGCTGCCTAGACACCTAGTTAGGTATCACTGAGGTGTCTCTCCGAGGTGCTGCCAGAGAAACTTACCATGGGAGTCAGTGCACTGAGCAAAGAAGTTTGTCTTCTCTGACCTGGGTGGGCAAATCCAACAGACTGAGGACCTGAATAGAACGAAAAAGGAAGAAGGGCATGTTAGCCAGTTTTCCAACCCTGAGATCTGATATTTGACATAGGTAAATGTCTGTATCACCCTCCCTAGAGCTGGAATCACAGGGGTACACCACCATGCCCAGCTTTTTTTTTTTCTTTTATTTATGTATTTATTTTGTTGTTGTTGTTCTTTAAGACAGGGTCTCACTATATAGTTGAGACTTACCTGGAACTCACTACGTGGCCCAGGCTGGTCTCAAACTCACAGCGATCCTCCTGCCTCAGCCTCCAGAGTTCTGGGATTACAGGCATGCGCCACCACGCCCGGCTATTATTTTTTCTTTTAAAGGAAGATTTATTTTGTTGTTTGGTTTGGTACCGGGGATCAGACGTGGGACCTGGCGCTTGTGAAACGGGCAGCTGAACCACTGAGCTAAATCCCCGGCCCCGGGAAATCTGTTTTGACTCACCACTTGAGGGTTTCAGTCTATGCCTCTTGTCTCTGTCATGTCCAGGCCCGGGGAAAGCTGAATGTCAGGGCAGGGATTACATTCTGCTACCACATAGCAGCTAGGAACAGAAAGCAAGCAAGAGCCTTTGGTCTTCCCTCAGCTCCCAGCTCTCTCACCCTTATCCCCACAGGCATGCAACTCCAGGTACTACCGCACCGAGGAGGTGAGTCTCGGGAACTTACTTGTGACAACTCATTCTTGTGCCGATTCTCAGGCTCTGCAAGAAGGGGTATCATGACTATTTCACCTGTTACTGTAAGCCTGAGCCTGGCAGGTAGTAGGGGCCTAGAAACTTATCTCTGGGAGGAATGAGTGTAGTCATTTTCAAGGTCAAAATGGTCTTTTATTTACCTATTTTGAGTGTGGGGATTGAACTCGGGGCCACTCTAAAACTGAGCTACATCCTTAGCCCCTTTTATTTTTTATTTTGAGTTGGGATCTTGCTAAACTGTCCAAGCTGGCCTCAAGTTTTCGATCCTCCTGCCTCAGCCTTCCTCAGCACTGAGATTACAGACCTGTCCCACCATACCCAGACAGTGATATAGCGTTTTGGAGGAAAAAAAAAGTCGCCAAATACATGGCTTTCTTTTGTTATATAATTTATAGTTTACTGGTAACAGAATGAAACAAAAGAGTCCCTTCCAGCAGGCAAAAACTAGGCTCACCACGCATCCGCCCAGCCTAGGTCCCCTGCAGGCCTGGAAAAACCATTTAGATGTAACTGCTTCTGAATAATTAGAATTGTGCTATAATGAAATAACCAGCTCTCAGCAGGAGTTCTGATGGCCAGCTTGAGAAGTTCAGAAAGTTTCTGTGTCTTAATGGCCCACATACTTCTCAGACCTACAGGCTGAATGTCTGCATCACTTTCTCTGTGGGAATGCTTTGTCTGACTAGACTGTTTGGCCTAAAAAATATTTTTTTGCTGGGGCTGGGGTTAGCTCAGTGATGGAGCACAGACTCAGCAGGACAAGGGCCTGAGGTTTGATACTCACTCTCCCCCTGAAAAAGTTCTGCAAACTTTCCAGGAAGCTGTCCCAGTCAGTCATCACCCCAGGGATAACAGAACTCTCGACTGCAAAAAAAAAAGCTAATATGCGCGAAGGGTATGTGAGGGTCTGGCATGTAGTCCTTGCTTAGTAAATGATAACTGCCTAGCTGCCTTTCCTTGTGTTTAGCGCCTCCATTTTTTTCTCCAGATGAGCTCTTTCTACCGGAAAGTAGTGTGGACTGGCCTGGTGCTCGTGGTGACCCTCCTGCCTGGGCCTCCCACGTGCTGGGATTACCGGTGCGTGCCGACACACCTAACATTTGGCACTATTTTCTGCTAAGAATTAAAAGTACCATCTAATTCAGGCTTCTGGTTATGGAAATATCCCTGCAAGAAATTTAATTAGGTAACTGAACTTCTTGGAGAAAGATAAAAATGGATACTTTTATTTTTTACGGTACCAGGGATCCAACCCAGGACCTTGCATTTGTGAGGCAGGCAACACACCACTGAGCTAAACCCTCTGTCCAAAAATGAATACTTTTGAAAGCTGCTGGGTCTCACTTCTGCTCCCTCTTGAAGCTTAGCTGTAAATCTATTAACATGCTTTTTTTGCCTTCTTTTTCCCCATACTAGGAAGCAAACCCAAGGTCTCTCACATAATAGGTAAGCAGCCTACCACTAAATTACATCCTTAGCCTCTCTCATCTTTTATTTTGAGACAAGGTCTCACTGAGTTCCCTGGGCTGGCCTCAAACTTCTAATTCCTCTGCCTTAGGCTCCAACATAGCACTGCCATGCCTGACTTTGTTTTTACTTAATGTAAAAGCTAGGAAAAACATTGCAGTGACTTAGCAAAGATGCCTTTTGAGTAATGATCTCCATACTCTTAGGGACAGTACTGAAACTGGTCCTCCAAGGGGGAGTCTCATCCCTCTGGCCCTAGCTCTGTGTCCCTCTGGGTTGTTACAGCTCAATTCTTCCATTTAAGAACTAAGGTCGCTAAGCCTGTTGTGGCGGCACACATGTACCTGTAATCCTCGCACTTTGGGAGTCTGAGGCAGGAACAAGTTCAAATTCAGCCTTGGCAATTTATTGATTTATTTGTTTGTTTGTTTGGGTTTTTTTTGAGACAGAATCTTGCTATGTAGCCCAGCAGGCTGGCCTTGAACTCACTATGTAGCCTATCTTGGCCTTGGATTCACAGCAATCCTCCTGCCTCAGCCTTCCATGTGCTGGTATTATAGGCATGCACTGCCACGCCAATACTAGCCTCAGCAGTTTAGCAAGACCTTGTGTCAACATTGAAAAAAAACAAGGGGGGGTGGGGATGGGGCTGTAGCTCAGTGCAAAGATCCTGGGTTCAAACCCCAGTACCATACATACAAGAAAAGAACTGGAGCGGCAGGGGGCTAAGATGTGTGTCTGGAGCAGAATCAGGAGATTTTACTGAAGCAAACATGGATCCTCTTCCACTGTCCGGACTTGGTGAGAGGTCCCAGCTTGCCTGGATACTGGAACCTGTATTTGCCAACTACCGGCCCACTCCCCCCTTTGTGCTCTAGAGGGTACAGTTGTCCTGTGCAATGGCGAAGGCCGTTGCCCCTATGGAGTAGCTACATTAGAAAGCTGGCAGATCTTGTGGCCTCATGGGGGACCACGGGTGGCTAATGTTTGAGGATGGTCCTCCCTGGGCAGCAAGAGGACAGCAGAAGTCGTCTTTGGGAACCTCGTCTTTGGTATTTATATTCAAATACTCGCTAAAGGAAGAGCCCTGGCCTCCCCTTGGTGAGGCGTGGCTGCTCAGCACCCCTTTCTCTTCCTCCAATCCGCAGGAAGTAGTTTCAGAGTGGGATCCCCAGGCCAGCAGATTCCACAGTACTCATTAGAAATGTGAATTTCCACGTCCTACCAGAACTACTGAATCAGAAACTCAGGACAGTGAGGCCTAGATGTCTCGTGTCGCTTTGTTTTTGCCGTTCTGAGGGCCCAGGGTCTGAGGACCCTGTGAACCCAGGACCTGGCACACAAGAGGCCAAGGTTTTATACCTAAGCGACATCCTCAGCCCAGTGAGCTGGGTTTTTTTATTTAACAAATTTGTATACTGCAAGGTTGGAGAGCTGCTGCCTCAGTTTAGCCATGCATTTTAGAAGTACTACAATCTCTCTCTCCTTTTTTTTTTTTTTTAACCAGGAGGTGAACTCAGACCTTGCGCTTGCCGGGCAGGGAGGCGCCACTGAGCTACACTCCTAGCTCTAGAATCTTTTTGAAAGCTTCGAATAATCGTAAGGCTCAGGCTTTATCTGTACTGATCAAGTCGGAATCTGATGATAAAATTTAAGCTTCAGTGATTCCTTTTTCTTTTCGCTGTAAAAATTGGGGGGGCATGTCCTGCTTATGATGATACCCTTGGACTGAGGTCTGAAGTGATGATGGTCTTAGGTATATTAGGAGGGCTGCTCGTGCTTTTCAAGCTGACTCCTGCTCAGGCAAGTTTAATGGGAACCTGTACCACAGTGCTGGGCTTGGTCAGAAAGAATCGATCACCTCTGGTGAATAACCTACGACTCCGGCCCAGTGAACTTCCCTTGGGCCGCGGCTGCCCAGTCTCCCTGTGCAGCCTGATTTCTTCGAGTTCTTTTATTTTCTAACTTTCTGTGGCATCAGGGTTGATGAACCACAATCAGTTCCTTTCACTGAAACTTCGATTGCATGGGATTCGGTGTGTTTAGATTTTGCTCTCCACGTCGCCCTAGCATGCTACATTCAAAAACAGTTTCTAACAAAGCTTGCGATGAAAAGAAGAGAAGAGCCATAAACACAATCATGGGGTGGGACGGATGTGCTCTTTTTTCAGGTGAAATTGAGTACTCAGGAATCCATCCAGGAATGTCATGTCATGTAGGGGCAGCTGTCCCTTGTTGGAGCATAAAAACTTTACTTCTTCGTGTTATATGGAGGGATTTTAACTACATATTCTGGACCATGAAGTGACCTTACCAGCCCTGGTGATCAGTTGCTTAAAGATTTAACTGCTTCTTAGAAATTGGACAAATGAGGATCATCTCTTTTTTTTGGTACGGGGTTATTGAACTCAGGCCCTTGCACTGGCGAGG
This sequence comes from Fukomys damarensis, assembly GCF_012274545.1. Lineage (NCBI taxonomy): Eukaryota > Metazoa > Chordata > Mammalia > Rodentia > Bathyergidae > Fukomys > Fukomys damarensis. Next base: position 9,272,106 of record NW_022900946.1, on the reverse strand, counting down.
CAGGTGACCAAACCACTGAGCTAAATCCCCGGCCCAATGGGGATCATCTTTAACCATCTTCAACATGACCTTTTAAGATGAAAAACTTGCTATTCTATCCGTATTCATGAAGTCTTTGGGTGGGAAAAGGGCTTCTACAGATTTTTAAGTTGTGATAAAGGTAATTTTAGAGAAATAAAGTTTTGCAATTCTTAAAATATTTTATTAGTACATGTTTGTAGTCCGTGATGATTACATTCATCATGGGAGATGGTTCAGGGACGTGGTGCATCTTAATTCTTTTCCCTTGCCCTTCTCTTCTCCCCAAACCCGTTTCTTGGTCCCTTTCCCATTTGCAAAAGATCTGTCTTCCTGTTTCTTATTATCTGTATTTTATTTTGTTCTTTAAATTATTTAGACTTTGGAAGTTTCATACAAACAAAGCATTGTTGATATTCAATGTTGTGCATATGGTTTATTTCACTGAAGACTATTGTCTCAAGGTGCATCCATTTTCCACAGATAACTCAAGTTTCTCCTTCTTTATGGCAGCATAGTAGTCCATTGTGTAGAAATACAACATTTCCTTTATCCATTCATCTGTTGGTGGACATACAGGCTGCTCCCAACATTTAGGTATTATAAATTGTGCTGCTCTCATCATGGCTGTGCGCGTGTTACTGAAAGATGATGTCTAACTCTTTCAGGAAGATACCTAGAAGGGGAATAGCTGGGTTAAGGGATTTATATTTTTAGTTTTTTGAGGAAACTCCATACTGACTTCTTCATGCTGTATACCTAGTTTACATTCCCACCAACAGTGTAAAAGGGTTCCTTTTTCCCTGAAGCCTTGCCAGGATTTATTATTTGATTTCCTAGTCTTTCTGGAACAAGATGGAATCTCATTTGTTTTAATTTGCATGCCTCCAGTGGCCAGAGATGTTGCACATTTTTGCATGTATTCAATGGTAGTTTGTACTTCTTTTTTTCTGAAAAGTGTCTGTTTATTTCAATTTGTTTGGTTGGTTCTTTTCTTTTGAGAAGGTCTAATTTTTCAAGTTCTCTGTATATTCTAGATATTAGTCTTCCGTCCAAGGCAAAAGATTTCCCCGTTCTGCAGGTTATCTCTTTTGCTGTCTTGGTTCTTTCCTTTTCTGTGAATAAGCTTTTTAACTTGGTGAGATCTCATTTATTGCTTCTTCTTATTTCTTGTGCAAATGGGATTCTGTTCAGAAAGTCCTTGCATATGCCCATGACTTCAAGAGTTTTACCTATTTTATCTTCCAGCAGTTTAAGTATTTCTATTTTAACATTTAGATCTTTGAGAGCCACTTTGATTTTAGTTTAGTACTTGGTGACTCTGGGTCCAGAGTCAGTCTTGTGCATGTGGATAGCCAGTTTTCTCAGCACACTTGTTAAAGAGGCTGTATCGGCCAGGCGTGGTGGCGCACGCCTGTAATCCCAGTACTTGGGAGGCTGAGGCAGGAGGATCGCTGTGAGTTTGAGACCAGCCTGGACTACATAGTGAGTTCCAGGTCAGTCTCAACTATGTAGCGAGACCCTGTGACATAAAAACCCAAATAAATAAATAAAGAGGCTGTATCTCTCACAGCATGTGCTTCTGGCCCTTTGTCACCCTCTCTTCTATTCCATTGACACACGTCTGTTTTTGCGCCAGTACCATGCTGTTTTTATCACTGCTGCTTTGTAGTATAATTCATAGGTTTTTGTTTTGTTTTTTTGGTACCGGGGATTGAACTTGGGACCTTGCACTTGTGAAGCAGGTGGCGGAACCGCTGAGCTAAATCCCCGGCCCATTAGTGAGTTATTGAGATGCCCCCTACTTTGCTCTTCTTGCCCAGAAATGCTGTTGCTATTCTGGTTCTCTCTTGGTTCCGTGTGAATTGGAGGATTATTTGCTCTAGTCCTGTAATGAATGCTGTTGCTGTTTTGACTGGGATTGCGTGAAATCTTTATAGCAGTATTGGAGGTATGGCCATTTTGACAGTATTGATTTTGCTAACCCGGATCTGGGGTATCTTTCCATTTCCTGATGTTCCCCCTCCTTCAATCTCCTTTTTCAGAGTACTGTAATCTTTGTTACACAGGTCTTTCACTTCCTTTGTTAATTCCCAAGTCATTTTTCTTGAAGCTATTGTGGATGCTATTATTTTCCTAATTTCTTTGTCAATGGATTCATTATTGGTGTACAGGAATGCTTTTGATTTTTATGTGTTGATTTTGTATCCCTCAATAATTCTTGGCAGTCCCTAAGGTGACTCAAATGGGCAGGTAAATTTGGGAACCAGTGATCTACCTTGGTACCCTGAATGTGCAGGTGAGACCTGCAGTCAGCTATATCTAGGGCTGTAGTGGCAACCAGTGGAACCCATGCTGCAGTGCTCTGTTTGTATCATCCCTAAAAGGTCTGGCGTCACTGATCTAAGGGCTTGGTAGAAAAATGCAGATCCCAGGCCCTGTCCCAGACCTGCCCAGGCAGACTCTACCCATTAATACGATCCCTAGGTGAGTCTTCTGTGCACATTCAAATGTGAGAACACCAGGGCGGGAGATTTAGCTCAGGGGTTCTGCTGCCTGCCTTGTAAGCCCAAGGTCCCGAGGTCAATCTCTGGTGCCAAAAAACCCCAAAAAACCACACATGTGAGAAGCCCAGGCCTGGCCTACAAAAACTCAGACTGAGGTGGGTTTCTGAAACCTTTTGACTTTCAATCCATAACTCACTGAACCCTGTCAGAGGTTGTTGCTTTTGTTTTGCTGAGCCTCTGGTGGCTTAGGCAACTTCCAGCACCATCAGCAGGTGAGCCTGCTGGGGCCAGGGACAGGAATGGCCACAGAGAGAGGAATTTAATTCACTGTGTGCCTCAAGGGGGCCCTGGAGAGGAAGTGAGCAGGGAGGAAACTCCTGACACACTCTCTTCGCCATGTTCTTACCTACCGCCATCTTCTTACTTTCCTCCCTGCCGAGCTTTTTTTCCTGGTCACCACTGCAGAAACCAACTGCAGTATTTCTTACTCCCTCCACACTACTCTCTGACTTTTTTCTTTTTATTCATTTGTCAACATCTTACCAGATCACTATCGAGTGTTTTAGAAAGTGAAACCAAAGTTGACTCAGAACTGGAATAAATACTGCTCTGAATTTACTGCTTCCTTAAATAAGTGCCCTAAAATGGAATGGGTTGATCTGTGACAAGGAGCAACAAAACCTTATTGCTTTGAGGGTTTTCAACTGACGAGATCCTTTTGTCTTACTCCAATCCATGTTTTTAGTCTTTCTCTTTAGCATGAAAGTGATATATTTGGGGGGTTGGGAGAAGTCTTGGGGTTGAACCCAGAATCTTCACACTGAGTTACATTCCCCAGACCTTTTAAAATTTTGAGACAGGGTCTTACTAAGTCACTAAATTGCTCAGCCTGGGTGGAATTTGAAATCTTCCTGACTCAGCCTCCCAGAGTGCTGGGGTTATCGCTGCAGCCACCACACCTGGCTTCTGTGGCGTGTTTAAACCTGCATATATGTGCTTATGACAGACGTGGCATTGTAGGGTGCGTGTGTCCCAGGCGATGCGGTGTAGAAAGTGCCTAATGCTGGAAATGAGGACACCTAGGTCCCTCCAAAAAAGACCCCTTGCTATGGTAGGCCTCAATTTCTTACATCAAAATAAAGGGATATGATAGTTGGAGGGTGAAAATTCAGGCCTACAGGTGCCTTAGGTGGCCACCTCTGTGGGACTAAGGGCAGCCCCTGCTCGGCTCTCTGCCCTTTTTGGTGGGAATGTGGGCCCAGCATTGCCAAATATCAAGAGAAGAAACAGCAGAAGCCAGACGTTGTGGTGCACACGTATAATCCCAGCACTTGGGAAAGCGGCAGGAGGATCTCAAGAAGGAACTCAGATTGAAGGCCAGACTGGGCTACATAGGAAGTTCAAGGCTGGCGTGGACTGCATAGCAGATACTGTTTCATGAAAACAAAATAGAAAACAAAATCTGTATTTTCAGTAGTGTTCTCCCAAATAAAACTGGTAGGAACTTTCCTTTCTTCCTTCCTTTTTCTTTTTGAGACAGGGTCTCATTATGTAATTGAGACTGACCTGGAACTCACTGTGTAGCCCAGGCTGGTCTCAAACTCATAGCGATCCTCCTGCCTCAGCCTCCCCAGTGCTGGGATTGCAGGTGTGCGCCACCACGCCCGGCCTACCTGCCTTCCTTCCTTCCTTCCTCTCTCTCTCTCTCTCTTTCTCCCTGCCCTGCCCTTCTTTTCCCTTCTCTTCTCTGCTTCCCTTTCTTCCTGCCACAGACTGTGCTAGGCACACACAATATCACCGAGAGGATTCAGTGTCCCAGGACTCTTCGAATACAACAGCACCCCTTTCAGGAATCCATTATGTGTTTTGAGTTATCGTATCTCTGTCTCTAGTTTATTCTGACAATAAATATTTGAGTATCCGTTCTAAGCTGGAAATTGTCACTAATGGAATAAAGAATGAGATGGAGTTTCTAGCTTAGGTGGGCCAGTGAGAGAGTCAAGGCAGATGCCACAGAAAGTAAAAAGGCTGAGTGGATATCAGACTTGCAGAGAGGTCTAATGAAAGGCAGATCCCGTTCCTTTAGCAAGACGAGCATTCCGAGGCTCAGGATCTTCTTCTGTGAAGTGGGGCAGCGGTACTTACCCACGAAGCCTTCATGAAAGTCAGAACTCTGACGTGCCTGGCACACAGCCAAGGACGTGCTTGACTCGGTCTGATCAGGCTGTTATGGCAAAATAGACGGGGGTGGCTCCTAAACCGCAGGAATTTAATTCTCACGGTTCTGGAAGCTTGGAACTCCGATGTCAAGAGGCCGGCAGACTTGACGTCTGGGGATCTCCTACTGTGCAATTCACAGATCTCACCTTCCTGTTGGATCTTCCCACCGTACAAGGTCACTCTCTGGGGCCTTTTCTATAAGGACATTAATCCTGCTCATGTGGGATCTGCCTGTACGACCTAGTCACCTCCCCAAAGCCCCACCTTTGAAAGCCATCACTGGGGGTTAGGATTTCAATGAATGAACTTTCAGGGGGGAACAGGTTGAGACCGTAGCAATGCCCAGCAAATGCGATCTAGCGTTACTATTTTTATTGGTACATTATAAGCTCCTTGGAGTTAGTCGTTGGACCTGATGAAAACCAGGTAGTGGCAATTTCAAACTTGTAAGTAGAGGATGTTTTCCAAAAGTGGGTACCTCAGAGCTTGTTTTCTCATGGAGACAGCATGAATTGGTTGCTTCCCAAGGCAAATCTGGAAATGCCTAGTTAAACTATAGAGTGGTCTGCACAATGGCACAATTGCAAGTTTAAAAAGAACTCAGAAAATAGCACTGATGTGATATACATGCAGCAGAAGCAGCAGCTTTCCTTGGGTTTTAAACAAATGCTGATAAAAGGCTTTGTGCTTGTGAATAGCTCTTGAGCCTCCAAGGCAGTGTTAATTAGAGCACCAAGACCAAGAGTTCTCACTTGAAGATTCTAAAGGGGGCTTCTAGGGGTGGTTAAGGATCTTCAAGATGATTCTAGTGTTTGAAATTTGTTTCGTTGCACTTAAAGATGTGTAACTTTCCTTTTCCTTGAGCCAATTATCTCTAACATTATTTTCACACTTTCACACTTACTCTTAAAGTACCATCTTTTGGCTAATGACTCTCAAGTTTGCCTTTTTTTTTTTTAATTCAGTATTTAGGAACCGAGCCCAGGGCCTTCCCACTGAGCTACATCCCCAGTCCTCCCCCACATTTTATTGGTTATTTTGAGACAGTCTTGCTAAATTGCCTAGGTTGGGCTCAAATTTGCTATCCTCCTGCTTCAGCCTCCCAGAGTACTGGGATTAAGGGCTTGGAGCACCATCCTTGGCTTCACATTTGCATCGGGAGGCCACATTATTATATATCCACCATCCGGCTGGACATCTCCATTTGCACTTTGCGTGCACAGCTCAGATTTACTTTGGTCAAAATAGAACTCTTGACCCAAATTTGCCTCTTCCCAGGCCTTTCCTGTCCCCATACTTGGCACTGACATATGCCGGTTGTTCACTCAAAACCTGGGAAATTGCTTTATCTTTTCACATTTCTAGCATACCCTTCACACAGCCCTGTGTACTCACGTGCCCTGGCCTGGTAGGCAGGATGTGGTCACCTCTCCCCATCTGCACCGTGTAAGGTCAAGTTCAGCTGTCATCATCTCTACTCCAGCAGCTTCCTCCTCCCTGGCCCCTCTCCTCTGTCCATCCACAGGAGGGTCTTTTGAAAACTAAAGGAATCTTCCTTCCTCAGCCCCCTCTAAGGCTTTCCACAGCAAGTGGAATAAAACCCAGACTTGTCACCGCGCCCTGGAGAGCTCTGTGTGAGCTTGCCTCTGCCTGACATCTTCCTACAGGCTCACGTTACCTCCATCCACCGAGTTCGCCTCTCCTGCTGCAACTGGGGCTCTCATACTTGCTGCCTGCCCCGCCGGGCGTTCATCCTAGGACATCTGTGTTCTTATCATTTACATCTCACGTCTGCCATCTGCACCCCAGAAAGACCTTCCTCCACCATCTTCTGCAGAGCTTTCCCCTTATCGCCCAGTGTCCTCCTCCCCTTCCCCTTAGAATTGAAATCCAGTTTTAGTCGAATCCTTATTTGCCCAGCTTCTTTTAACTGGTTATAGCCATGTGGCTACACTCTGGTTAGCACCATAGAAGCAGAAATGTAATGTGGCCGCTTCCGGGAATTATCCTTAAAAGACCATAGGCGTGCGCGCGCGTGTGTGTGTGTGTGTGTGTGTGTACACCTTTTATGCATGCTGCTGGCCGGAAGGGGGCGTGATGTCTGGAGTAGGAGCAACCACCTCAGACTGGAAAGTAACCTTGGAAATGGAGAGCAGAGAAACAAACTCGAAAGAGCCCGGCCTTGCTGAGATCTGCCTGGAGCAGTATCGTCGCAATGGCTTTGGTTTACCTCCTTTTGGGACCAGGGATTGAACTCTGAGCTAAATCCCCGGCCCTTAGAAACACGTTTTTCATCTTGTTCTTCTGGAACAAGTTACCAACTCATTCTAACTGACAGACTTCTCTGGTGAGGGCCTCCCTCTCCCAGTTGTCTGCGTCTGTTTTTTCCTTAAAGCCCTTCGTACCTGGGGTTGCCCTATGTGTTTATTTTACATGTTTGTGTGTGCTTCTGTCTGCCCCCACACCTCTGCGATGTAAACTCTGTTGTATTCACTGCTGCATCCACACAGACATGCTAGAAGAGTGCCTGGCACATTGCAACATAGGTGCTTAGTGAGTATTTGTAGCACGGATTGGTGAATAAACACCTACTGTGTGCCAAGAAGGGGAGACTCAAAGATTGTTAATATGAGGCGGGCATGGTGGCGCACGCCTGTAATCCCAGCATTTGGGAGGCCGAGGCAGGAGGATCGCTGTGAGTTTGAGACCAGCCTGCACTACATAGTGAGTTCCAGGGCAGTCTCGACTACATAGTGAGACCCTGTCTCAAACCCGCCCCCAAAATTGTTAACATATGTTTCCCTAGTCTCTTCCCTGGAAAAACCTTACTGTCTCATGAAAACCATCTAGGCTGAAGTGGTAATCATCTTCATTAGATCAATCCAGAGCACAGTTCTGTGCTTGTTTGAGACAGGATCTCACTATTAGTCAGGCTGGCCTAGAACTCAATGAGATCCTCCTGCCTCAGCCTCCCAAGCTGTGGGATTCCAGGCACATACCACCATGCCCAGCAGAACACTGGTTTTTAATAGAGACATTTTTGTCAATGTCTGGACATACATATATGTTTTGGTACCAGGGATTGAACTCAGGGCCTTGCGCTTGCAAGGCAGGCGCAGCGCCACTGAACTAAAACTCCAGACAAGGAGATATTTTGGATTATTACAAGTTGGGAGTGGTGCTCACATCGAGTGAGTACAGTCTAAGAGTGCTTCTAAACATTGTATCATGCCCAGGACAGCCTCCCACAACAGAGAAGCCCCTGGCCCCAAATACCTATGGGGCCAGGGCTAAGAAAAACCTAACAAGCCCATTCGATTTTCCAAAGAGGAAGTTGTCTGGGCTGTGGAGCTGGAGAAACTATCGATTGTGAGGACACGTGTTACGGGGCCCCTTGGGTTCCATGACCGAGAATGTGAGACTAAGTTCCAGGCAGAGCTTGACTGAGTTGTCACATTCTTCAAAGCTCTCCATCGAGAGACCAGCCTCGACCATTAACATTATTTACTCGTCACGATGCCCACATGTGGAGGACAGCATGAACTCAGAAGAGGTGCAGTCACAGGCTGGGGATGTAGCTCAGCGATAGAGTTGCTTTCCGGGCATGCACCAGGCTCTGGGTTCAAGGCCCAGCTCTAGAAGAAAAAGGGGCGGAGCAAAATCACAGAATTCTAGGAACTAAGGCCAGGGAGCTCTTTGTTTTGTTTTCACCGTGCTGGAGACCAAACCCAGAACCATATGCACGCTGTGGCAAATGCCTGCTTTTGAACCCCCTCTCCAGCTTCACAAGGAAGTTCTTTGAAGGTTGTCTTCCTCACTATAAAGAACTGCAGCATGACTTCACTTCGCTCATTTTCCTCTGCTCAGTGCCACAGTGAATCTCTTCTCTATTTCTGGGTAGGTGAAAGAGTACATCCGTATGCATGGCCTTACTGGAAAAAGTAATTTTCTCTTGCAGGTATCCAATGATAGATGAGGGAAGTGTAAGGAGCTGGGGCTAATGGAGGGGATACTTTCTGGGCCCCAGTATGTTTCAACTATCTTTTCTGTTCCCATTTTCCTATTTGTTAATTACCAACGTGCTCAGTGACCTCAGGCAAGGCCCTTTATCAACCCGAACATGAATTTCCTCACCTGAAGGGCTGGGAACAGGAAACAGGCCATTTGTTAGTTGTCTCCTGGCTCTAAGTGACTATAATGATGGCCCATCCCTCACCTACCCCCTTCAGATAACTGATGGAAACAAGCACCCGAGCTTGAAGGAATATGTTGGAAAATAAAGGAAAGAAAATAAAGGAAAGACCCTCTGATTCCTGGCATCCCTGTCCTCTTTTCAAAAACAGAACAGCAGCATTAATCTTTGGAAGAGTATTTCCCATTATAGGTTTCTTAGAATGTAGCACCGATAAGATACAAAAATGGGACGCTATGTCAAAAGAGTTGGGAGCCATGTTAGACCCCACCCCTTGTGAAGAGTAACAGTAACATTTTTAAAAACCCCGTGTTTCTCACCTATTTGATCAGAATCCATTTTTTCTTTTTTAAATATCATTTATGATTTAGCAGAAGGAAGCAGACATTTGCTATGGTACTGTTTCACAATTATTCTTTAAAAAAAATTTTTTTTTTAAACCAGGCGTGGTGGCTCATGCCTGTAATCCCAGCACTTGGGAGGCTGAGGCAGGAGGATAGCTGTGAGTTCGAGACCAGCCTGGGTACCTAGTGAGTTCCAGGTCAGTCTCAACTACATAGTGAGACCCTGTCTCAAACCCCCCCGCAAAAAAAAAAAAATCTTTTTTTTCTTTCTTTTAAACTAGGTGTGGTGTTGCGCACTCCTGTAATCCCAGGCCTCTGGGAGGTTGATGTAGTAGGATCACAAATTCAAACCCAGACTAGGCAACATACTGAGGCCCTGTCTCAACAATAAAAAATAAAAGGGCTGGAGAGGTTGCTCAGAATGAAGTCCCTAGTTTTAATCCCTAATACCAAATAATAGTAACAATAATAATAATGTCTCTTTTTGTATCACAAGCTATATCACAACAAAATAATGCTGATAAATGGATTTTTATTAGTAGTGTTCCAAGTACATTGTCGCTGCTTGCTATCAGATAAATGGGCAACCCCAGGGATGTTGTAAAACGTGTTGTCTCCTTTCAGATTTCTTAGTAGGTTCCAAAATTGTCTCCCCCTGTAGGTGACACCCTCGTATTCTAGGCAGAATCGCCAAAAAGCGAGTTCCAAAGAATTCTGCTTCTGCAGGATGTTAATCACCCGATGGGACCCGGGATTTAGCTCAGTGCTTCTGCTGCCTGCCTCGCAAGCTCAAGTACCAGAGTTCGATCCCCGGTACCCACCCTCCAAAAAACTCACCCGATGAAGAAATGGTCCTCACCACCGAGAGGGCAGTGTCCGTGCGCCGACCAGGCCCGGGTCACCCACCCCACCGCACTTATACCCACGCGACCTTCAGAGGGGCTGGGTGGCAGGGGGGTTCGGACCTGCTTCCCAGACACCTGCCGGCCCGAACCTGCAGGACCGAGCGGGGGAGGCGGCTCCATGGCTGGGAGTTACAGAGTCACGGGGACGACGGTTCTGCTGATTGCACTGTTCCTGAGGCCCGGAATGAAGCCACCAACGTCTGCCTGACAGTGATCCTGATAGGGATGGGACAGAAGGAATAAAAGGAGGAGTGTGAGGAGATTCAGGGTGCCACCGACAGGGGAACCGTCAGAGCCCGACTTTTCTGACACGATGAGTAAAATTCCTTCAAGGCAACAACTGGAAATGCATTCCATTCCAAGGACATAGGACTGTCAGCCGCCACAGAGCCAAGCCGACTGCGCAGCTCTCACTGCAACGAAATCTCAGAAACTGAGCAACCGAAGCAATTGTTAGCTGACGTGGTGACCCACAGGCCTCTAATTCCAGCACTAGAGAGGCTGAGGCAGGACTCTCACCAATTCAAGGTCAGCCTGGGCTATAGGGCGAGTTCAAGGTGCAACCCGAACTACAAGGACAGTAAGGCCCATCTCAAAGAGCAAAAAATTTAAAAAAAATTTTTTATTTTAAAAATTTGTTTATTTTTTTTTTCAGGGCGGGGGAGGTTTGAGCCAGGGTCTCACTATGTAGTTGAGCCTGACCTGGAACTCACTATGTAGCCCATGCTGGTCTCGAACTCACAGCGATCCTCCTGCCTCAGCCTTCCCAGTGGTGGGATCATAGGCATGTGCCACCACGCCCAGCTAAAAGAAAGAAATTTAAACCTGTGCCTCTTTGTTGAATTTACTCTAGCCTGTTCACTATGTGCCTTGTTACAGAGAATAGCAAATAAGTTTTTTTCTCTTGTGACAATATTTATTCATGGATCCTGGCTGCCCAGAGTATTGTGTTGAAAAAAATTACAGGACGATGAGTAGACTGGGAGGTAAATACAATGTGACTGATTCTTTTTTTTGGTACCAGGATCGAGCTCAGGCCCTCATGCTTGCGAGGCAGGCGCCAGAACCAGTGAGCTAAATCCCCATGATTCTTAATGCCTGTTTTAAGTGTAGCGCTGTGATTGATTGTTGATTGTTGTGGGTGTAGATGAATGGGAGGCATAGAATGCTTGTATTTTTCTTCATAAAAATCAGAAAATAAACTCTTTATGCTTATTTGGTTAGGGAATTAGGACTCAATACATTTACATGTCAAAAGAAGTGGTTAAGATAATTCTGTAGGATCAGGGAAAGGAGAGTTACTTTAAATCATTTAAAGATAAATGGCAGCCAAAGCTGGGTTGGGCCTTGAAGGGAAGGTAGGAAGAAGACTCCTCAGAGAGAATTCTCCTGAGAGACGGTGGCGAACAGCAAACGCCTCAGCTGAGCTCGCAGTCTACAACTGCCCGAATGTATCTCTGCATTCTGACACGGTGTCCGTAAAGGGTATATTCCTATCCTTTATCTAATACAGTGATGTCCAGTAGTAACACGAGCCAGGTATGTAACTTTAAACTTTTTCCGATAGTCACATTTACAAGAGACAGAAGGAAGCTGGGTGTGGTTATGTGTACCTGTAATCCCATGCCTGTGATCTGGGTAGTTTAGGCAAGAGGATCAAAAATTCAAGCCTTGGGCTGGGGATTTAGCTCAGTGGTTCCCTCACCTGCTTTACCAGCGCAAGGTCCTGAGTTCGAGTCCCAGTACCCTACCCCCCCTTAAAAGAAGTTCAAGCCTTGCCTGGGCAATTTAGCAACTCAGGGAGACCCTGTCTCAAAATAAAAAGTTATGAAGGGCTGAGGATATAGCGCAGTGTGAAGGACCTGGGTTCAATGCTCAGTACTGCAGGAAAAAAGAAAAAAAAAAAAAAGAAAAGAGTCTGGGGGCACAGCTCAGTGGTAGAGCAATTGCCTAGCATGTGTGAGTTCCTGGGTTCAAAAAGAGGTGAAAGTAATTTCAATAATATATTTTACGTAACACAACATATCCAAAATACTGTCTTTTCATATAAGCAATATAAAGTTATCCACAGGATTGTTTTCATTGTGTTTTTCATAGTAAGTCATTGACAGGTGAAGTATATTTTACTCGCTGCACATCTCCATACAAAGTAACCACACTTAGAGTTGCTCTGTAGTCTCAGTGGTGAGTGGCTACCATCTAGATAGGATCAATTTGAAATACCACCTTCTAGAGCAGTGGTGGTGAACTTATGTCATGTGTGTTATAGTGTTTTTCTTTTAAGAAAGAAGATGTTAATGTCTGAGTTGTTTTTTCTAAACTAAAACCTCAGAATACAGGGTTTTTTCTTGTTGCTTTTTCTGGTACCAGGGATCGAACTCGGGACCTTGAGCTTGCAAGGTAGGCGGCAGAACCACTGAGCTAAAGCCCTGGCCCCTGGGCAGAAACTTTTTAATGTGATATAATCCCATTTAGTGGTTCTTGCTATTAATTCCTGGGCTATCAGAGTCCTATTCAGAAGTCTTTGCCTGTACCTGTGACTTCAAGTGTTTTCCCTATGTTATCTTATAGCAGTTTCAAACTTTCTGTTTTCGGCGGGGTTTTTTTTGGTTACCGGGGATTGAACTCGGGTCCTTGTGCTTGCAAGGCAGGCCACCGAACCGCTGAGCTAAATCCCCAGCCCCTCAAACTTTCTGTTTTTATATCTAGATCTTTGATCTATTTTGATGGATTTTAGTATAGGAGAAGAGCTAGACATCTAGTTTCAATGTTCTACATGTGTATATCTAGTTTTCCCAGCACCATTTGTCAAAAAAAGCTTTCTTTTCCTTAAAATATATTTCTGCCTCCTTTGTCAAAAATGGCTACAGACGGCAATAGGTACATGGAACTGTTTCTCTGTCTTCTGTTCTATTCTCAATGGTCTTCATGTCTTTTTATTTTTTGTTACAACAGCTTTGAAGTTTGACTAGATACTACACTTGATCTTAGCCAAAAGACCAAGAAGCAATATTGTGATACCTCCAGTTTTGATTTTTTTCTTTAGGATTTCATTTTTTTGCTTTGTTTTGTTTTTTGAGACAGGGTCTTACTATGTAGTTGAGACTGACCTGGAACTCACTATGTAGCCCAGGCTGGTATCGAACTCACAGCGATCCTACTGCCTCAGCCTCCCAAGTGCTGGGATTACAGGCGTGTACCACCACACCTGGCTTCTTTAGGATTTCTTTGGCTATTTTTTTTTCCTGATTCCATATGACTTTTAGGATTATATTTTCTAGTTCTGTGAAGAATATTGGTATTTTGATAGTGATTGAATTAAATCTAGATTGTTGGTAATATTGCCATTTAATGATTTTACTTTTTCTAATCTAAGAATAAAGAATATCTTTCCCTTTTTCACTCGTTAAAATTGTCTTATATGTTTGTCTGTCTTAAGTGTTATATGTTTGTCTGTCTTAAATGTTTAAAGATGTTTGTATGTTTTTGATCAGAATGATGTCAAATGCAAGTGGACTGTTGATTTCTACAACCTGGCTTTATAGGATCAAATAAAAAACTTAAAAGATAATTAAATACAACCTTTAAATTTGGATACGCTCCTGTTGGTGAATAAAGAAGCAGCTGCTCAGAAAATTTATTCTGATCTTTGTTCACTAATGGAAGCTACCAAAATAATTTTCATAGCCTTATAAAAAGATATGCCTTGTTAAATATGTTGTTAAAAATGTCTATATTGGTTATCATCAAAGGTCTGAATTGTAAATATGTTATTGTAACATATTTCTGATGGTTATCTTCACAATATACTATTTTCTATTTAAAACAAAAAACAAAAAAAAAAAAAAAAGGGGAAGATCCTGTTGATACAAAGCTACATTTCAGGACATAAGAATTCATGTCTGGTATACAGGATGTATTTATATTGTTTGACCATGCAGGTTTTCCAGCATATTGTTTGTGATGGTGACCTTTTGGTCTAGGTATTCTCCCTTCTCTTCTGCTCCACCTACTTATGGTTACAGATATGTTTATAGACCTACCACTATCCCTGAACAGCTTGATGCTGGGTTTCCACTGAGGAGACTGGATTGGGACCCCAATACTGGAGCAGCAGAGAGAACTCTAGGATGTGTCTTGGTGCACAAGCAGAGACTTTATTGTCCAGAACAAGGATTTAATGGGACTGGTGAATTAATAAGACATCTCAAGGGTTTTTGGACTGGTCACTCGAATATTCCATGGACTTAAGCTTGTCTGTAGGACTTTGGTGAGCAGATTCACGTTTTCCTTAAACCAACATTTGGAAACCTGCTGTTGCATTGGGAGAAATACGCTTATTGTCAGATGTCAAAGTTACTAGCCTTAGTTTGAATGTTTTTGGCATGGGGCCTCTAATATGTGAAATATCATAAATACTGTGTTATCTCAAATCAGGTTTATATACAGCGCAAAACATTACATGTGCTCATGGACCTTAAGGAAGGGTCCTCCGAAAATTTGGGCATTTACCTCGCTCAGATAAAAAGAGCTTCAATGAGGGTCCGGAAAGTCAAAGACGGGTAAGAGGAAAAGGTTTGACTGATCAACCTAAGACAGGGGCTTCTGTTAAATCTTCATCATGTTATAGGCCTGTAAGACAGATGACCCCAATGATGGGTAAGACAGCCAAATGCTTTTCCCAACCTAAGACAGGCTCGGACATGCCTATACTTTCTCTTAAGCTTCTTCTTGCTATGGAACCAAAGTTTTAAAACAAAAAGGGAGGAATTGTGGGGATCATGAGTATTGGTTGTAAGTATTGTTAACTTTAGTAACTCTATATGTGTTAAGTTTCTCCAGTTTAGCAGGTAGAGTGTTTCCTTTGTGGAATTCCTGAAAGTTACAGTTTCTTGTCTCTGACCTTTAGATGTGTGGTTGTCCGGGTTACTACTACTCACGGTGGGTTGTTTTGGTGAACCTGTTTGCTCTTTTCCTGTGTGACCTTTCAGTTACTATGGAAAACCCATCCCATAATAGTTTGTGGTTTTTTGCTTTAAAAGGCTGGTGCTTGCCGGCAATAAACGCCGCCTTGATCAGACTCTTGTCTTGGCGTCCTTCCTTTCTCTCTGCCCCATCTCCACCCCGCTGCTCTTTCAGGTTTGAGACACTGCTGGACAGTGCTCTGCGTCACCGGCTCGCGACAGCAAACGTATCCTTCTTTATAGCAGAGTAGTAGTCCATTGTATTAAAAGTGTTATTTATCCAGCCAGGTGTGGTGGCACACGCCTGTAATCCCAGCACTTGGGAGGCTGAGGCAGGAGGATCGCTGTGAGTTCGAGACCAGCCTGGGCTGCACAGTGAGTTCCAGGTCAATGTCTCAAACGTATCCTTCTTTAGGCAGAGTAGTACTCCACTGTATTAAAAATGTTATTTGTGCATTCATCCGTTGATGGGCCTTTGGGCTGTTTCCAAGACTTAGCTGTTGCATACTGTGCCGCTGTAAACACGGCTGTGCATGTATCACTGTGGCTTGATGCTTTTCCTTCTTTCAGGAAGATACCAGGAAGGGAAATAGCTGGGTCCTATGGCACCTTTAGTTTTAGTTCTGTGAGGAATCTGCACACTGATTTCCACAGTGGTTGCACCGGTCTGCACTCCCCAGCAGTGCAGCAGGGTTCCGTTCTCCCCACAGCCCTGCCAGCGTTTCTTAACGGTTGATTTCTTCATAGCGGCTGGTTTTTCTGGAGTGAGAGGGAATCTCGGCACTGTTTTCATTTGCGTCTCTCGAATGACCAGTGATGTTTGAACGTTTTTTCATACATTTATTTGCTGTTTCTACTTCTTCATCTGAGAAGTGTCTACTCATTTCATATGCCCCTCTTTGGACTGGATCTTTTAGGTGAGGGGTTCTGATTTTTTTGACTTCTTTACATATTCTAAATATTAGTCATTTGTGAAGAAACAGCTGGCAAAATTTTTTCCTACCCTGTGGGTTATTTCTTCACTCTATTGGTGATTTCTTCTGCTGTGCAAAAGCTTTTTAATAGGATGAGATCCCAGTTGTTGATTCTTTGTGGTAGGGCCTATGCAATTAGGGTTTTGTTCAAAAAGCCTCTGCCTATACCAATGTCTTTGAGAGTTCTACCTATCCTATCTTCCAGCAAACTTAGTGTTTCTGTTTTAATATTTAGATCTTTGATCCATTTTGACTTTAGGTCAGTGCATGATGAAAGATATGGGCCCTGTTTCAGTCTTTGGTATGTGAAAACCCAGTTTTTCCAGCCCCATTTATTAAAGAGGCTCTCTTTCTTCCAGGGAAGGTGTTTGGCTCCTTTGTCAATGATAAGGTGGCTCAGTAGGTCTGGAGTTGTTTCTGCAACTTCTAATCTGTTCCATTGATTCCCAGATGTCTTTTTTTTTTTGCCAGTACCTTGCTGTTTTAATTTTTTTAACTTAAAAATGTTATTATAATAGTAAACATGTTTAGTACATAATGTTTCCATTCCTTGTGTGGAGTTGGTACACATACACAATATATTTCAATTCCTTTTTCCATGCTGTTTTTATCACCATAACTTTGTAGTATAATTTCGAGTCAGGGATTGTGATGCTGCCTGCCTTGCCTTTGTTGCCCAGAATTGCTCTTGTTATTCTAAGTCTCTTCTGAGTCCAAATGAATTTGGGGACTCTTTTTTCTAATTCTGTGACATACACTGTTGAAATTTTTATTGGAATTGCATTAAATCTGTGTAATGGTTTTGGAAGTATGCCCATTTTCACTGTATTGGTTCTTCCTTCCCAAGAATGAGGGATGTCTTTCTATTTTCTGATATCCTCTTCAGTCTCCCTTTTGACAGTACTGTAGTTTTCATTGTTGAGGTCTTTTACTTCCTTCATTAAGTTGATTCCTAGGTATTTCTTTCTTTCTTTCTTTTTTTTTTTTTTTGGATGCTGTTGTGAAAGGTGCTGTTTCCCTATTTTGTCTCTCAGTGGGTTTGTCATTCATGTACAGGAAGGCTATTGATTTTTGACTGTTGACTTTGTATCCAGCTATCCTACTGAATTTGGTTATTAATCTAAAAGTCTTTTGGTGGAGCTTTTGGGGTCTTCTGTGTAGAATACCGTGTTATCCACAAATAATGATAATTTAATTCTTCCTGTCCTATCCTTATTCCTTTTATTTCTTTCTCTTATCTAATTGCTCTGGCTAATGTTTCCAGAAGTATATTGAACAAGAGTGGTGACAGTGGACACCTTTGTCTTGTTCCTGATTTTCGAGTAAAAGCTTTCAGTTTTTGTCCATTTAGTATGGTTTTGGTTGTTGATTTGTCATAGATGGCTTTTATCAGATTGAGATAAAGACCATCGGTACTAATTTTCTGTAGGGTTTTTTTTTTTTTTTTAAATCACAAATGGGTGCTTGACTTTGTCAAATGCTTTTTCTGCAACTATCGAGAGGATCATATGGTTTTTGTCCTTGGCTCTGTTAATATAGTGTATTACATTTATTGATTTGCATTTGTTGAACCATCCCTGGGATGAATACTTGGTCATGGTGTATAATCTTCTTGATGATTTGCTGCTTTCTGTTTACCAGCATCATATTGATGATTTTTGCATCTATGTTCATTAGGGAGATTTGGCCTGTAGTTCTCTTTTTTGGGTGGCTCTTTCGCTGGTTTTGGTGTCAGGGTAATGCTTGCTTCCAGGAATGAACTTGGAGTGTTGCTTCCCTTACAATTTCACTAAAGAGTTTGAGAAGTAGAGGCATTAGATCTTCTCCAAATTTCTTGTAGAATTCATCAGTGAATCTGTCCAGGCCTGGACTTTTCTTTATCATTGGGTTAATTACATCTTCAATTTTATTGGCTGATATTGATTTATTTAGAATTTTTGTATCTTCTTGATTCAGTTTTGGTAATTCACGTGTATCTAGGAATCTGTCCACTTCTTCTCTGTTTTTCATCTTATTAGAATACAGCTTCTTGAAATAGATGTTGAGGATCTGGATTTCTGCAGGATCCGTTGTGATTCCACCCTTTTCATTCCTAGTTACATGGATTTGTGTCTTTTGTCTCTTTTTTTTTTTTTTGGTAAGGTTGGTTAAGGGTTTGTCAATTTTATTTAATCTTTCAAAAAAACCAACTCTTCAGTTCATTGATTTATGTATTTTTTTTAAGTCTCCACTGGATTAATTCCTGCTCTTGTTTTTATAATTTCCTCCCTTATATAAACTTTGGGCTTCACTTGCTAAGAAGAAGACCCATTTCTGTGCACGGTTAGTTTATTCTAGGTTTCATAAAGAGTGAGTCAGAGTGACAGGGTAACCTTGACCGGTTCCTCAAAACTTTCTCCAAAGTATTTTGGCTAAAACCAAAAGCAAAAACAGTGCTAAGGATGTAATAACCATCTTTTAAAGGGGCAGCGGCTTTCTTCCCCACAAGTACAGGAGTTTGCCCTAAAAGTGCCTGGTCTCTTAGCTGCTAACAGCTTATCTGACCCAGCAGCATACAATTGAGTTTGTTACCAACCCTCCCTCCAGAACAATTCACAGATCTCGGGAAGGCAGTTTACTTATGATTACTGATTTGTTATGAAGATATAACTCCGGAAGAGCCTGATAGAAGAGTGTGGGCCAAGGTAGGGGAGAAGGGGCTCCGAGTCTCCACGCCCTCTCTGGGAACACAACTCTCCCAGCATCTCCATTTGTGTAGCTGATAGCTCTCTAAATGCTTGCTTTATCTCTCTATCTCTCTCTCTCTCTCTCTCTCTCTCTCTCTCTCTCTCTCTCCTTCCTTCCTTCTTTTTCTTTTTGTACTGGGGATTGAATTGAGGGCCTTCACATTGAGTTACAACCCCAGCCCTTCTTAATTTTTATTTTGAGACAGGATTTTGCTGAGTTGCTAAGTTGCCCAGGCTGGGACCCACCTTGCCATCCTCCTGCCTCAGCTGGGGATTACAAGTATGTGCCACCACGCTAGGCTGGCTTAGGATCTTATGGAAGTTCTATCACTGTAGTTGCGACTGCTTAAATCATTCCTGATAGGTGACTGCACTCAGACTCTCCAGCTTTGCTGTTATCTTGGGTGTCCAGGCTGGGCCTAAAGATTCCAACCTTCTAATCATATAGCTGATCCCTTCCCGATAGCCATGAAGCTATCTAGGGTTCCACCCAAGAGTCACCTTATTAGCAGTAACTCAGATATGATTGAAAGGGGGTTACGAATAACTAAAGGCATCCCTCTCACCCCATCACTAAGGAGATTCCACGGGTCGTACTACATATGTGTCATGAGTTGGGGAGAAAGACCAAATACGTACCTTTTCTTATGGCGCAGTGTCACAGGGAGAAAGGAGAAGCAGAGCCTTTGTTTTCCTCTGGATCTCTGCTTCCCGGGGCTGCTATCTGGGCTTCACCTCCCAATGTTAAGACCTGGGCCGACTTGTTTACCAGGTGCAGCAGGGACTCTGGGCTCTGGGAACACCGCCTTTGACTTTTGTCCTTCCCGCCCTGCAGCAGTGAATCCCTGGGTTGCCTTGCAGTACCCATTAAGCGGTTCTGGGACACACATGGTATACGGAGGCCAGGGAACAGGAGCGAGTGTCGTGCAGGGACAGGGGTGTGCTAAACTCACAAACGATATTGCAGCACCACGGGGCTGGTAACAGCGGAGAGATTAATGTCTCCTAGGCTCAAAGATCAAGGGGAGAGAGGGATGTCTGTGGGAGAAAGCTGCAGGTGTAACCACCCAGGCAGCCTTGTGCTCTCCCAGCTGGTGGTGTCTCCACATGGGTAGAATCAACCAGAAGATTGAGGATAGGACACCCTCCTGGTATGGTCCATTTAGGTCCGTCCCTGAGCCCAGAGCTGGCTGGAGGGGTGGTGCAGGGTGGATTTGGAGGGGCCAATGGCAAACAACCAATGCACATGCACACACACGCACACACACTCACACTGTCCCCATTTGGCTTCTCCGCGGCCCAGTAACACCGTTTGGTCTGCATTTGAGAGATTACTGTGAAATCCTTTCATAGGTAGAAAACAGACTGTTATGATTATTGTTGCTTCGTCTTACTTTGCAGCAATATACCTGTAAGAAAGGTCATGCTATCCATGCATGATGGTGCAAGCTTGGAATCCCAACATTCTGGGAGGCTGAGGCAGAAGGGTCATGTTTGAGCCCAGCCTGAGCAGCTTAGTGACCTAGCAAGATCCTGTCTCAAGTGTAAAATTAAAAATGAGCTGAGGACATAGCTTAGTGGAAAGGCCCTCAGTTCAATCCCCAGTAGTGGGGAAAAAAAAAATGTATTAAATAAAGGCACGGGAGAAGAAAGATTTTGCTGTATCACTATATCAGAGACAGGCAAGTTATAGGTCAGCCAAGTACAGTTAGGGGCCTGTTTTTTGTTGTTGTTGTTTTGTTTGGTTTTGGTTTTCTGAGACAGGGTCACACTATGTAGTTGAGACTATGTAGTTGTAGGACAGGCTGGTCTCAAACTCACAGCAATCCTCCTGCCTCAGCCTCCCGAGTGCTGGGATAACAGCTGTGAGCCACCACGCCCAGTTTAGGTGCCTGTTTTGGCAAATAAATGCTCATTGAAACGCAGCCCATTCACTCACTGAATTCATCTGTGGCTGTGGCAGCACTGAGGAGTTGCAACAGACACCCCACAAAACCTAAAACATTTTTTCCTGCAGCCTTTTGTGGCAAGGCTGACCCCTATGTATACTCCAGGTAGCAGGCAGGATCAGCTGTATTCTTAGTTGGTCTTGTTGCAAAATGAAGTACAGAGCTTCTTGTTCTGAATCCAGTAAGTATCTCGAGATGGCCTTAAACAAAATGGAAAAGTCCTAAGCAAGGGCCAGGTGTGACTGCACAGTCCACACCTTGGTACCAAAAATCCTCCTGAGAGGGTGTACAGAGCAGGAGGATGGATGCTCCGGGTGTGGCATATGGGGGCAACAGTTAGTGACTCAGGGGAATGCCTGTGTGGGTCTTCAGTCCCATGACCGCAGGCTAAGTTATGTGTCTTTTTTTTTTTTTTTTTTGGACACAGGGTCTCACTATGTAGTGCAGGCTATCCTTGAACTCACAAGTAGCTGAGGCTGACTCACAGCAATCCTCCTGCCTCAGCCTCCTGTGTATCTCTTTTTTGTTTGTTTTTGGTACCGGGGAATCTGACTTGGGACCTTCCACTTGTGAGGCAGGCAGTGGCACCACTGAGCTAAATCCCCGGCCCCAGCCTTTATGCATCTTGTCTTATATCTGTGACGTGGTTAAGATTGTGACAATTTCTTGCAACAGAAGTTCTTCCTTTCTTTTTTTTCTTTCCTTGCATCAAACAAGGGCCTTGCACGTACTAGGCAACCACTGTGCTTTTATCACTGAGCTACATCCCCTAGTACTGTTTTGTTTTTAAAACTTTATCTTTGCCATCTACTGTATTGCAGGTGTGCAGTAGATCTCTTGGCTTCTCTTAGAGTTCTATTCATTTTTCCCCCTTTTGAGACAGGGTCTCCCTATGTAGTTCAGGCTGGCTGTGAACTCACTGTGTGGCCCAGGCTGGGTGTGACCTCACAGTGATCCTCCTGCCTCAGCCTCCTGAGTGCTTGGATGACAGGTGTGCACCACCACACCTGACTAGAGTTCTATTCATATAATTTTTTTGGGGCCGGGGATTTAGCTCAGGGGTTTGGTGGCCTGCCTTGCAAGAGCAAAGACCCGAGTTCTATAAAAAAAAAAAAAAAAAACCAACATAATTTTTTTTGCAATACTCTACGGTAAGTTTGGTAAACACGGAATTAAAGCCTTCTTTCTTCATGTTGTAGGTTTGAGGTTAGGTCCTCATATCATCTTGACAAAACCAAGAAATACAAAAGAAGATTCTCAGCACTCCAGAAGGCTAATTCCCCAAAAGGCTAATTACGGTTGTAAGATTTTTTTTTTTTGAGGGGGTTACGGGGGATCAAATTTGGGTCCTTGTGCTTGCGAGGCAGGTGGTGGCACCACTGAGCTAAGTCCCTGGCCCTGCACAACTTACGTTCAAAGAACTCACGTGTGCTAATAATCACAGGGCCTGAGGCTGAAGTAATACCTATGCTTTCTGGCCAGAGAGCCTACAAGAAGAATTCAGGACCAAGGGATGTAGCTCAGTGGCAGACTATGTGCTTAGCCTGTGCAAGGCTCTGCCTTCAATTCCCAGCACCTCCCAACAACCAAACCAAAACACGATCAAAAAAGAAATTTGTTCCTCTTTCTACGCTCTTCATGTGGTTTTCAGGTAGGGCCTGTTTTGAGTGTCAGGTAACACAGGGTTCAACTTCAGCTGTCAACTGTCACTTACCAGCTGTATGGCCATGGAACAATTTAGTTACTAAGCTTTCTGCATGTAATTTCTTCCTACATAAAAATGGGAATTTGAGCCACGTGTGGCGGCCATGCCTATAATCCCAGCACTCTGGGAAGCTGAGACAGGAGAATTTGAAATTCAAGCCCAGTATGGACAATTCAGTGACTTCGTGGACCTTATCTCAAAATGTAAAAAAAAAAAAATTTTTTTTAAAGAGCTCCGTGGTACGGCCCCTGCCTCACCAGCACAAGGTCCGGGGTTCAATCCCTGGTACTGGATAAAAGGGATAGAAATATAGCTCAGTGTTGTGATCCTAGATTCGATCCCCAATATAAACACAGAACAAAACAAAAACAAAAGAGAGATTTGCTAATATTTACTTTCCAGAGCTTGAGGCATACAATGGTAAGAAATAAATACAATAAAAATTTATAAGATGGAAGAAGCCAGGAGGGAGGGGAAGGGAAGGCAGAAGAAAAAGAACCGAGATGTATTAGTCCATGTACCAGCTCCGCATAATGGATGCAATCATTATGTACTATAAACATATGCTAATAACATTTTTTTTTTCTAGGATCCTTCTCTAGTGTTTGCTGGGAGCAAACACTTCCCAAATGCTTGTGGATGATTTGGAGATTAGACTATTCTTT
Organism: Fukomys damarensis; assembly: GCF_012274545.1. Taxonomy (NCBI): domain Eukaryota; kingdom Metazoa; phylum Chordata; class Mammalia; order Rodentia; family Bathyergidae; genus Fukomys; species Fukomys damarensis. The sequence goes on along the minus strand of NW_022900946.1, from coordinate 9,248,937 downwards.
TTCTGCAATTGTATTATTTCATATTCTTGCTTTCCTTACCCGAGGTGATGTAATACTCAACCATCTGCTGCTCTCTCATTTAAAGCCACAGCAAGCCATGTTTATTCTGAGAGCCTCTTCCAAGGCCTGGCAAGGAGGATCCCCTGAGAGGTGGTATGCCTGGGGACTGGCCAAACACCATGCCCAGCTAAGTGACCTTCAAATTATTTTTGCACAAAAGACCTTATAGAGCAAGCCCTCATTTGCTTCTGTACTGTGGGGTTATTTTAGTTATAATGTATGTCGCAGTCTACTAAAGAGGCCAAATGGTCCTATTTCAGCAAGAGGTCTGAAATGAAATATTGATTCTCCTACTTGGTAGTTTTGTTTTTAGCAAGAGTTAAAGCTGAACATGTTGCCATACACCTGTAATTCCAGCACTCTGGGAGGCTGAGGCAGGAGTATTGCACCTTTGAGCCCTGCCTGAGCGACTGAGTGAGAACCTGTGTTAAAATAAAAAATAATTTTAAAAAGGGCCTGGGATTTAACTCAGTGCAAAGGCCCAGTGTTCAGTCTCCAATACTGAAAAACAAACAAAGAGTTAAGCTTGTGGCCAAGCACAGTGCTGTGTGCCTGTAGTCGCTGCATGCAGGAGCCTGAGATGGGAGTTCATCTGGGCCCAGGAGATCAAGACCAACCTGGGCAACACAAGGTGTGAGACTCCATCATCTCAAAAAAAAGTTACGGACTAGGGATTTAGCTCAGTGTTGTGGGTGTCTGCCTCGCAAGCACACGGTCCCGAGTTTGATCCCCGGTACAAAAAAGAAAAAGTTGAACTGTAATACCTGATTGCTTCTAAGACAGGCTTCTCACATAATCGGCTGATTGTTATTTAAAATAAATGACCAGGGGAAGTACAGGGGCAAGCAGCTGCACGGTAGGGTGGGTTCTAGCCTCAGCTCTATTGGTGTCCTCTGCAAACCTCTGCTTTGTCATATGTAAATGAGAATTAAAAGAGCAACCAAGTTTATGGTCATCCTGAAGATTCAATAAATGATAAGCCACTTACCTTATGCTCTTAGCACCTTGCGAGTAATGAGTAGTAAAAGCCCAATAAATATTAACTATTGTTATTTATGCATTGTTTGATGATGATGATGATATGTTCATTGTCAGATTTGGGTGACTTCCCAGTGTAACCATCTTTAAAAGGTGGACTCTTTCTTTTAGAGATAAATTGCTTCTCCAAACTCCCCTATGCCAAGGGTGGAATAAAGCACTACCCCCTCCTCTCTTCTGCTCAGTGGAATGGATAGAAATGTAGATGTTTCCCCGGGAGGTCAGAGTCAAGCAACCGGGGCAGAAGCCGAGAGGAAAGGAGCCAAGAGGGCCAGGGAGGATCAAACAAGCACGGAGCCATCTACTAATCGTATCCCTTCTGCCCTCTTTTCCTTACTGTGAAAGGGCCTTCCACACCTGTACAGGATGAGGCAGTGGTCTATGGCAGTGTGAGGCCCCTCCTGTCTCCCTGGAGCCAGCTTTGAGTAAAGCCCTTTTCCTTTTGACCCCAGCTCCTGGATTTTTTTTTTTTCCTATTGTTTTTGGTTTTGGTTTTCTTTGGGGTAGGAGGAGGCCTGAGATAAAGGCAGCACCTCTCTAACTTCCCACCCCTCACCACTAATGTCCTTTTCTTGAAGCCAGTCCTTGTGGGCCCTGACTTTAGGAGAGCTGTTTAAGAAGGCTGGAGTTAGGAGAAAACCAGGGGAAACACAACAGAAGCTATGCGCTGCTGCGCACAGTGACAAGAGCCTGTAGTCCCAGCTACCTGGGAAGCTAAGGCAGGAGGATTGTTTTAAATCGAGGAGATTGAGGCCAGCCTGGGCAAAATAGCAAGACTTTGTTGCTTAAGGGAGAAGATGGAAGAAGGGGGGGAAAGAGGGAAGGGGAGGAGGAGGGGAGAGGAAAGGGGAGGAGAAAGGGAGGGGAGGAGAGGGAAGAAAAAAAAAGTGAAAAAAATTTGAGAGGCTCCTACTAAAAGGAAGGTGCAGTGTCTCTGGCCAGACAGCACGCAGAGTAAAAGGACCCGCTTCCGCGTAATCCGATTCTTCCGAAGCACATTTACTAGGCACAGGAAAGAAGTATTCATATAGAAGACCTTTCAAAGTGTTAAATGATACCTGTATAAATCATAGGTGGCACAGACTTGCTTCGGGGGATTTTAGTTACGTAATTTGCATCTTATTTACATATCGCCCGATACTGCTTTCATCCTGGGAAGCCCAGGAGCTGGCTTCCTTGGAATCGCCATGCCAGTCGTGGGACAACTCGGGGCCAAATGAGATGACTCTTAGCCAGGTTTCCTCCACTTTAAAGTGGCATCGCCCTATGTTTATTGTGTGGAAATAACGTAGGCCACTGGGCACGCGGCTTGTGTTCTTACTGGTGAGAAGTTGGTTAGTGTCTATCACCTGAGATAACTCCATGTGGAGGTTTCTAATGTGTCATGAGGTTTCCCAGCCAAACTTCTGTAACAACTTGAAAACTGCCTACAAAAATAGCAGTTGCAGCAAGAGTCTGACCTGCAACAAAGACTTCTTAGCTGGGAGCTGAGACAAGAAGGTTGCTAAGTTTTTATCATCTTTCGAAAAGACATCATGTCTCTGTGATAAAAGTTTGCTTTTAACTTGGTCTTTTTACAAAGCTCATGTATGGAGCTGGTTTAAAGGGGAATGGATAAAATAAAATTTACCTTTAAAACAGGTTTGTGTTTTTAAAATTACCCTTGGGCTGGAGTTTCTTGTCTAAGAGTGAGTTTCCTTAATTTTTGGTGCTTAGCTGGGTACTAGATATAGGGTTTCGAGAAAACAGAGAGAGTGTCTTACCTTTTACTTATTCTGGAAGCAGATCTGAGAGACTGAGAAATTTGGAATCTAAGAGAATTCTGGTGGTTAAAGGCACTGGGATTGTTCTGTGTTCAATTTTGACGCCAGGGTCTTTCAGGAGTTAGGAAAGGATGGAGTAGCTCATAGTTTTGTTTTTGTTCAAACACAGGGTTTTGCTGTATTGTCCCGGCTGGCTTTGAAGTTGAGCTCCTACCTCAGTCTCCCAACTTGCTTGGATTTGTATACAGGTGACACTACATCTGCCTTACTTCAGTTTTTGAGGCTCTGAAGTGTCTTAAAATTTTTAAGAAATCTATGTTGGGTGAAAAACAAAAATGACTCAGGAGGCTGAGGCAGGAGGATTGCAGTGAGTTTAAGGACAGCGTGAATTATACAGCAAGATCTTTTCTCAAAAAAACTAACCATAGTAGCTAAGTAAATTGCAGGGACCGACGGCTTAGCCTGGTGGTGGAGTGTGCTTAGCCTGTGTAAAGTCTTGGGCTGTGCTGTGATTATCTGCTCACCACCACGCAATAGTGGAATTTTATGAAGTCCTGGTGCACAGTCCCTCCGGGGAGAGGCCTGGTGAGGGTGCACAACTGAAGAATCTGGGGTTCCTTCCTGGGTGGGTGGTCCAGGCCTCTTCGTGCGTCCTCAGTAGTCAACAACATCAAAGGCTTACGTCTGAGGCTGTTGACGGACATGAAGTTGGAGCTAAATGTCCGTTCTGTCCCTGCCTGAGACACATCCCATGCCTGGACCTGCTGCCACCCTCTGGGTGACCGTGGGCAGGCTGTGTAGGTTCTATTGGCATCCAAGTACGTATCTGTAAAATGCCTCATGGGTGCTTGCCTCACGGTGTGATTTGGGAGACTCAATCTTATTGACCGTTTGTGAGGTACTGGTAAATGCTCAAGAAATATTAGCTTGAGTCAGCCACTAGAAAGTATCAGAGCCAGGACTCAAAGCCTTGACCCTAGTCTTTTTAATTGGTGTGTGTGGGTCACTGCTCCACGCTAGGAATATTCATTTCTTGTTCATTCAATATGTTTACCAAATGGTCACTTTGTAAACATTTTTTTTTTATTTTAAAAATACAGCACCTGTTCTTTACCCTAATGAGGAAAATATCAAGAAGCAAAGAGGAAAACATCACCCATAATCCATCCATCAGAGCCCTTCCACTTTAGGTAATTATAACAAAATTTTTTCTTCTTTTTCTCCTATGAACACTCCTACCTCTTCCTCCTGCCCCACTGTTGAGGACTACATGCAGGGCTTTCACACTAAACTGCATTTCCAGCCCTTTCATTTTTCTGTTTTGAGATGACGTCTTGCTAAATCGCTACATTGCCCAGGCTGGGCTGTTGCAATCCTCCTGCCTCAGCCTCCTAGAGTGCTGGGGTTACATTTGATTTTAAAACCATGTTGAGGCCATAGTAGATGTTCATTTTGGAATCTTGTGCATTTTTGTTGTCTTTGGTTTAACATGTTAACATAACACTTTTCCAATTTCATTAAAAATGCTTCATAAATATAATTTTAAATTACTTTTTCAGATGGAGTCTTACTCTGTTGGCCAAGTTAGTCCTGAACTCTTAAGTTCATGATCCTTCTGTCTCAGCTTCCTGAGTAGCTGAATTTACAGGTACCCACCACCAGAGCCAGCTTAAAAATACAGGTTTTTATGATCATAGAAAATATCAACTCTAAATGTACTATTTCCTAATCTGTTTCTATTGTTTGTCCATGGGAAAATCCACTCCCCCGCCTTTGCTATTTAGGAATCTAACAGGGCTGGGATTACAGCTCAGTGGTAAACCATTTCTTAGCATACACAGGGCCCTGAGGCCAATCAAACTGAGATGAATACTTTTTTAACTGTCTTGTTCCATGGTTTGGATAACGTCCACTTTGTCTTGTAAATTGCAGATTTCCCTCATGGGACTTGGAAGTTGCTATCCTCCTACCTCAGCCTCCCAGGCACTGGGATTACAGGTGTGTGCCACTGTGCATGGCTTTAGGGCCTCACATTTAAGGACAGAGGCATTTAGGCTTATGCATGTGCAAGGCCCTAAGTGTGGGTGCCTCCTTAAATTGTGCACCGTTGGCATTGGAGTTATTTAACTGCCAGTCTCAATACTGGCAGAAACAAACACAGAAATGGCACTCCAGGTGGAGGCATCAGCAAGTGCCAAAGCCCACAGGCTGGAGAAGCTTGTAATGTTCTGGTGAAAGGAATTTGGTCCGTGTAACAGGGACACAGTGGAGAAAGGCAAACAGAACCAGAGGGAACAGATTCACCAAAAGAAATAATGGGAACAGTTTGAAAGATTTGAGAGCATTCAGGTTTGACATATAGTTTTCAATACTCAAATAGTGTTTAAAACTGGGACTCGAATCTTTTCTTCAATAGTGTAGCATTGTCTTTATAATTCACACATACTGTACTGGCAAGTGGGCTTGAAGGGTACTAGGAACCTTTTCAGTGCCGAAGGGCTTTCACCTGTGGTTCTCAATCTTGGTTGCCTGTTAGAACGCCTTGGAGAGGTTAAAAAAAAAAAAAATCAAACTACTAATGCCTGGGCCTGTGCCAAGGGACCCTGTCTCAGTGGGTCTGGATGAAGCCTAGGTGTGGGGAATCTATTGTGAAGACAAAATTGAGAACCACTGTTAAGATTCTGCTCTAGAGGTCAATTGCCCTGGGATATCTGCAATGTAGATGTTTATTGATTGATGATTGATTGGTTGATTTTGCAGTGCTGGGGTCCAAACCCAGGCCTTTGTTCATTCAAGGCAAATGCTCTATTGCTGAGCTGTATCCACAGGCCCAGAGTCCAGATTTGATATCTGCTTTGTATATTCTTTGTAATGACAGGTCTGGGTTTTATTATAAGAAGAATAAGACGTGGTTGATAGGCTGTAGGTAGCATGATAGCATGGTCTAATTTTTATTTTAAAGACAATTACTTGGACAATGTGCAGTAGGTCTCTTTAGGATAGATTACCAGCAGTAGAATTACTGGGGGAAAGTATATTAATGATTTGGATACACACTGTTAAATTGTTTTCAGGAAGTTTCTGCCAAGTGACGCTCTCTGCTCTCATGCTACTCCTTGGCCAACACTAAGTGTTTGCAAGGGTTAATTATTTCTATGGGAAAAGAAAAAAATAAGAAATTGAGCAACTGGACACAGCCTCTGCCAGTAACCTTTATTTTCCTCCCGCTTCATTGTTCAAAATATGCAAATGGTCCAATGCCCCAGAACAATCATAGACTTGGTTTTTAGCTAACATTTATAGATTGCTTACTATGTGACAGGCACTGTAAGAAGTACTTTGCACACAATAAGTCTATGCACTCTCTCAATATCCCTAAGAAGCTAGTACTATTGTTTAATTAATTAATTTATGTATACATATTTATTTTATTTTATTAATTTATTTTTTGTGGTACCAGTGATGCAACTCAGGACCTTGCATTGGCCAAGCAGGCATGGTGCCACTGAGCTACATCCCCAGCCCACTATTATTTTATTTTTATTTTGTGGTGTTTGGCATCAAATCTAGGAGCCGTTAGGGTCAGGGGTTTGGCTCAGTGCTTCTGCTGCCTGCCTCGCAAGCGCTAGGGTCTGAGTTCGATCCCTGGTACGGAAAAATATCAACCAAACAGACAGAAAACCAAAAGAGCCAGGAGCTTGTCAACACTCCTTCCTCTTATGTGGTAAAATCATAATTTGAATTCAGAACCATTGCTTGAGTTACTCTGATGTTATTTTGTGATTTGGAAAGGTTAGAGGATGCCTAAAAATGTTCTCAAAGATCTAAATGTCTGGTTATTCTGCTGTTAATCATTTTTTTTTCATCATAAAGCAAACTTTTAAAAATTTTTTCTTTTTTTATTAGTACGTATTTGCCATACATAATGATTACATTCCTTGCGGGGAGTAGGCCCATGTACATAACACATCTTAGTTCTTTTTTTTCATTCACTCTCTCTATTTCTCTTCCTTCCGTTAGTCCTTTTCCCACTTGCAAAAGATCAGTCTCCCTATTTCCTATTATCTATTTTTAATTGTAACTTTTATTTATATTTTGGGTTTCTCATATAAGAGAAATTCTGTGATGTTTCAATTGTGTGTCTGATTTATTTCACTTAACATTATAGTTTTTCTGGGTGTGATGATGCATGCCTGTAATCCCAGCACTCAGGAGGCTGAGAAAGGAGGATAACTTTGAGTTTGAGGCCAGCCTGAACTGCCTAGCAAGACCCTGTCTCAAACAAAACAAACAAAACAAAAAAATCCAAACCAAAATATTATAGTCTCAAGTACATCCATTTTCTTACACATGTCTCAGGTTTCTCTTCTTTGTGGCAGAGTAGTGCTCCATTGTGTAGAAATGGCACAATTTCTTTATCCATTCATCTGTTGATGGACATATAGGGCACCTCCAACAATCAGCGTTCACGAATTGTGTTGCTATAAACATGAGTATGCACGTATCCCTGTAATATATCATCTTAAAACTCTTTTGGGAAGATACCTTCTAGGGGAATTGTTGCTGCCTATTTTGAAATCTGAATAATTGACATAATTTGAGCATTGCAGCATTATTTTCATCAACTTATTTTGATCAACTATTAAGAAAATCAAAACGATTAACTGGCCAAGTTATCCGTTTGTTCATAGGCCTGAGGGTCCCAAAGAGGAGGGTACATAAAAAGTAAAGAATCAGAGGAAAAGCATGGAAGGAAGCTCAGACTTTTTAACTCAGAACAGACTTCGGGGAAAGGGGCATCTCTGACCTGACTAAGAGACAGGTTTTCAGGATGAACAGAGGAGATATTGAGCAAGAGTACACACTGTAGTCATTTCTTACAGTAAGTTCACCTCCCAGACCCTTACTCTGAGTTCCTTGAGGGTAGGGCCTGGGTCTTGACAACTTTCCTGTCCTCAAATGCTTAGTTAATAAGTGCTCAATGAATTTTACTGAATAATAAATTGCAGCTAGACTGTACATTAAAGTTACATAGCCTATTTAGAAATGGGAAGAAAGGAGCTAAAGGTGTAGGGAAGGTGGGACGGGTAGGGGAAGGGTAATAAGGGAAAAGAAAAAAATGTGAGATAATGAAAAGATGGAAATAAAGTGTTTGTAGATGGGGAGGGGAGGAGGGGGTGAAGGGAGGGCAGGGGTAAGGGGAAAAAATGAGAATCAAGACTTGTCATGTAGAGGTACAAGATCCCAACAATGAATGTAACTGTACTGTCTCCCTAAAATGTACCAATAAACTCAAAGATGAAAAAAAAAAGTTACATAGCCTAGAGGCTGGAGATTTAACTCAGTGGTTCTGCTGCCTGCCTTGAAAGCACAAGGACCCAAGTTTGATCCCTGGTACCAAAAACAAAAAACAAAAAACAAAATAGTCTATTCATTGTTGCTTATGCAATTAAACATCAGCTACAAACAAAACAAGAACACCTTGTTTTAAGTATGCTCCAAAGTTGGCAGGTAACACTACGCCTGGCTAGGACAATCTTACAGGTCTTTTTTTTTTTAACAGACCATAGGACCCCCCCCCTTTTTTTTAAACAGACCATAGGACCTTTTCTCGTATATACCCCTCAGCAAGAAGAAGATGGGCAATTTGAGAGTATCCAGGACATTTCAGGATGGAATGTGTTCATGTGGGATATATCTCTCTTCATTCAACAAATTCATTCAGTTTTATTGAACTTATTTATTTGTTGTTGTTGTTTTTCTGGTACTACGGATCGAACTCAGGTCCTTGTGCTTGAGAGGCAGGCGACGGAACCACTGAGCTAAAGAACTTATTTATTAGTATGACTTTTTTTTTTTTTCTTTTCTTTGCTGGAGATCTAACCAAGGGCCTTGCGGATGATAAGCAAACGCTTCTCTATGAACTACTTCTCCAGACCACCCCTATTTATCACAGAGGTAAGGGATCAAGCACGGGCATGACCAGTTCCTAGTGGAACTTTTTGTGAATGCCCATGGAGATACTTAACTTTCCATAATGAGGTGCTTTTGGTAAGCATTTTTAATTACACAAGAGATGTAACAAATTGATAGGTTAAGACTCCTTATGCAGACTAGGTTACAGCACTTGCTTAATATGTACCTTATCCAACTTTTTAAAAATGTACCTGCATTCACATAATGTATCAGGTACTTAGTAAATTATTTCGAGGAAGTTTATGTTTGTGGGCGTGGACAGTGCTCGGTTGCCCCCCCCCACGACTCTTTAGGCTGGGAAAGGTGGGCAACTGTTAGGGTAAGAGAATTTCAAAGCACATTTTGTTTTCTGGCGTAGGGGATAAAACCTAGGGCCCTGCGCACAGGAGGCACATGCTTGAACCCTAGCTGTTTAAAATACATTTTAAATTTCATGAAACAGTTTAGTGGTCGTGGCTTTTTACACTATGTGAAGGGTTCAGGACTCAATGAGTACACTCGGTGGGCTGGGAAGGTGCCTATGCACACCCTCCGGCTTTTATTACGTATTTTCACTTTTCCCTCGGGACCGTGAGCAGGTAAGGGCAGGTGATCTTGAAGGGCACGCAGGTGCATGCAGGCGCAAGGGCATCAGCGCCCCTCACCGCAAGTCCTTGATTGGACGCTGTCTACACGTGACTGCTCCGCCTCTGGGGTCAGGTGCTTTCCAGGGAGCGTTGGAGAGGGTGTGTGCTTAGAGGCCGGGGTGGAATCCCCTCTCCCGTGATCCCCCGCGGCGGTGCCCACACAGCAGCGCGGTAGGCAGGGAGTGGAAGGCGAGCCCCAGGGCTCGGAGGGCGGCCACACCTCATCACGCCC
>NW_022900946.1:9209454-9238619 GCF_012274545.1 Fukomys damarensis | reverse complement strand
GAGGCGCGGCCTAGGCCCTCCACCTCCCGGGGGCCGGGCGCGGCTTCCTGGGTCTCCTCCCTCCCGGGCTGGGGAAGGAAGGCCGCGGGGAGGCGAGGCCTAATACCTCCTCTCTCTGCGTTTCAGTCCCCCGCGGGGCTCTGGTTCAGGGGTTGGGTCTGGGAAGGTGGAGAAAGAGGTCTGCAGGCGTGGGCATTCCAGGCCCCCACCCCCAAGTTTAGATTTGAATTGAGTTGTGCTGAGCGTCCTGGATGCTTCTTGTTACCCATTAACTTCCTCCGTCCCTCACCCTTCCAGTTCCCACGTGAGGGACCTCCTTAATCTGCGTTCCCTTTCTTTGACTCCCACGTTTTTTTTTTGGAACCGGGGATTGAACTTGGGTCCTTGTGCTTGCGAGGCAGGCCACTGAACCGCTGAGCTAAATCCCCAGCCCATTTCAGGATTATTTTAAAGGGAGGATCTAAAGTATGTAATTGTTAGAGAATCTTGTAAACATATCATCCCCTTAAGGATGTGCTTCCCTTTACTGTTTGGAGGAACTTTATCAGAATAACTGCATAGTCATTATTTGTGTATTTTTAGAACTTGTAAGAGATGGTTGCATACATCTCATTAATAAAATGTCACCTGTCTTCACTAACTGCAGAGGCTCAATCTGGTTCAGAAGTTCACCTTTTAGGATTTTTGGGAGTGTGTGACCCTTAATTTCTCTGTCAAAAGGACTGTTTGGCTTTTAACTGGAAACCCTTGAGGATGGAGGGTGCATTTCTTTGCAGACTTTGAATCTTTTTTTGTCTTTCTACTAAGGCAGTCACAGAGTAAGAGACTGCCTTTCAAACTTGGCAATTGCCAAGCCAAATGGGATGTTTCTAGAGTGCTTCTAGGCTTGGCTGACAAAAGAGGTAAGTGATGTAAAATGGGAGCTGAAACTAGGTCTCTTTTGGGGGTAAAAATAAAGGCAGAGACAAAGCCAAATCAATGTGGTTGGTTGCCTATAAGTGAACGATTAGTTAGCATAAACAAAATTATTTTTGTTAAAGGAACACAATTCATGTTTATATTGAAGAGTAAAGACATAGATTTTATACTTGCCATTATTCTTAGTACCTAGTAAGGTGAGCTTAGGCATTTGAGAATACTTAAATGCTTAACTTCGCAGCGGATTTGATGTCTCTATCTCACCTTATGATATGGGTAATTTTACCAGTGTAGTGGTTTGGCTCTATTTTAATTTTTTGGATTATGTCAGTGGTCAGTTAATGTGAATTGAGTCAGAATTTTAAAAGCTATAAAAATAAACATTAAAATATTAAGAACTTAAATTTTTCTTTTAAAAGTGATATATAGATTTTTTTTTGTAGACATTGACAAAAAGTTGCTGTTGTTAAAATATGGAACTTTTTACTATTAGTGTAACAGTTTATTATTTTATTATGTGACAGTTTATATTTCTTTCTCTGCCATGTCTGTTTTGACCCTTTCCAAGCCTTACATTTCTGCTTGTCTTATGCGTGATTGAGTAATCCAGACACCAGCAGTCTTTGGTTTCAGGGGAAGCACAGTGACTTTAAGCCACTGCTACAGTTTTGCTTTTCCATTTAAAAATGGTTGGGATGAAATGCTGTGTTATAAAAAATAAATGGTCTTTTTACTTACACCTTTACTGTAAACAAATATTTATTTTACTTATTTTTTTGTGGTACTGGGAATGACATCCGGGGCCTACTGGGCGAGTGTCTGCATTAAGCTGCACTCCACCTAAAAAGGGATATTTCCTTTAAAAGCCAGGCGTATTGTGGTATAAATTACATGCTATATAGTTTTCAGTTTTGAACAGTTAGTATAGTAGTGTAACCACTGCCACTACAGCTAAGCTGTAGCCATTCCTCTAAAATCTCCTTGTGTCCTTTCGTAGTTTGTACCCCCTAGGCCTCGGTAGCCACTGTTTTTTTTTCTCCCTATACCATTGATGGCAAACCTTTTAAGAGCTTTCAGTGATAGAAACAGCCTGCTGCAGCACCTGTGCCATAGGTTCACCACCACTGCTCAATACTTTTATATTTTTTAAGAATATAAGTAAGGGTCTTTTATTGTGGTAAAATGTATCCCTTTTTTTGCAACCAGGGTCTCACTATAGTTCAGGCTGGTTTTGAACTCAATATATAACCAGGCTGGCCTTGGAACTACAACTGTCCTCTTCAGCCTTCCAAGTGCTGGGATTATAGGCGTGCATCACCGTGCCCTGCAAAAATTTACCATTTTATAATTCATTGTATTAAGTACATTCATGTATTAAGTACATTCATGTGTGATCATCATTACTATTTAATTTCAGAACTTTCCCCATCATTCCATTTGGAAACCCTACATTCATTACGTCATTCCTCTTTCCTCTCCCTTTCTCCCAACTCCTGAGAACAACAATCTTAGGTTCTCAGTGGACTTGCCAATCATGTAAATGGAATTATACATATATGTGGCTGTTTGCGTCTGGCTTCATTTTACTTAGTCTGATGTTTTCCAGGTTCACCCATGTTGTAGCTTATGTCATGACTTTATTCCTTTCTGTAGTAAAGTAATACACCCTTATATAGATACACTAGATTTGTTCATCCATTCCTTAGTGGACATTTGGGTTTTTATCTGTTGACTAATGTGACTAGTGTTATAAAGATTTGTATACAAGGTTCTATTTGAACACCTGTTTGCAATTCTTTTGTGTACAGTACTTAGGAATAGATGTGTTCGGTGTTAAACTCTCTGGTAATTCTGTGTTTGATAATTCTGTGAGCTTTTTGAAGGATAGCCAGACTGGTTTCTAAAGTGGTTGCAACGCTGGGCGTGGTGGCGCATGCCTGTAATCCCAGCCCTCGGGAGGCTGAGGCGGGAGGCTCGCTGTGAGTTTGAGCCCAGCCTAGGCTACATAGTGAGTCCAGGTCAGTCTCAACTACAAAGTCAGACTCTGTCTCAAAGAAAACAACAAAAAAAGTGATTGTACCATTTTACATTTATACCAGCAGTGTATGAGGGCTTTGATTTCCTCATATCTTTACAAAAACTTTTCCATATTACAAAAATTTCTTATTTTGAATTATGACTGTGTGTGAAGTGGATTCTCCTTGTGCTTTTTTTAAATTTGCATTTAATCATGACAGTCATGATATTGAACATCTTTTCAGGTGCTTATTAGCCTTTTTTCTTTTTTAAGAAATGGCAATTCAAATCTTTGGCTATTTTAAAATTTGATTGTCTTTTTATTGTAGTTCTTCATATTCTGGATATTAAATCCGTATAAGAGGGCTGGGGATTTAGCTCAGTGGTTCTGCTGCCTGCCTCGCAAGTGCAAAGTCTTGAGTTCAATCCCCGGTACAGAAAAAAAACAATCCTTATGATTTGCAAATATTTTCTCTGATTTTGTGAGTTGTCGTTTCACTTTCTTGATAGTGCTCTTTTCACAAAAATAAGGCTTAAAAAGGGGTAAATAGATTTTAAAAACTCAATGCTTTTAAATATATTGATGAGACTGCCCCTTTATATTTTTGCCCTTTTTTTGTGTCTAGAAAAGTGACTCAAGATTGAGTAGATTAAATTTTAGATCGCTTCTCGGCCTTTTGGCTAAAAGATCAAGTGTAAATTTTAGTTATGAAAGTTTTTCTTTGGTATCAGGGCTCGAACTCAGGTCCTTGCCACCTGCAAGGCAGGTTGCAGAACCACTGAGCTAAATCCCCACCTCTCTTTTGGTACTGAGGATTGAACCTAGAGGTTTTGAACTGTTACAGCCCTAGTCCTTTTTTTATTTCTTTTTTTCCCCCTTTTTTTGGTACCAGGTATGGAAGTTGGGTCCTTGTGCTTGTGAGGCAGGCACCAAAACCACTGAGCTAAATCCCCAACCCTTTTTTAAATTTCTTATTTAGAAACCATGTGTCACTAAATTACCCAGGCTGGGTTTGAATTTGTGATCCTTCTGCCTCAGCTTTCCATAGTATTGGGATTACAGGTGTGTGCTGCCATGCCTGCTCAAACCACCACCATCTTCTAATCTCCTTCCCTCCCTTCTCATGTTTTCAATTTCTCAGCAGAACACAGTTTAATAAGCATTTCAAATGATTTAAGAACTAAGGGAAACTTTTAGGCTCTCTGGTTCTGTATACCTAGAGGAAACCCCCAGAAGCCTTGGAATCAGCAGCTTTGGAAATGAAAGTTGAGGCTTGAGGGTAAAGAGAAAAGTGGGGTGAGGGGCAAGGACAAGGCTATTTCAAACAGGCAGGGGCTAATCAAGGTGATAGTTTCTAGGTACTGAAAAGTTAGAATGCATGGGACATTGAGTTTAAAAGGATGATAGAGACTTAGCTGAAAAGGAAGCAAAGTTAGTGGAATAAGAACAGTGGGAATGGCATTAGGTTGTGTCTTAGAAGAATTATTTTTGTGCAGTATGAAGTAGCAATGGGACAGAGACAAAGATTGGAAGCAAGAGACATACTATGTCTGATTGAACAAATAGTAACCCTTAGGAAATATCAGATGATGGCACTGTTTATTAAAGTGGAGATACTGAGAGCAAAGGAGCCCAGTGTGGTGGTTGTGTTGGGGAATGTTGACATTAGAATTTTAGAACATTCTTTTTTTCTTGAGATGAGTCTACTGTCTTGTTCAGGCTGGGTCTGACTTCCTCAGCTCAAGTAATTTTTCCTGCCTCTTCCGAATAGCTCCAAATAGCTAGGACTGCAGGTATGTACCACTGTGCCTGCCTTGAGGTCAGTTTTTAAACTGCTGGTTGGGTGTATGGTTCTAGACTTAAGTGGACATCTGTGATGGAGACCTATATATAGGTGTAATTAAACATAGTAAATAGTGCCATCAGAATGGATTGAAGGGGACAGGACAGATGAGGTGAATCTCTAGAAGGCCTAAGACTGGGTTTTGAGGAACTTTGTTTTTCCAGCTTTGTAGAGGAACCTGTGAGAGAGGTCTGAGAAAGTTGGACCAGGAAGGGGAAAATCAGTTGCTTTTCATATTCTTAGGACCCAAGCATGAGGGTTATTATAAAAAATAATTTTTTTTCTTTACTAGACTTTAAACCCAGCACTGAGTTGACAGTCTGGCTTCCAATTTATGATCCTCTTGCTTCAGCCTCCCAGAGTACTGGAGATTACAGGTCTGCAGCATCATGCTTGGCCTGTAAATTTTGGGGTTAGGGGGAGGGTCTCACTGTGTATGTAGTTCAGGCTGTCCTGGAACTCACTACATAATCCAGGCTGTCCTTGAACTTGAGGCAGTCTTTCTGCCTCAGCCTCCCAAGTGCAAGTCCAAGACATGCACCGTTATGTTCAGCTTGGCTTGTAAAATTTTAAGAGGGTTTTTTGTTTTTCGTTCATTGTACATTGTGCCTCTGTAAATCACTTTTATGCAGGGCAAAACTGCTCATAAATGAGTAGATTAAAGTCTAAATATACGTTGGGTTTAGCAACTTGGAGTAATGGTGAGATTTGCCAAGAGTCAGTGGGGCAGAAGTTGGCTCAGCATGGGTTGAGAAGCTAGAAGAGGTGAAGAGATGAGAGTAGAGAATATACAGAGGTATAGTAGTTTAACTGCTAAGAGCAAAGGCAGATTGTTTGGTTGAGGAGCATGTGGGCTTATGGATTTCTGTTTTGCTATACGTATACATATATTTCTCTATAAATGTATATACACACACACTTGTATTTTTAAGTAGAAGACATTAGGCAATTTTACATGGTTAAGAGGAGGATGTAACTATTAGAAAAGTATACTCCACAGGAGGAAGTCTTTGAAAAGACATGGAGTCCTAAAAATCCAGCACAAGAATTAGATGTGGATGTTATCATTAGGATGTGCAGTGCAATTGTAGTTGACTTTGGTTTATTGGAAAGAAATTGGCAGGCGGTGGTATAGCTGTGAACCTTAGTTCAGTTATGGAACCTCATTTTATCTGTAAAATGGTAAGTAACTAAAGGGTTGGTGCTAAAGATGAAATGAGATAGTAAAGGTATATAAACTACTTGGGTAATTTTTCTGTAAGTACTTCTTAGGAGCTAAAACATGTTGGCTCTTGTTACTAGAGTGTTGTTGAAAAGTATTTTCATTTTCTAGGAAAATAAGGTCATTCGTTAATAGTGGTAGGAGAGGAGGAAGTTGCAGAAAGTTTAACATGTATTTTGAAAAGGAAAGAACCTTACCTGAATGGTGAAAGGGGGCAGTGTGGAAGGCCTTGTTCCAGGCAGACAAAAGGAGTATGAATGAGGGAGGAGGACAGGTCACTGTTCTTTTCTTAGAAGACAGTTGCATACATAAACCAAAGGTTGGAATGTAATGCAGTACCCTCTTACAGTTATTGACCTTGTTTCTCCTTTTGTTTAACTTGATTAGAGGTATATTAATAGGAAGTATTTGAGATGCCTTGAAAGGAAATTAACTGTGATGATGTCAAATCTTTACTGTGTTTGCTAAAGTTAATATTAAAAACAAAATTTGCAACTTTTCAAATTTTAGGTTAGAGTACACACAGTGCTTGATTGATTTACAGTACTGGGAACTGAACCCTAGGGTCTTGGCCCTGAACTACATCCCCAGCCCTCTTTATTTTGAGACAGGGTCTTGCCAAGTTGCTCAGACAGCTTGAATTTGTGAACTTCTTCCCATATTCTGCCACCATTTGCAAATTTTGTAGTTCTCAGGAACATTCTTAGGTTGAATAATTTGTCAGAAGAGTTCATTGAAAGTATTCATGGTTACAATTTGTTGTCATTAAAGGATTCAGATTAAAATTACGTTTGTAAGGGCACATAGTGCAAACTCCAGGAAAATGGAGCTCATACTTGTCCTTTGCCCACAGAGTCATGAAGAGGGTTATTTTCCTGTTGGTATTGATTTGTGTGATAGTACTCATGGGATGTTGCCAGCCCAGGTGCTTGCTCCAACATTGTGTCCAGAGATTTTATTGCGACCCCCCTGGCTAACTGGCACATACAGCTAATCTTAGTGTTCAGAATCTGGAGGTCTAGTTGATCACTGTGCCACAGCACTCCCAGAGGAAGTGGCACTGTTAATTTTTGGGTGTGGCCTAAGCCTCCAGGTGAACAAGGATACACACACACTAGACACGACATTCCAAGGGCTTAGAGATTATTTTCCAGAAATCTCAGGTAAAAGCCAGAACTCTCTGAGAAAGGTAAAACTCTAATTTCACAATAATTAAATATATTTTCATCAACCTACAGTGGCTATTTAGTTGTTTGATTTACAGTTAAAAATGTTTCACAGAGAACCTATGGTATGATGGTTACTTAATACTTAGATAGCTAAGAAAGTTTCACCAAGAAATTAATACTAATTTTATATTTTAATACTGTAAAACTGATGCAGGCTCGTTTGTAGTTTTGACATGAAATGATTAAAATGTTTTCTGTGAGAAGAGTTTTGGATACTAAAGTCTCTGAGGCTCCCAAATGAATTTTTAGCCCTAGACTCAAAGCTGTTTCTAATGTAAAACTGGTGCACCCATGGCTCAAGGCTATGCAGTTTCATCCTTTGTCTTATCCCTCATGAAATCAGGTCTGAATCCAGGTGAGTAAAAGGCGTTAACAAGGACAGCATCGGATGGATCGATTGATCGTTTATTTATTTATTCATTCATTCATTCATTCATTCATTCATTTATGGCACTGGGTACCTTTCCCTTGCAAGGCAGGCGGGATACCACTGAGCTAAATCCTCAGCCCCCTCTGGATTTATTTTTAGAAGGTAAATCATTTTCAAGATGTAGAAGGTAAATCATTTTCAAGATGTATTAACTGTTAATATAAGGAACTTTGAGCATGTTCTACATCTACTTTGTGGCAGTGATACTTTGAGGCCCATTACTTTATAGAATAAAAAATATTTCTACCTCATTGGCTTTACAGATCTCATGTCCTGGATTCCATCGGTTACAAAGTAGATCTCACCAAAAGTGCAGAATCTAGTAAGCCTAAGTGAAAGCAACTTGAAGCATGATGTTTATTTTGGTGGCAATTCAAGTAGTGGTGTTTGCATCAAGTTGTCTTTGGGTACCTTGTGGAAATCCTCTTGTTATGGGATCCCCTGACTTTACACTTGGCAGAGATGGCTTTTTTTGGGATTGGTGATGTGCTTTCTAATACTTAAACGAACTGGACCTGGACCCTAAGACCGTTTAGCTGGGAGACACTGTCCCCTAATACGTGGTGCGTAGTGGATGTATGAAGTATGAGGATTTGGGTCATTCAAAATGAATGACTTCAATTTATTACTTTTCTGTCTATTAAGTATAGGTTACAAAAATGAGTAGTGATTATATTTGCATGTGTTTTGTATGTTATAATTAACATTTAAATTCTTTTATGCATCAAATTTTTTTTCTGTTGCCACCTTAAGGTTCTTCATCCTCTAAGGCACAGAGTAACTTTTCATCTCAATTTTTGCTTCAGCATATGGACCCAAGGGGGGGTCCTAGTTCAGCTAAAAGCACCTAACCCATGAATGATATTTGCTTCATGTTTGAACAACAAATGTTTTAACCCACTGTCTTCACTAATATTGTAACTGCTGTCTTACAGATTGACTTGATGCAAAACATCACAAAGGCTCCATATTATACAGTATGCGATTTTTGAGGTATGAGCTTTAGAAACTTACCTCTCATATGGCATGTACATCAGGCTTTAACTTCATTTTGATCACTTGGGGAAATTTATGCATTTCTTCTTTTTTTTTTTTTTTCGTTCCATAATATTTTTAGAGTATTAAAGGGGCTGTGGAGGTATTTTTGGATCCTTGCTAGGATTCTTAGCCTTAACAGATACATTTTTTCACCCACTAAATTGAGACACTTAATTCTAGCAGATTATAGCTTTTTCAGCCCTTCTAACTAGCCTAACATTTATGCCTGCCTCTTGGAGTTCAAATCTGCATTTTCTATTTTGTGCCTTTGATTGCCTCATTTTAAATCCTCATTTTCATTCTTGAACAGTTTCCTATTTATTGGACTGGAATGATCTTGGTGCTAACAGCCTAACGTTGATAGTATTTGAGACCTGAACAGTCTAGATATTAAAAAAATAAAGATTTCCTATAAAAGCTGAGCCATTTTGTGATTTTGGGTTCAGAATACTTAGAGCCCTAACTCTGGTTTTAAATGTTTGGATTGATCTATAATAAAAGAAACTGGCAGCTAGGAAATTTTATGGCATTTCTAAGATTGCAGTTCTATCCAGGTGAATATTTTGAAAGCCCTAATTCTTTGGGCTTTCACGGGATTTAAAAACCTGTATTTGTAACAAATTTGAAAGTTGCTCCTGGTTTTATAAGTTTAATTTGAAATCAAATGCATCTTAGGAATTTGTTGATAGCAATAAATTGCCTAATTTCTTTAGTGAAATTTAAAATGAACTGCTATATATCGAGTATTAAACCTTGATTGTATTGATATCCTTATGAGCTGCTTGTACATTAATTTTCTGTTACGTTATAACCCTTGAATTTATTTCATTTTTAAACTTTTATTAATTTTATAGGTACATTTAATGTATACAATATAATGACATTCATTGTTGGAAATTTGTCCTTGAATTTATTTTGTTTTATGGCTTTACCAACTCTTATGTATCCTGCAAGCCAAGTATTTCTTAAGAATTCATTACCTTATTTCAGCCTCACAACAACCTTAACATGTTAGGAAGTATTCCCGTTTTATGTAAGAGCCAATCATGGCCTGGAGATTAAATAATTGGTGCAAAAGCACATGTACTTTTTCAGTGCTGGAGCTGGGATTTGAGCCCATGTCTTTTTTTAACCTGTATTCTCTGTTGCCTTATGTTACTACTGTGTCACCAGAAAATGATACAAATATTTAACTCTTAAGAGTAAGGATAGTGTATAAGCTAGGTAAACATAATGAAAACAGGAAATGAAGACATGTTTACATACTAGTAGACAGCTATGTTTATATTTCAAAATTAATCATCTTTTTATTCCATCATTTTCTAATAGGTTATGTTTCCAAATTGTGTTAGGTACCATTTATATAGACAAGTTCAAAACTTTTCAGAGATCATTGGGTCTCCTTTTCTTCAGTGCTTTTCAGAAAGTGATGTTCTATAATTTATTATAGGTGCACATGTAATATGTTACTTTTAGGTATGTGAGGAATGTTTTTCCATTAGTTTTTTAAAGTTCTTATTAACTTTATTATTTATTATTATTATGATTATGCATACTGACATTATACTTAGAAAATAGCTTCATATTTTTTCCTTGCAATTCCAAAGATTTTATTTTCCCAAGTGTTAGGGAGTACTTATCTTTGTCTATGAACAAGTAAAAAAGAGCCTTACATATATATTGTGGCATATTAGGTTTGGACTTTTGACAAGTTTCAGATTCAGAGCCTTTAGAAATGGGCTTTAGGCTTGTGCTAATTAAGAATCCAAGTATAATTGGACCTGTTGTGTGCATTCTATATTAACAGTGGTTGAGGTAGGGTGTAGTGGTGGGTGCCTGTAATCCCAGCACGTGGGAGACTGAGCGGGGAGGCTGTGGATGGTTGGAGGCCAGCCTGAACTACATAGTGAGACCCTGTCTCAAGCCCCCCAACCAACCCCCCAAAATAAAAAATGAAACACCTCTCAGTGACTGCATTAAGTATAGGTCAAGGTATCCAAGTGATGGAGCCTATGCAAAATTTCATGTTTAGTATTTTTGTGAATGGGGCAGATAAGAGGCAATAAATTCTAAAGTAAATAATTGTACAAGTAGTGCTGTTGTTTCTACACATGGTGAGGGACATGAAATTTGAGGACTAGGTTAGAGTTGAATAAGTTAGTTTTTGCCTTTGCCGGTGTCCTAAACTCCAAAATGATGGTGGGCTCAGATGTTCTCAATACATACAGTAGTGATTTTTAATAATGCTGTTATTTTCAGGAGAAAATCAGGAGAGCAACTGATTTACATTTTTCAAGTACTACAGTAGAATATTTTGTTTTTTTCTTAACAGTTTATGATTGATGTTTGGAAGAATAGTACTCATGAGAAATTTTGTAGCTTGGTTCTCTATTTTACTGATGAGAATGTTAGTAATAGAATAGGTAAGAGCTGATAATTGGATTAGGATGCTGATTTTACCCTGGACTACTACTTGTTAATATCTAGGTATCAGGTATTATTCTAAACAGTACTTAAATAAACTGGATCACAGACTTGAGATTCGGTTTTATTGGGTTTCTGATACCTTATTTTCATAACACTGTTTCCTCATTTTGTAGTTTCAATTAATACTCTTTTATCTTCAGTGAGGTCTTCAGTATTACAGTGCATAAATAGTTCTACAGCTACTGTATTCTTTATATATTATTGAGTATGCTTTCAAATATTCTTTGTTTTCCCAATAAATAATTAAAGTAAGGATTTGATTAAGAGGTTAGGGCACATTGCCATAGGGCAATACTTTTAAAATACTTTGGTAACATAATGCTCCTGCCTTACATGGTGCCAATATCGTTTATTTTTATGACTAGCAAGGCTGATATTAACTCCTTAGCCCTCTGGTGGAGGGAAAGTTTAGTAGGAAGTAATACTTTTAAAAATACCAACATGGGAAGAGAATCTTGGGAACAGAACGACCAACTGTCCCATTTTGCGTGGATCCAGGAGACTTACAGTGACAAAACCAGTAAAGTTGTGAGCAAAGTTGGGTGAGTTGGTCACTGCAATCCTTGTAGTTATTTATATTTCTCAGTGAATCTTTAGAATAGAAAAGACTCTTAAGCAGCTGACAGTTCATCTATTGACAGTCTCTTCCTGGTTGAAAGATGACTTATTAGACAATGGTCATGATTGAATCTAAAAAGTAGGGAGAAGAAAGAGGCTTGTATAAAAGAAAGATTTAAGATTTTGGCTATTATTAAAATATTTGTTTAAAGTTCTGGTCCTATGCTTTTCTCTCTTTACAGAACTGACAGTGCATCAGCCGAACCAGATAATTTAAAATACTCTTCATCTAGAGATAGGGGTGGTTCTTCTTATGGACTGCAACCTTCAAATTCAGCTGTGGTGTCTCGGCAAAGACATGATGATACCAGAGTCCATGCTGACATACAGAATGACGAAAAGGGTATGTGTGTGTGATTTTTTTTTTTTTTTTTTTTTGGGTACTGGGGCTTGAACTCGGGTCCTTGCGCTTGCAAGACAGGCCACCGAACCGCTAAGCTAAATCCCCAGCCCCTGATTTTGTTTTTTTTTTAATGCTGGAGGCATGTTTTTTAACCTACCTGTTCCCCTTTTCTTTCTTCTTTTCCCCAGCTGTTTCTGTCTTCTAACATTTAAAATATAGGTAACAAATGAAGTTATTTCTGAATACTTCCTAAGTTTGCCCACTGTTATTTTTTGATGCATAAAATATTTGCATGTATTGCATATTTGCTGAAAATGTGTGATATCACCGAGCTGAAGTTCCTTCAGACTACTGTCTCCTCGAGACTTTTTTTTTTTTTTTTTTTTTTTTGAGACAGCGTCTCACTATGTAGTTGAGACTGCCCTGGAGCTTACTATGTAGCCCAGGCTGGTCTCGAACTCACAGAGATCCTCCTGCCTTAGCCTCCTGAGTGCTGGAATTACAGGCATGTGCCACCACGCCCGGACTCCTCTAGACTTTTAAACAGTCTTAAGTTTTAACCAGAGTTCAAAATCTAACTTAATTTAGTTTTCATTTCTCATATTTCAATGGAGGAATCAAAATTATTTCAAGGCGGGAAATACAAAAAAAAAGGTGAGAGAAACAGGCTGGTTTTGTTGTGGATGGGTAATAAGATTCTGAACTTCCAAGAACTCTAATAAAATAATGTAAATATTTTTGTTTTTAGGTGGCTACAGTGTCAATGGAGGATCTGGGGAAAATACTTATGGTCGGAAGTCGTTGGGGCAAGAGCTGAGAGTTAACAATGTGACCAGCCCTGAGTTCACCAGTGTTCAGCATGGCAGTCGTGTGTTAGCCACCAAAGACATGAGGAAATCACAGGGTAAGGCTGGGAAAACTTGGAACCAACCACATATGCTTCCACAGTCTCTGTCTTCTTTTAGGACCTGTATCCCCTCTTACTCTGAACACCTTATTTCTTAATAATGCCTCGCACAGGCACGAGTAATTAGTTTTCATTGTAAAATATGCACGTAAAAGTTGACATCTTTTTCTGTGAACTCTTTCCCACAAGAAAGCTTTAGAAGATTATAAGATCTTAAAGGGCTTCCGCACTTACTATGAATACTTGTGTAGTGTACACAGCAAATCCTTTATATACAGTGGGACTTTTCTATAGTTATATGTACCCCTATCACTGTCTCCCTTATAACACAAGTGCTACTGTGTATGTAAAGTGCCTTGAAAATTCAAGATTAGTCAAAATTAATTTTCTTAGTAAAGCTGAGTATGAAATTAAGATTTTGATTTATATGCTTCGTTGTGTGTATAGTTGTGATCGTCTCCCTCATGTGTTTATTGTGTGTCTTGGAGAACATCTTTGTACACATAGCTTTTTTGGTGGATCAGGACCTTGCACTTTGTGAGGCAGCCGTGGCACCACTGAACTAAATCTTTTATCCCTTTTGGATATGACTTTTATTTTATTTGTTTGTTGGTTTTGGTTTTTTGAGACAGGGTCTCACTATGTAGTTGAGACTGACCTGGAACTCACTATGTAGTCCAGGCTGGTCTCGAACTCACAGCGATGCTCTTGCCTCAGCCTCCCGAGTGCTGGGATTACAGGTGTGCGCCACCATGCCTGGCTGGATATGGCTTTTAAAAAACTGATTTCTTTTTGCTAAGATTTTAGAAGTGGACTAAGTAAAAGCCTGTGCTGTGTCTTAATAGAGTGATTTGTAGCTTTAGAATTACTATATTCTAGAATCTAGAAAGTGACTCTAAAGCTAATTTAGTCCAGTTCCTCTTTCTTACTGGCTCACAGTAAGGCAGTGGCAGAATCATAAACAGAGCAGAGACTCCTTAGCTCATAGTATAGTGACATTTTTTGATGTCCATACCTCCCAAAATATTCCATGGGCCAGAGATTTTTAGCTTCTGTTCCTTCCCATAGATGTTTGTTTTGTCATCAGTTTTTTTTGTTTTGTTTTTTCCTTTTCTGTAGGGGATTGAACTTAGGGCTTACATCTCCAGCCCTTTTTCAAAATGTTGAGGCAGGGTTCTACTAAGGAACTGTGTAACTTCACATTGGTTTCAAATGTATGATTCTCCTGCCTCATTCCCGAGTAGCTAGGATTATAGGTGTACGCCATTGAGCCTCACAGTTACCAGTTTTTTTTTTGTTTTTTTTTTGCAATGCCTTAAAAATGAAATTGTCATATATGCTTTGTTGTATTTGTTGTTCATGTATTTTTGGCTAGTCATGGTAAATAGCATTGCTTAAAAAAATTTAACAATTTAGTCCTTATATGCATTTTTATTATATTAATAGTGTCTAGCATTGTTTGAACATCTGTGCTTCTTGTAATGAAAAAAAGAAAGGTTCTCGCTTTCTTGTGGTAGTATACTTTGCGTGTGGCAAATGACATATTTGTGGAACTGAATGTGTGGTCACTAAAATTTTGTCCTAGAAAGGTGGTGGTAATTGAACAAGAGGCTCCCCTGCAGCGGGATACTTAGCTGAGAACTAGAAGCATATAGTTTATTTGTATCTGATTGAAATTTCATCCATACAAATAATGTATCTATACCCATTGTCTTTTCTAGTTTTTGTTTTTGTTGTTTTGGTTCCAGGGTCAAACACTGGACCTTGTGCTTGCAAGGCAGGTGGCGGAACCTCTGAGCTAAATCCCCTGACTCCTGTTTTTGCTTTTTGAAATGGGTTTTGCTCTTACCAGAGAGGTCTTGAACTTGTGGACTCAAACGATTGTCCCACTTAACATAGTGTCCTTTGTAGCTGAGACTACAAGCATGCACTTATCTCACCTGACTGCCGGTCCTCTTTACCTAGATGTTGAGAATCAGCTTGGAATGGACCTGAAGAAAATGGTTTCTAACCTTTGCTTTTTTCTTCTCTCAAATGGACCTTTAGAGATGTCCAGTTTGCTTAGGATTTCATTCTTTCCATCAGGAAGTCTTTTTTGAGTGCCTATAAGGTTAGGGTCAGTTACTCTGTTAGGCCCTTGGTGTATATAGATGAACAGAGAAGTAACAGGAACTGTATTCATTGTCCGATGAACTGTGATTTTCAGTGTACTTAAAAATGTTTGGGCTATCATCTTTCTGTGCTTATTTATATTCACCAGGCAACAAAATGTTTATATTCACAGAACGATCGATGTCTTACTCTGATGAGTCTCGACTGTTGAATCTTCTTCGGAGGATCACCCGGGAAGACGACAGAGACCGAAGACTGGCTACTGTAAAGCAGTTGAAAGAATTTATTCAGCAACCAGAAAGTAAGCTGGTGAGTACAATATGTATAGAGTTGTTGAAAATATTTGTTTTTATACATAATAAACTGAAATTATCTGGAGTGGTTTAAGAAGGGAAAAGTTGCTTCTAAGGAAAAAAATAGAAGTTATTCCACTTATTGGGCCTATATTTCAGAGCTCTAAAACTCAGTGCCCACTGTGTATAATTTATTTACCTATTATTAGATCCACATTCATATCTTATGTAGTAAAGTGCTTTTAATTTTTAGCATATTTTATCTCATGGATAATTCTGCTGTCCTCAGAATTTTTCTTTTGGTGTTAGAAAACAGAATCATCTCTTCAAAAATACATAAATTGGGAGATATAAAGTACATATTCTGTTCTTAAGTTTGGTTTGGCTGCCAAGGCTAAGATAATGGTAGGAAAATTGCTATATTTTAAGTAATTTCTCCTAATGTTAAATTAAGAACTTAATACTGGATAGTTGAAAATCAAAAAGAGTGGTACAGTGAGGCAAATGACTTTTGGTTCAAAGTAAACGCCTCCTGTCCTCAAATTTTATTATTTAAAAAATTTTAAATGTATAGCAGGTTGAAAATTTTGCAGTGAACCTCATATGTCTGCACCTAAATTTTGTCATTGACGGTTTACCATATTACTACTTTATTGTATCTCTATCTATTCCTCCATCTATCAAATCATTTTAAAGTATATTTCAAATAAATTAAGTTTTGAGCTAATTTTTCATTGATGATTACCATTCTATGTTTCCTGTGGATAAATTTTTCTTAGTGTGAAGAAAAACATGGCATTTCTCATAATGCTGATTGGTGACTGAGAATAAACTAAGATGCTGTTTAATTACAATTTAGAGAGGAAGAAAAGTAAACAGTGTTATTCTTTAAAGCTAAGAATTAATGTTTTTTATAAATGCTTCTTTTAAAGGTACTAGTTAAACAGTTGGATAATATCTTGACTGCTGTACATGATGTGCTTAATGAAAGGTAAGTTATAATGGATTTAAACGACAAAGTTATACAAGTGATATACACTTTGCTTATAAATATATTTGATACTTTACTAAGTCCTCATGTCCCTTTAATCTTTGTTATGTATACATTAATTACTGTTGAATACAAATGGAATCTACTTGATAGGGAATACTTTTCTTTTTTCTTTTTTTTTAATGTGCCAATCTAAGTAACTGAACATGATTTGTGGAACAACACAAACTCTTGATGAAGGCACAAATGAATGCAGTTAAAAAACTAGGGAATTTTAAAAATTGCTTAGAGTGGAGGTGAAAGGGAGCTTCTTTTGAGCAAGAGTGGGTTTAAATGATCTCTGGGGCTCTCAGATGTGTACAGAGTGATTCCTAAAAAATTGCAGTGTTGGAAAGCATGCGAAACTCAGCAGGTTAGAAATCTTACTCCTGTTTGATGGTTTTATTTTATATAGTTACTTGATATACTTAATGCTGTTAATCTTTTAAGTTTATTTATGTATTTATTGCCATTTTCTATTTTTAAATACTTAGATCTTGAATTTTTATTCCCCACAGTACCAGGGATTAAACTCAGGACCTTGTGCTTGCAAGGCAGGTGCTGTGCTGCTGAGCTAAATCCCCAGCCCTAGATTTTGAATACTATATGGAATGTAGTTATCTACCTTATTTTATCTATTTTTTTCTTCCCTTTTCTATGAATCATTTAGTTTGAAGTGGAATTTTTAGCCTGGATTTTAACATTTCTGAACCTTTGCTTATTGTTTGTTAATAATAATTTTTTTTTTTAATCTGATACCTTGCAGAGGTAGTTTTGAGCATTGTAGGATAGAAAATAAAGTACTGAAGAGTGTAAAATTTCAATATTTTATGTAATTCAAAATTTAACAATCATGAAAATTTAAAAATAACATCTAAGACATTCTTTGTAGGATGTGTCATTCTTGTCATCTTTGAAAGCTATGCCTGTTATGTGTGTTTTTTCATTTGCATTAAATAAACACAGTAGCAAATTGCTTCAGGAGTTGAGACAGGAAGGAGCTTGCTGTCTTGGCCTTCTTTGTGCTTCTCTGAGCTACGAGGCTGAGAAGATCTTCAAATGGATTTTTAGCAAATTTAGCTCATCTGCAAAAGATGAAGTTAAACTGCTCTACTTATGTGCCACCTACAAAGCACTAGAGACTGTAGGAGAAAAGAAAGCCTTTTCATCTGTAATGCAGGTAAGATGTGGGGGAAAACTGATGTTATACTTGGGAAAATTGTCCTTAACATGTTCTTGGAGGAAAAGCTTGAGGAAAGAAAATTTAGGATGGGGTGATTTAGCGATTGTCTACTGGAAGTAAATATATAAATAAAGGTCTTCTTTTTGAGTGTGAATAAAGAGTACATAATAAAGATAGGTATAAGTTAGCTTAAAAATATTTTTGTTCTCACTTTCCAGAAGCTTCCCTTTGAAATTGCTTAGTATTAGAGTGATTTGTTGATTTGAAAATAGAACTCCTAGGAGAGATGGGCAGGAGGGGGCTTTCACATACTTTGAGGGACACAAAAGCTAAATACTGCAACTCAGTTTCTAAGTCTTTAGGTTTGGCATTATGTCAAAAATTCTTTTTTTTTTTTTTAATTCAAGTGATGCAAAAACTATATATAAATGAATACCAGGTTTATTTAATCTTCACTTTTTTTTTTAATGTATTGAGAAGCTCATTTCCAGTTTAGTAAGATTTCAAGTGAAATCTTGAGGTAATGTTTTTAAACATTAGGATGCCATTTAGCATTTTATTAAACTATAAGGAATGATTCTGCTATTTAAAAAAATTTTAATTAGCACATATTTGCAGTACGTGACATTCATTGTGCGGGGTGGTACATGTATTTAACACATCTTAATTATTTTTATGGCCCCTTCCCCTCTCCTCCTTCTCTCACTATCTCTTGGTCCCTCTCCCATTTACAAAAGATGTATCTTGCAGTGAATTTTCCACTTTGGAAAATGTATATGCTCCTAATTATAGAGGTTCTTAGAAAAATTTTAAGAAAGTTTCAGGAAATGACTTAAAGTGAAACAGCATAACATCAAGTTGAGCTTTTATTTTTTCTTTCATTTTTTTTTCCTAGATAGGATCTCATTATATATAAATGTATATAGTTTAGGGTAGACTTGAACTTCAAGTGGTCCTCCTGCCTTAGCTTCCTGAGTGCTGGGAGTATATGTGTGTGCCATCATGATTGGCTATGTAGGGCTAATTTTGCGTATAGTTTCATATTATTATGAACATTTCTTTTATTTTGTTTTTGTGGTATTGAGGATTGAACCCAGGGGCACTCTATCTCTGAGCCTGCATCTCTAGTCCCTTTTTGTTTTTTATTTTGAGACAGGGTCTTGCTAAATTGCCCAGGTGGGATTCAAACTTGTGCTTGTACTGCCTCTGCTCCATACGTGTTGGGATTATAGGTATACACCTCTCCTGGTGTGAACAGTTCCTACTCTGAAAAATTTCAAATCCACGGGAAAATGTACAGACCAGTATAATAATATCTATTTATTTTTCACATGTATTTATCATATATTAACTGTGTTTGAGGGGGAAGTGTAAGGGGTGCTATACATTGAAGCCAGGGCCTTGTAAGTGTGCTACCACTGAGCCATGGCGCCAAACCACTGATGGAAGGAACATTTTGCTACAGTGGTTTGTCTTCCATAGTACACTTTTTTAGCTTGAGCCATTTGAAGAGAAATTATACCCATCATGATAATTTACCGCATAATACTGCATCTCTCAAGGATATGCTGTTATGTAACAAAAATATTATAATCAGACCCAAGAAAATGAATGTGTGTGTGTGTGTGTGTGTGTGTGTGTGTGTATTATTCCATATTAAAATTTTTGTAATTGTAACATGACTTTTAAATCTCTCAGGCTTCAGATCATTGAAATTCAAACATTATCTTCGGTGTTGTAGCATTTTAATCTATCTCTTAATTTAGAATAGCTCTCTACCCTTTTTTTTGTAGTCGTTATTTTGTGGTAAGCTCTACTTTCTGGGTTTGTCGTATTGTTTCTTACTGACTAGAGTCAGTTGAAACATTTTGGGCCCAAGTACTCATAGGTTCATTCCTAATATAGTCCCACACCAGCAGGTGCTGCATAATAGCAAATTGTCTCCAGCAGCCAGTGTTTGATCACTGTGTTGAAGGAATTATCTCTATAGCTTCCCATTTTTAAAGGCTTAGATTTTCTACCTTTGAAATTAGTAATGTGATTAGGATATACCTCAGGATCTTTTGAAATTGGTTTTGTTTTGTGGTACTGCAGATTGAATTCAGAACCTTTGCACTGAATTATATCAGCCCATTTTTTAACTTTTTGAGGCAAGGTCTTACCAGGTTGCCCAGGCTGGGCCCAAATTGTGATCCTACTGCCTCAGCTTCTCTCAGAGTTCAGGGATGGTTTTCAGTAATATTTCACAGAAAAATTTTAGTATCAGTTGATACTCTGTGTGGGTATAGATTACAACGTTGTCTATTGCAAAATGGTGGTTTTCTAGTTCTAGCATTTTTCATATATATATGTATATATTCCCCCCACTCCCCCAATATTGGGGATCCAACTTAAGCATTTCTTATATTTCTAACATTCTTATTTTTTTTAAAAAAACTCTTTTTTTCTTTTCTTTTTTATTGAGGTTATTGGTACAATCTAGGTATACAATACAGTTACATTCATCATTGGGATTCTGTACCTTTACATAATAGGTCTTGATTGTCATTTTTCCCCTTGTCCCTGTGCTCCCTTTACCCCCTCCTCCCCTCCCCATTTACAAACACTTATTTCCATTTTTTCAGTTTCTCATATTTTTTTCCTCTCCCTTATTACCTTTCCCCCACCCTTCCCACTTTCCCTACACCTTTAGCCCTTTACTTCCTATTTCACATTATTAATTATCTCATTAGGATCCTGTGTACTATTATAGTTTTTCACACCAAAGAAACTATTCGGTATTTCAGTTAAAGAAATCTCTGTATGAACATTAAAAATAGGGAATCCTAAAATAAAACTAAAAAGGAAAGTAAAAGAGAAAAGGCAATGATGTAACATCAAAATAATCCTTAATTCTGGAGATGAAAATGGCCCCTGAACATATTTAAATTGCTTCTCGCTCTTATAGTCTTATCTTATTCTTTTTTCATTATTTAGAGAATACTTTAGTAGTTTCTATACTCAAACCCACGTAGATATGACCTTGCATATTTAGTACGATGTATTACACCTGTACACATGGAAAAAAAAAAAAGAAATAAATTAACATTTCTAGACCAATATGGTTGTCCATTTCTGTACAATGCCAAGTCAAC
Organism: Fukomys damarensis; assembly: GCF_012274545.1. NCBI lineage: Eukaryota > Metazoa > Chordata > Mammalia > Rodentia > Bathyergidae > Fukomys > Fukomys damarensis. The sequence continues at coordinate 9,217,815 of NW_022900946.1, read as the reverse complement.
ACAGTAAATTGGAATGACTTTTTCCAAAGTTGGCAGCACCGTTAAAGTTTCCCAAAATTCAATTTATATATATATATGTGTGTGTGTGTGTGTGTGTGTGTGTATATATATATACATACTAATAATAGTATGTTATGCATCGATAGCAGCAACAGCTTTTCCAGGTTCTGCAGTCATCTGAACAAAATTATAGACATTCAGCACATTCCATTTAAAAAAAAAAAAAAAAACAAAGAAAAGAATAATATCCAGACAACAGCAAAGTTCTGTTGCTGTTGTGGTACCTGGCACCATTTTTTCTATTAGCCTCTTAATCATCATCTGGAAAGAGAACATTCTAGAGTAATATCATTAAATGTAGCTCTGATAAAGCACGGTCCCTACTATGTATCATAAAGCAGGTACTAGATATTTTACATTCATAGAGGTATGATACAGTACTGTCCTACATCAATAATACTAGATTCAGTTTTGGTTTGAAATTTACTTTGTCTGCAAATAAGATTGCTACCCCTGTTTTTTTCTGGGCTCCTGTCACATGGAGAATTGTTTTCTATCTTTTCACTTTCAGTCTATGGGCTTCTTTTTGCACTAGGTGTGTTTCTTGTATACAACATATTGTTGGATTTTGCTTCTTATTCCATTTTGCCAGTCTATTTCTCTTGATTGGTGAGTTGAGGCCATTGACATTGCTGGTTATAACTGATATGTACTGACTTATTATTGACATGTTATTGGCCTTTTGTTGACTCTTTTTACTTTTTCACCTTCTCCTTTTAATTTCTTGCCTTGCCTATTTGATTTGCTCTGTTGGGCCTCATGGTGTTGTTGCCTTCATTGTCTTTTTCTAGGATCTTGTTTAGAATTGCTTGTAGTGCTGGTTTGGTATTCATGTAGTTTCTCAGGTGTTCTTTGTCGTGGAAGTGTCTTATTTCCCCATCCATTTTGAAAGAGAGTTTTGCTGGATACATCAGTCTAGGTTGGAGGTTGTTCTCTTTTAGTACTTGAAATATCTCATTCCAGGCTCTCCTTGCCCCAAGGGTTTGTGTTGAAAAGTCTGCTGTGATTCTGATGGGCTTTCCTTTGTATGTGATTTGTTTCTTTTCTCTTACTGCTTGTAGTATTTTGTTCTTCTGTTGGGTTTCTGGGATCTTGATTATTATATGTCTAGGTGTAGATTTTTTTTGATTGTAGCTAGTTGGGGTCCTATATGCCTCAGTTATCTGAATGTCAAATTCTTCCCCTCTGTTTGGGAAGTTTTCTGTCATTAATTCTGCAAACAGCTTTTTTAAGTCATTTGTATTTTCTCCTGCTACTTCATGTATTCCTATCAGTCTTATGTTATTCTTCTTTGCATCATCTAGGAGTTGTTGGATCGATTTCTCATGATCTCTTACTGTTTTTAAGAGACCTCTCTTTTCATGGTCACTGACTGCAATCTTATCTTCTATATCTGAGAGCCTATCTTCGCATTCTTTTATTCTGTTGTGTACACTTTCATTGGAGTGTTTAATCTCCTGGATATCTGTTTGAATCTGTTTTATGGATTCCATTTCTTTCCTATGTTGGGCATTTATTTTTTCCATTTCTTTCTTATGCTGGGCCTTCATGGCTTCTATCATGGTCCTGAGCTCATCTATTTTTCTGTCAGTTTCTGCTCTAGAGTCTCGAATCACGACTTCCATTTTGCTCACTGTCTCTATGGTTATCTGGGAAATTATTTGTGTTTTGAATTTTTCTAGAGCCTGATTGATCTGTTTTGTTACGTCCTGTGCTTTGAGTTCAGGGTGTCCTGGTGTTTCACTATTGGCCTTTTCATCCTCATTTGCCCTACTGTTTGCCATTGGTGAACTGGAAGTCTGTCCTTGTGTCTTGCTTAAGTGTTTTCTCATTTTAATTTTTGTTGTCGTACTGTCCTTGGTTTAATCTCTGGATTATCACCCAAATCTTCCTGATATAGTTGCCATTCTCATCTTCATAACATCAGAGAAAACAGCTCATCAAATCAACCGCAATGCTTTACCCCAACTGATACAATCAGCAACACATTGAGATCAAGCACAACTTGGACACTGACCACCTGTGGTAGTCACTAGTCTATCACCCTTAAATCATTTGAATTAAATTGAAATCAAGAAGCAGTCTAGAACATGTCTGCAGTGAACAAACTTTTCAATATAGTATATTAACCATTTAATGGCTCAGACAGAGCGATGATGCAAGACCCCTGATCTCACTTAGCTGATTGCTGAACCCCATGACGCTAACTGACCTCGGGCTGCAAGGCCAAGATTGAGTTCCCCATCCTTCTGAATGGTTGAACTCCGCAACGTTCTATTACAGGTTTTCCCCACCCTTTCTTTAAAGATGTTCAAAGTTGGGAACTCAGAAAAATACCCTTGATGACCACCTCTGTCTTTGCAGAGTGGGTCCAAAGACTGGCACAGTCAGGAGGTCTGAGAGTGTGGTGGGGGGGCTTATGGGGATTCAGGGGTGCCCGTGCGGCTACCTTCCCGGCACTTGAGCGATTGCGGCTGGGTCGGAAGCAGGCGTGGTTCTCCCTGGTGGATCAGGGCCCGGCCTATCTCCCGGCGCTTGAGTGATGGCTGCTGGGTTGGGAGCAGGCGTGGTTCTCCTTCCAGCGGTGGATCTGGATCGGGGCCTGGCCTACCTCCTGGCGCTTGAGCGATGGTGGCTGGGTCGGGAGCAGGCGTGGTTCTCCCTAAAAACCTCTTCTTTGGGGAAGGAGAGTGGTGTTTTAACAGCTGCAAAATATTTCTTCAGTGCTATACCCTATATTTAAAGAATATATAATCCGGGAGTAGTGGTGCATGCCTGTAATCCCAGCACTTGGGAGGCTGTTTATACTTCGGGGCGGGGGGAGCCCTTGTATAAGTATTTTAATACTAAATTTATTGAGACACCATGACATTAGTACAAATTACCTTTGTCTTCTACAATTACAAGAGGTTCTCAAAATGATGGCCATTAGCTTCCAGACATTAATTAGTGCAGGAACTGCTGAAGTATGTGTACATGTTTTTTGGTGGACTGTGTATGTATAGTGGGAACATGAACTGCATGTTATTTATGTATGCTGCTGTCTAATCCTTTATAAGTTACTCTGATTTGATGCATATCAACTTTGTTCTAAAACATTCATTCCATAAGTTTGATCTACATTTTAAGTAGGAAAAAAATTGTGATATTTTAAAGAAAATAGTCTCAGAGGCACATCTTATTTTTTGTATTTGATATTTAGTCACAGGGCAACAAAGAGCACTTAACAAATAACATAAAAGTGTATCACTTAGACTAATCAGTATTAAAGGAATAATGTTGATAGATGTTAGAGGACAGTATCTGTTTACAACCTAGTAGCATAATGGAATGAAATGTTTTCAAGTTTTTTGAACTAAAACAATATTTACTTTGGTATTATAATCAGTTTTAGATGTAGTATCTAGAAAACAACATGATTTAATTTTTTTTTCCTATTTTGTTAACAGTGTGTAATTTGTAACTTTTGTTTTTAAGCTTGTAATGACCAGTCTGCAGTCTATTCTTGAGAATGTGGATACACCAGAATTACTTTGCAAATGTGTTAAGTGCATTCTTTTAGTGGCTCGATGTTACCCTCATATCTTCAGCACTAATTTTAGGGTGAGTTCCTCATGCTACTTCTCCATTGATAGTGTAAGGCGATGGTGTGTGTGTGTGTGGGTGCGCGTGTGTGTGTGAGAGAGAGAGAGAGAGAGATGTATTTGGGGAATCAGAAAGCAGTGCTCTGCCCCTTTGAATATCATAGCAATGATTGAAGGTCCAGTGTTGAATGGTGCAGTAATACTGTTTTTATGAAAAATACCAACTATATTTTCCTTTCTGACATTGTGATAATACTTTAAGATACTTAAGGAAGATAAAATACTTCATCAGTGTCATAAACTCAGTACCTTTCTTTATTCTCCTGCATTCTCCTTCCCCTAAGTTACTGCAGTTAAGCAGGTAGAACAAATATGAATTTTCTAGGCTCTTTTAGTGTAATACGGTCTGCAGGTAGAATATCATTGAGACTTTTAAAATGACTGGTCGTCTCTCTTTTTGTCTCTATTAAGGATACGGTTGATATATTAGTGGGATGGCACATAGATCATACTCAGAAACCTTCACTCACACAGCAGGTATCTGGTAAGTTTTTTAAGCATATACCAGTCAGTCATTTAAAGAATTTGCTGGGCTACCAAAGAACAGCTGTTACAATCCAAGAAAGTTAATTGCTTTAGGAAAATATATTTTTTTATAAGTAAACATCACTTATTAGCTAAATTGATCATTTCAAAGGAGAATTACATAGATTGTAGTAGGTAGGTAGGGTAAGCACAGATTGTAATGTTGTATTTGTCAGAAATTCAGTACTGGGGCTAGGGATTTAGCTCAGTGGCACCGCATCTGCCTTGCAAGCACAGGTCCTGAGGTTCGATCCCTGGTCAACCCACCCTCAATTTAGTACTGAAGTCATTTGTAGCATGTACTGGTGAAAAAAGATAGTACAATGATACTCTGAAATTTAGAATGGAAGATGCTGTGATGTTTTTTGTGTGTGTTTTATTTTTCTGATTATTTAAGGGAGAAAAAAAAATACTTCGTCAAGTTGTCATAAATGATAAGGAAGTATTTAGATTTAATCATTTTGGATTTAGGTGAACTCATAGCATGTACTGGCTGGTTGCAGGTTATGTGTGATACTGGAATTGAACTGAGTGAGTGCCCCAGGCATGTGTCCTACTGCTCAGCTATATCCTCAGCTTTTTTTTTTTTTTTAAATACGTAACTGTTTTCCTCCAGCTCTTTTTTTGGGGGCAGGTACTGATGATTGAACTCGGGACCTTGTGCTTGCGAGGCAGGTGCGGGACCACTGAGCGAAATCCCCAGCCCTCCAGCTCTTATTTTTGAGACGTGGTCTTGATAAGTTGCCCAGGCTGGCCTCAAACCTGTAGTCCTTTTCCTCAACTTTCTAAGTAGAAGGAAATACAGGCATATGCTGCTGAAGTCAGCCTTCTTTTACCTTATTTGGTGCAATAATCTTTCCAAAATAGGATTTGCTAGTGAGAATGGTTCTGTCTCATTTCTCCTGTGACATTGAATGCACATCTTTGTTGGCTTAATGTGAACCTGGGTTAATAAACCAGGCTGATGGTAGTAGCATTTGTCTAAGTTGTGTGTAGTGACAACAATACAGATATTAAATCTGATTAAAAAGTGAGGACATGAGATTTACATTTTAATTTCCCAGGAGTTTCTATTAAAGATTGGTTACTCATGATCAATATGTTTAATAGTCCTAATTTCATGATATAGGGCATGTTTTAGGATAGGCAATTTAAGCATTTAAGTTAAATTTTGGAGATTTAAAAATTTGGAAATGTATTCTACTCTTTCCAAATTTCTTGTGATTCCAAGGATGGTTGCAGAGCTTGGAGCCTTTTTGGGTGGCTGACCTTGCGTTTTCTACCACTCTTCTTGGTCAGTTTCTAGAAGATATGGAAGCTTATGCTGAGGTGAGTATGTAAAAGTAATATTATTTCTTAAAATACAAGTTAAGGAAAAACAACAATAGCAACAACAGAAAAATACAACTTACTTTAATTGAATTCAGACAACCTGACATTTAAGCAGAAACTGTAAAGACCATTGCAATATTTTAATTTTAAATATTTTGCTTACTTTTTTAATATGCTCACCTTTACAGATGATCTGTCTTTCAGAAGTGACCCATTGTAGTTTACAGAGACATTTTGCCCTTTGGTAGTCATATATCTAATTCTGTTACTATCTTGATGCTTACATGTCTGTAGAGATGTACGGGTTCTAAGATGATGTCTGTTGGGCTGACCTTTTCCTGTTTTGTTTTTGGCATTATTGGAAATAGAACCTAGGAATTTTCTATCGCTCTGCTACACCCTTAGCTAGCCCTTATAGTTTTTATTTTAAGGCAATCTCAACTTGCCAAGGCTGCCTTGAAATTGGGACTTGAAATTCTCCTGCCTAATCCTTCCTAGTACGTGAGATTATGGGTGTGTGCCACTATCCCTGGCTAATCTTTTCTTAGTGTGTATTTTATTTCCTCAACTAAAGTGTAAATCTGTAGGTTAAGTCTTACAGTTTTTAAGCCACTTCCTTTTGCTTTTCATATGCATTGGTATAGAGTGCCTGTTTTCTTAATTTAGTCAGTCAAAGAATACCTAGAACGAGATTTTAGCCAAAAATATTTAGGAATGGCAAAAATTTCAGCCTCTAATTATACCTACGTGTAATGAGTATGTAGTAGAATTTATTTTTCTCGAGTACGTATCTATATTGGTGCAGGAGATCATTTTCCTAATATGTTGGGTTTTGTGTGGGCTTTTAAAACATCAAAACCCATTTTTATGTTTATTGTCGCATTTTTCTTTTAGGCTACAGTTCCTCTTAACTGGTAAAAATCGAGTTCTAAAGTTAGTTGTCTTAAGGTTTGGGAGGTTTTATAAAAGTGAACAATGTACTGCTTAAGGAAAAATACTGTGAATTCACATGTAGGACCTCAGCCATGTGGCTTCTGGGGAATCAGTGGATGAGGATGTTCCTCCTCCATCCGTGTCATTACCGAAGCTGGCAGCACTACTCCGGGTATTCAGTACTGTGGTGAGGAGTATTGGAGAACGCTTCAGCCCAATCCGGGGTCCTCCAATTACTGAGGCATATGTAACAGATGTAAGTATCTTTAGGAATTTCAAGTGTCACTCAAAACCAAAATGGTTTTGTATGGCATCTAATGGCTTGTTACTAATCCTACATTTATTTGGGAGTCTGTGTGTATGTCTATGTGTCTGGTTACTTTCTTTGCCAGAAAATCAGGAAAACGTGGTATATTCAACCTTCTTCTACCCCCTGACGACTCCATCTCATCAAATCCATGAAAAAAGGGCCACTGAAATTTTAAGTATCTGTACTTTTCTCTTAGGAGATCCTTCACAGACCCATTTATTCTTTTTAAAAATGTATGGCTTTAAAACTTAATCTTTTATGTTTAAGTATTATTAACTATAATTTTGCTTTTTATTTTATTTTAATTTTTTTTGGTACCAGGGATCGAACTCAGGTCCTTGAGCCGGCAAGGCAGGTAGCAGACACCTGAGCTAAATACGCAGCCCTAATTTTGTTTTTTAAATTACCAAGTCCTCCCTAGTTTTTTTTGACATAATAACACTAAAGAGAAAGACTCAGAGAGTCATTTTTGAACATGACAAGTTGAAACTGAAGAACCTTGTATATCTTTTATATTCTCTAATAGGCTACGTGAAAGAATATAGAAATACACAAATTTACAATATATACTAGTCTGAAGCCAGTTGTAAGAGATAGCCAGGTTGCTGACATTCAGTGACTGCACACATTAGCTGCTTATAGCATAGTCTAGTAGTGGTTAGTTAAGTTAACAGAGGAGAAATGATCTCTAGGCATTATACTCATCGTGAGTAAAAAGGGAGATGTATGTGTGGTCTACTCATAAAAGATTTAATCTACATTACAAAAATTTTACTGTTTGGATATAACTAGCTTTCAGAATCATTTACTTCTGTTGAACACATTACTAGATAAAATAGGATATTAATTATATATACAGTTATTGGTGCAAAAACATCAGATCTGTAAGATAGTTAAACCAGCATATTGGTGTTTTAAGCCTGATCAAAACAATTTGTTTCCTTTTAACTGTATAAAAGATGGTTGGTTGAAGACTGTCGGAATTGAGATAAAAGGCCGTTAACTCAGGTGTAAAACAAAAGGAAAGGAAAATAATCATTTTTTTCAGGATATCTATATATTAAATATATTATATTATGAAGGTCTTTAAGACATTTGCAGATTTTTCGGGGGGCACCGGGGATCAAACTCGGGCCATTGAGCTTGCAAGGCAGGTGGTGGAACCACTTCCTGGCCCTATTTGCAAATGATTTTAACCAAACCTGTATACAGGTTAAAAAAAAAAACCTGTTATTGTTTTCTAAGTTTTTTTTTTTTTTTTTTTTTTGGTACCGGGGATTGAACTCAGGTCCTTGCACTTGCAAGGCAGGCCACCAAACCACTGAGCTAAATCCGTGGCGTCCTAAGTTATTTTTATTGAAAACTTAGTCCCTACGTATTAACTGTTATAGTTTAATAATTTGTGTATGTATATTTGTATTACCCGTGTTCTATAATCCTTAGTAGGTATCATGTTGTAAGCATGGGAATGCTTATCTGGGCTGGTGGTATAGAGTAATGCTAGAGTTGCATTGTCATCAGCATATGAACTTTAATATTAGCTTAAGGTAGCTGTGT
>NW_022900946.1:9199454-9206954 GCF_012274545.1 Fukomys damarensis | reverse complement strand
AAAGTTAGATTTAATGTTGCTTGGTAGACTACGTAAGTGAAAGTGAGTGGAATATTTGAGTTAGAATATAGTGATTGTAATGATTGTATTAATATTTGATTATTGTGCTATATAGCTTTATGAATGACATGCCGATAATCTTTTTAGAATAATCATTTGTTTTTGTAACATTTGTTTTAGTAAATTTGCATAAAGAGGGAAAAAAGGACATAGATTTATAAAGTTACAAATTTGGAAGTAATGTCTAGGTCTTTTGTAAAAATTAACTTCTCAACCATCCCCTGCTCAAACCCACTGTAGAGTTTCAAAGTACATGTAGTTAAACCAATCTTAAACTGTGGGGCTGGAAATGTAGCTCAGTGGTGTCTCACCTGCCTGGCTAGCACAAGTTCCTGAGTTTAGTCCCTGGTACTAGGGGAAATAAAAAAAGAAAAAAGTGCCCAAAATCTTGAACTGTGGTTTGCTATATGTTTTGACCTTGACCATATTGACCTTTTAAAATATGGCCATTTAAGAAATTTCACATGGCAGTTTAATTTACAGTATTCTTTATTTTTAATAAAACTTTATAACCTTAAATTAAGCTCACTAACATCTAGATTCCTGAAGTTTTGCTTTTTAAAAATTCAGATCTCAGGTGTTCTGGATTCTGGATGTTCAGGATCAATCTTAAATTTATTTGCATCTCCAGCACCATTTGTCTGCCATATAATTTTAGAAGATTTATTTTTCATGGAATTATCACTTTCCTGAATTTTCTGTTTTTCAGGTTGTTGCTGTAGCCCATGCTGTTTATCAAGCAGTGCTCAGTTTGAAGAATATTCCTGTTTTGGAGACTGCTTATAAGTTAATTTTGGGAGAAATGACCTGTGCCCTAAATAACCTGCTGCATAGTCTGCAACTTCCTGATGCCTGTTCTGAGATAAAACATGAAGCTTTTAAGAATCATGTATTCAATGTAGACAATGCAAAATTTGTAGTTATATTTGACCTCAGTGCTCTGACTACAATTGGAAATGCCAAAAACTCATTAATTGGGGTGAGTCCTTAGTGACTTTGTTTTATCCAAGGTCAAGACTTTTTTTATCATGTCTTTATCTAATTTATTTCATCTCATAAAATACCATGTTATGTGTCTGTGGAATTATTCTGTAACAAATGCCATATTAAGCACATGCATGGATAAAATTGGCAGGAATATTTTCTTGCCATTAGATTTAATTTTTTCCCTTGATAAGTTATTTTACATGTTTTAATGAATTTCTCATATTAACTGTAGCAACTTACAGAAAAATTGCCAACATATTTCCACAGCTCAAATATATATAGTTCTTTTAATATGCAGTTTCTTTCTTCTCTTGGTACTTTTTCCTTCTTTCCCCTAAAATTAGTACTAACATATGTTCTTTGATTGCCTACTTTCGTCCAAGAGCATTCATATTTTTTTTTTCTTAAGAAGAATAAAGATTTTTTTTTCCTTTAAGAAACTTGAAGTGGCCCTAGCTTTGATTTATCTTTTTTGCCTGCTTGTTTGTTTTTGAGACAGGCTTTCACTTTAGTTTTGGCTCGCCTTGAACTCACTATGTACCCTCGGCTAGCCTTGAATTTCGGGCCATCCTCCTGCCTCAATCTCTTAAGTGCTGGGCTTACAGGAGTGCGCCACCAACAGCTGGCTGCTTTACAGTTATTGCTTATTAATTTATGTATTTCTCCTTTGCAGAATTGAAAAGTATTACTTTTAATGGAAAGTAATAGGGTGTAACTAGGAAGAAAGTTTTCTAAAAGAGAAGGAAAATGAAATTTTGATGTTTATACTTGCTTATTCTGCATGTTGTGTGATCAGATTTGTTTTGTATCATAACTTCCCTCATTGGTAGTTTTGGCTTACATTTGAAGGACACAGTAAACACTTCCTTTCATTATATACTAAAAATTCACTTTCAAGGAATTCACATTGTACATAGATTGGAGGTTTATGTGTTGAACTCTGGAAACAAAGTTTGGAATGGGCAGTTAAGTGGTATCGTGTCTTAGCAATAGAAAGGAAAATGGAAGATGGAAAAGGCGTAGAATGTCAGAGTGTGCCCCCCCTTTTGTTATTGACAGAACATGTTGGCATGAGCAGTATATGGAAAATAGAGAAAATGTAGGGTGCTATCCTGGAGGGTACAAAAGGTTTGCTTAGATCAGAGATCAGCCAACTTCAGCTGTTGTGCCAGGTGTAGTCCAGTAATTGTTTTTAGTTTGTTTGCAAAATAGTTATATTGAGGGTTAATTACATGCTATACAATTCTCATTTAAAATGTAAAATTTAGTGATTTTTAATTTTTTTAGTATATTCAAAATTGTGTGACTACCTTGTTCCTGTTTTTATAAAAAGGGTTTTATTGGAACATAGTCACTCTTCTGTGCTTTGGGAATGTTCGTTTCTTACAACAGAGTCAGATCCTGCGAAGTCTTAAGATCTGTAGTTTTATCTTCAGATAAAGTGTTTGGTGAAGGCCCAAGTTTAGTATACTAGATTATTTCTAAATCTAAGTCTACCATTTTAATTTTTAAAATGTCTAGACCTGCTACCCAGCAGGGTATGACAGGAAAATCACTTGAGCCCAGGAATTCGAAACCAGCCTGGGCAACATAGACTCCATGTGGAAAAACAAAATCTACATATACTTATTTTAAAGAATAAACTCTTTGTATACTTCTGTGTATTTTCAAGGAGTCATACTTTCTTTTGTACATTGTCAGATGTGGGCGCTGTCTCCAACTGTCTTTGCCCTTCTGAGTAAGAATCTGATGATTGTGCACGGTGACCTGGCTGTTCACTTCCCTGCCATTCAGTATGCAGTACTCTACACGTTGTATTCTCACTGTACCAGGTACTGTACTTAGAGACCCACAAATCTTTATATGAAAAAAATGCACTTTATTTTTTGAGCTTGCTTGCTTGCTTTTTGGCCTTCTGGCTTTTTGACTTTCTGTCAAAAAGGTCTTCCATACTTTGTCTTTCAGGCATGATCACTTCATATCCAGTAGCCTTAGTTCTTCATCCCCTTCTTTGTTTGATGGAGCTGTGATTAGTACTGTAACTACTGCTACAAAGAAACATTTCTCAATTATATTAAATCTTCTGGGAATATTGCTAAAGAAAGATAATCTTAACCAGGATACAAGGTAACTTCTTAATTTTAAGAATTTACTTCTAGAATTTGAGAATAAGAAATGTGGATTATAGAGGTGAAACATAGTGGCCCCTTCATTATAAAACACTATAATTCAGCTGTATTACTTAATCTGTATTACTTGCTATAATCCATAATACTTTGGGGAGATTTTCTTAAAAGGGTTGTTTCCATTTTGACAGAAATTTCTGTAGTTTCAACTTTTCTATTGTTGTTTAAAAAAACTAAGAAGTGCTAAGACTTTTTAGTGTTTTGCAAATAAAAAACTGCTGTGTCATTTCAGGAAGCTGTTAATGACTTGGGCTTTGGAAGTGGCTGTTTTAATGAAGAAGTCTGAAACATATGCACCTTTATTCTCTCTTCCATCTTTTCATAAGTTTGCCAAGGGCCTTTTAGCCAACAGTAAGAGACTGATATTTAATTTTATCAACCCTTAAAAAGGAATGTTTGATAATGGGAGAATGTAGTTACTTTAGTGCTTTTCCTGATTTGAAAATATATAATCCCCGTTTTGGAACACATTTTTAGTATTTGTAGAAGTAGTTTAAGTGGCTGTCACATTTAAAAGCTTATAAATAATATGTTACATATTTATATACTTTTGTGTATAAGGTATGGGGAATTGAACCGGGCTTTTGTACTAAGCTACATATCTAGCCCTTTTTATCTTTTCTATTCTAAGATAGGTTCTCCCTAAGTTGACCAGACTGCGCTCAAACTTGGTGATCCTCTTGCCTCAGCTTCTCAGGGTGCTGGGAGTTTAGGAATTGGCTGCCATGCATGGCTTATTACATAGTGCTTTAAGTTTTCCCCTTCGGGAAAGGGTTTGTGTGAAGACTGGTTAACTTAAGTGAATTTTGTTGAATGTCTTGTTTTCTCAAATGTTACTGCCAAGCAAGAGCCATGTCTAGTCCATAGTAGATACTCCCTGGCTGTTGAATGAATGGGTTCAGGGAGTTATAACAACTAGCATATAATTTCTTTTGGCAAGCTAAAAGTTAATTTATCTTTTAATTTTTCATAGCTCTTGCTGAAGATGTGAATATCTGTCTGCAAGCATGCAGCAGTCTACATGCTCTGTCCTCTTCCTTGCCAGATGATCTTTTACAGAGGTATGGACTAGAGACCATGTCTTTTGACTCTGGCCCTAACAACATAGGAATGTTATCACACCTGATTTTATCGGTTTCATTTTTTTTCCAGGTGTGTTGATGTTTGCCGTGTTCAGCTAGTTCATAGTGGAATTCGCATTCGACAAGCCTTTGGAAAGCTATTGAAGTCAATTCCATTAGATGTTGTCCTGAGGTAGAAGAATTGTTTTGGACACTGTTTTTACTACCTTAGAAGTAGTCTAGTTTAGGAAGAGATAAATTGCTATAATTATTACATTAATGCCACTTCATGTATAGTACTTCTCAGTGATTGAAGAGGTGTCAAAGGATCAATATTGTAGGAGGTCTAGGAGGTAACAAATTGTTGTACTTTAATGACCTTAATAAGCTTGTGTTAATTAATACAGACTAATTCGTGTAGTGCCAAAATGTATGTCTTAGTGGTTCACATATTTATAAGCTATAAGCTTTTATTGTTTTTTATTAGGTTGATTTGGGAACTTTACAAATCTAAGATTATGTAACATCTTTATCCATTTTAAAGTCTCAGTTTTATATTTTTTTATTACTGATTTAGTGAGGAAATAAACCCATTTACAGTGTGTACTATAACCTTTTAACTAAAACATTTTGTATAACCATAATTTTATTTTCTGTCTACAGCAATAACAATCACACAGAAATTCAAGAAATCTCTTTAGCATTAAGAAGTCACATGAGTAAAGCACCGAGTAATACATTCCACCCACAAGATTTCTCTGATGTTATTAGTTTTATTTTGTATGGGAACTCTCATAGAACAGGGTAAGCCACTTCTTTGACTATTTCTGCTCTTGACCCTAAATCCAGTTTCGAAAACATGTCCAGGATGGCAGAGTAGAAAGTGCTGTTTTGTTCAAGTGTATCATTTTGATTTTCATAAAGAAATTTTTCATCAAGACATCATAGAAATAAATGTGATTTGAATTTTAGTGATGAAATGTAGTTGACAGTTAAGTGATCTGATTTTTGTTAACCGTTAAGGGAGGGGATAGTGGTGATATTTAGTTGCACTCAGTGAGTTTCATCCTGGCAATAAGAATCTCAGGAGCCATTTACCCTAATCCATGCCTCACCCTGATTTAAAAAACAAAACAAAACAAAAAAAACTGTAAAAGAGCTAAAAAATGTGACTATTATGTATATCAAAATATACCAGGAAAATTAATTAAAAATTCTAAAAATGGGACATGGGATTATAGTTTATCTCAGTTTCATGGGTTTTTAAAATTTAGTAGGAAAACTATAGTCTTTACTCTCATTCCCTTTGCATTTGTTTTTGGATTATTTAAATAAACATTTCATTGTCTATTAAATATGACACTACTTTTCCCAGGAAGGACAATTGGTTAGAAAGATTGTTCTATAGCTGCCAGAGACTGGATAAGCGTGAGCAATCAACCATTCCCCGCAATCTTCTAAAGACAGATGCTGTCCTTTGGCAGTGGGCTATTTGGGAAGCAGCGCAGTTCACTGTCCTTTCTAAGTTGAGAACCCCATTGGGCAGAGCTCAAGATACCTTCCAGACAATTGAAGGTAACCATCTCTTTGTACTTCAAACTTTGTAATGTAAATAACTTTCATAGCACTTTTGATTAAAAAATAATGGATTTTCTTTATTAAAACAGATTTGAGGTTTTAAAAAGTATAAGTATTTTCCAGGTATGTTTGTTAGATAAGCTTTCATTGAATTAGTCATGATGGCCATGTGGTCTGTTCTTATTCAAAAATTTAGGGGACGTGTGGGGTAAACATCTTTTCCTGTAAAAGGAAAGATTATATGTGTTGGATTTTTTTTTTCTTTCAGAATGGTGTATAGACAAGATACTTGATAAATGTGGATTTGTGAAATAAGGTCACATTTATTTATAGAATTTCCTCATAATTTGCTTTCAGGTATCATCAGAAGTCTTGCCGCTCACACATTAAACCCTGATCAAGATGTTAGTCAGTGGACAACTGCAGACAATGATGAAGGCCATAGTTGCAACCAGCTTAGGCTTGTTCTTCTTCTTCAGTATCTGGAAAATCTGGAGAAATTAATGTATAACGCATATGAAGGATGTGCTAATGCATTGACATCACCTCCCAAGGTTGGTTTCAGTGGAATAGTATTGCCTTGTAACAATTTCATTGTCAAACCTGGCAGAGTATGTAGAGAGCTGAAATCACAATACATTTAAGATATTTGAGGCATATATACCTTTAATTTGAGCCAATCATGAGTTCTTTCCTTTTATTGTGAAGGTCATAAGGACGTTTTTCTACACCAATCGCCAAACTTGCCAAGACTGGCTAACTCGGATCCGCCTCTCCATCATGAGGGTTGGATTGTTGGCTGGTCAGCCCGCTGTGACAGTAAGACATGGTTTTGACTTGCTTACAGAAATGAAGACGAATAATCTATCTCAGGTAAGGTGGTATGTTTGGAATATAAAGCTATTATAGAAACCTGGGTTTAATTACTTTGATGTCTTTTTGTTTGGTAATGGGAATTGAACTCGGGACCTTCCACTTGTAAGGCAGGTGTACTTTGATGTCATTTATCTATAAATAAGTTAAAACTTCATTTGGAAGGGTTAGGGATTTGGCTTAGTGGCTCTGCACCTGCCGGGCAAGTGTAACGTCCTGAGTTTGTCCCCCAGTATCCAGGAAAAAAACTTCATTTGGAAAGCTTTTGATACAATATTTTATAAAAGGAATAACTGCCAAAGTCACTGGCTTATGTTTTCTATATACAGAATGTTAAAAATATCCTTATGGGCTTGGGCCTTTTAAAAATAATTATAGGAAATTTGTGTATTGAAATAATTTTTATAATGCTTGGAACAATCCTTAAATAATTTGTGACTCTTGAGTTCACAGTTAATACTGTAAGTGGATCCACAAAGAAGAAAATGTTTGGGCTGGGGATTTAGCTCAGTGACATTGTGTGTGCGTTGCAAGTGCTGGGTCCTGAGTTTGATCCTTGGTACTGGGCAACAAAAAAGAAAAGATGATGTTTGCTAATTAACGTAATATTAGTTTTTTAAATTCATGTTTATTTATATTTATTTTTAGCTTTCTGTTTACTTCAGGTGTTATATAAGTGCCCTTATATAAAGGCCGCAGATTAAATGTTGGGTAACTGGTTTTTTATGTTGTTGGTTTTTTTTTTTTTTTTTTGG
>NW_022900946.1:9189180-9199278 GCF_012274545.1 Fukomys damarensis | reverse complement strand
TTTTTTTTTTTTTTTTTGGGTACTGGGATCGAACTTGGGACCTTGACCTTGCAAGACGGGTGATGAGACCACTGAGCTAAATCCCTGGCCCACTTTTTTTTGTTTTTTTAAGGACAGGATCTTGCTGTGAAGTTCACGTTAGCCTTATACTCAACTGTGTAGCCCAGGCTGACCTTGAGCTCACAGCTATCCTCTTGCCTTGACTTCCCAAATGCTGGGATTACAGCTGTGTGCTGTCCTGCGTGGCAGGATAACTTTTTTGAGCGAGCAGGGTTAAGACCTAACACCTATCTGCTGCTAAAATTCTGTCATTCACCTTTTGTGGTGACCTTTTTTGGGGGGGTTACTGGGGATCAAACTAAGGTCCTTGTGCTTGCAAGACAGGTGGTGGCACCACTGAGTTAAATCCATGGCCCTGTGATGATTTTTAAGAATTCTACACTAATCAGGTACATGCCTGTAATCCCACATACCTAGGTGGCGGAGGTGAGAGTGCAAAGTTTGAAGCCAGACTGGAGAACTTAGCATTTCAAAAATAAATTGAAAGGACTGCGTAGCAGAGTATCTCAATGCTTCCCTGATGTAATCCCAGTAACAAAGCAAAAGCTCAGATAAATAATGTTGAAGTTAAAAAAAAACCTAAATAATATCAAAATAATTGTTAAATAAATTTGACTCTGATTAGATTATGCTCAGTAGTTGTAAATTCAGTAAGGAGTTTTTGGTTTGTTTTGTGATACACTGAGTTGTTGTGTTTCCATTTAGGAAATGTGTTCATGGTATTGAGGTCTTGGTAAAGTTTTCTGAATGCTGTTTTCAGGGAAATGAATTGGAAGTAACCATCATGATGGTGGTAGAAGCGCTATGTGAACTTCATTGTCCTGAAGCTATACAGGGAATTGCTGTCTGGTCATCTTCTGTTGTTGGAAAAAATCTTCTGTGGATTAACTCAGTGGCCCAGCAGGCTGAAGGAAGGTAAGTTGGAAGGAAAGAAATAGATAATAGGATTACTTTGTGTTTTAACGCTTTATTTTACTCGCATAATAGTTAAAAGTTAACTAACTGTGGTGACACAAAACCTGTAATCCCAACATATGGGAGGCCGAGGCAGGAGGATTACCACACATTTAAGGGCAGCCCAGACTAAATGGAAAGATTCTTTGTCAAAAAAAGACCGTAAAGGGTCAGGGATTAACTCAGCAGTGTAGCGCCTGCCTGGCAAAGTGCACGGTCCTCTATTTGATTCCTCATAACAAAAAAAAAAAGAAAAAAACCCACATCCCCAAAAAACCATAATAGTTAAATCTTAAAATAGCTGTGTCCAAGCCAGGTGTAGTGGTGCATTGCTGTAATCCCAGCACTCAGGAGGCCAAGGCAGGAGGATCACTGTGAGTTCAGGACCAGCCTGAGCTACATACTGAGTTCCAGGTCAGTCTCAACTACATAGTGAGACCCTGTCAAAAAAAAAAAAAAAAAAAAAAAAAAAATCAGCTGTATCCAGGACATGGTGGTGCACTTTTGTAATCCCAGGCTGAGGCATTAAGATTGCCATAAATTTGAGGCCAGCCCGGACTACACAGTGAGAACCTGTCTCAAAAAACTGAAAAGGGGGAAAAAAAACTTCAGTTTTAACAATTTAATCTTCTAATAAAGGACTTCACTAGGAGGTATCTTTAGTCTGTATTTTAATTAGCACTACTTGGGTGCCTTTCTGCTTCAGAACTCAGAAGTAATACTGGGAAACATGGTCAGTGATTATGTATGGATGCTTTTTTTTTGTTACTGTTTATTTTTTGATACCAGGAATCAAATTTAGGACCTTGCACCTGCCAGGCTCGTGCGGCACCACTGAACTAAACACCTGGCCCTTATGAGTGCTTTTGAACCTGTCCTTATTTGAGAACCCTTCACATCACAGTCTGGTACACTTTACCCTGTTTAGTCCTGTGAACCCTGTATTCAGATTCATGTAATTTCTTTAGGTGAAGAATGTGCTGTAAGTCTCTGTTTGCATTAGTTTAACAGAAATCTTTAAAATTGGGGTAAAGAAAGAAATAACTGCCCATGATTCCATCTCCAAGTTATAACTATTAGTTTTGGCTTCCTAGTTCTTTCTTTCATGTAGTTTTTTTGTTTTCCCTCCTGGTACTGGGAATTGGACTCAGGACCTTGTGTTTGCCAGGCAGGCTCAGGACCACTAAGTCATATATACTTTTTTTTTTTTTTTTTTGGTACCGGGGATCAGACTTGAGACCTTGCTCTTGTGAGGTAGGAAGCAGAACCACTGAGCTTAATCCCCTGGCCCCATGCATACTTTTTATCACAGAAATATCTGTGTATCTAGGCCCTAGACACAAGGTTTTATGGCTTCCTTTTTTACTATGTAAATTTTCTCTATTGTGATCCATCCCCCATGATACTGGCAGTTGAACCCAGAGGCTTCTTACTGAGACCTTTCAACCCCACCCCCCCAATCAGGAATGTATCTTGTGCTTGCCAGGCAGTCCTGGGTGCCACTGAGCTGTATCCTTGGCCCTAAAATTGTTTTTATTGAGAATAGGGTATTGCTCAGTGACCAGGCAGAACTTGGGATCCTCCTGCCTCAGCATCCCCAGAGTACTGAAATTACAGTCTCTGTCCCTATACCTACCTTTCATTGTTACATTTAATGGATAATTGTATTTATTTGTGAGTATATCATAATTCAGCATTTTTTATTGTTGGACATTAAAGCTGGTTCCAGTGATTTTAAACTGTTGTTAATGCACCGTTGCACTTGAACTTTATTCCATATTCCTGATTACTTTTTTCATTTCCATTCCTACATGTTGATTTGCTGAAAGACTGTTGACCTAGGGGCTTATGAAACAGAATGTTGATGAGTTAATTCACAGAGAAGATGGCTCTAGTTTATCCCCTTAATGATAGTGTAACTCCTTTCCCTTGTGAATACTGAATGTGACTGAGGAACAAGAATTTTACCACCACCATCAGTGAAAAAACCTGTTGGAATTCACATTTATTAAAGTATAATCTTTTTCCATTGACCATTTTTATTTTTCAAAGCATGGATTATGTCTTTGTGCCCTCTCATTTTTTCAATCTGTGAGATTTTCATTTTATATTAAGATTTTTGATGCTATGTAATGTCTTGTGTTTACAGTTTGTTTTAAATTTTATGTTTTAGATGTCTGGAAGGGTTATTATGTAGTTAGTACTATTACTTTGTGGATTCTTTTCTTGCATTTATCCTTCTGTATGGACATTACTTATCAGTGTTTCCCACTAGTAATTTTATAGTCCTATATTTTTAACATTTAACTACCTTTATTTTAATTTGTTGTGAGGAAGAAATGTACATGCTTCTCATGCCTATCCCCCACATCCAAATAAATAACTCATTTTCTTACCTCAATTTATCTCAATCAATTCTTTTATCATTGTTTTCTTGGGTTGTAAGATACACGTATTTAAAATAAGTGGCCTTCACTTTGCCTTTTAGGTTTGAAAAGGCCTCTGTGGAATACCAGGAGCACCTATGTGCCATGACAGGTGTCGATTGCTGCATCTCCACCTTTGACAAATCTGTTCTCACACTGGCTAATGCTGGGCGTAACAGTGCCAGTCCTAAACATTGTGTGAACGGTAAGCATTTAGTATTTACATAAAACGAGGTAAAATTCATAAAATTCAGATGCTTTGTACTCATGATCATTTTGTATATTTTTAGTTTTCTCTGCTCTTCAAAATATTGATAATTGCTCTGAATCACTGTCTTGTCTTATAAAATGTTTTCACTCAGGTGAATCCAGAAAAACTGTGCTGTCCAAACCAACTGACTCTTCCCCTGAGGTTATAAACTATTTAGGAAATAAAGCGTGTGAGTGCTACATTTCAGTTGCTGATTGGGCTGCTGTACAGGAGTGGCAGAATGCTATCCATGATCTGAAGAAGACCACCAGTAGTACTTCACTCAACCTGAAAGCTGACTTCAACTATATAAAGTAAGGACTCACTTTTTCAGTTAGAAATTATGGTGCTTAATCCTGTTAAAACCAGATTTTCCATAACTATAAAGTCTTCCTCCATGGCAGCAAAATATTATAATTGGTCATACGTACTAATACAAAATGATTGTATTTTTAATGAAACCTTTTTTAAAAGTTACAACAGGAAACCAACACTAGAGATGAGGAAGGTATTCATGCAGTGGGAAAAACAGACTCATAAATAGTAATTTATGACTGCTTTAGAGAAGATCACATTATGATGGCTTTATTTGTAATTGTTTAAATGTATAAAAATGTGTTTTAATGATTGCACAATTTATGAACATCTATAAATTAAACTCCTTTATCTCTTCTCATTCCTCTTTGCATTCATTAATTCTGTGACTTAAATTGAGTACTCTATGTTCTAGACACTCAGTTGGGCAGATAAAGGTCATTAGACTAGTATGTCACACCTCTCTTCCACAGGTACATACATTAATGGGTAATTACTTCATTGAGCACATACTATGTGCCTGAGAGTGGAATACAATGAAACAGACATGAATTCTAATCTTTGAAAAACAAGTTGAAGAAACAGAAAAAGAATATCGATAGGATTAACTATACTTCACTTTTTTCTGTGCCTCAGGGAGAGCAGTTCACATTTGAGTAAAGAGTTTGGGGAGGGCGGTGTACGATGTGGATTAAGCCTGTATTCTTCCGGGAAGTCAATCATTAGCTGAAAGTATAGAACTGTGGAGCATGATTAGGACATGGGAAACCTGCCCCTTGTGAGGACTCAAGACACTGTAGTGGGAGAAATGATACCCATGTTGGTCACCAAGTCTGAATAGTTCTTTGTGGTGCAGTCATCACCTAGGGAGCCAGTGGTTGCATTATTAGTTTACAGAATAAGCCAGGTGATAAAATTTCTCTTGCTCGCTTTAGGTTAAGTGACAATGAAAGGGACGCAGTGGGAGGAAGAAGCAAAGGTGGAAAAGGGATTGAGAAATGATGCCTTTCTCTTGGTTGGAGAACAACTGTAGAAATGGGGGCGTGGGGTAAGGGATTGGAAAGTGGCAGTGTGGAGCTAGGAGGATGGGAATCATTCTGGTGTACATGCTGCAGGGCGTTAGGAAAGTGGAGAATCCTTTCAGAGAAGGCACATAGGTTCTGTGAAAAACAGTGGAAAAGGGAGGTAGGGAGGGATGCCAGTGGTGAAAGGAAGCAGGATTAAGGCGTGAGACTCAGGTGATAGGAGGGTTACCAGGCCTTAGGCGTCAGGGTGGCAGGGGTGAAGGCTGTGGAGAATGTAAAGGAGTAGCTTGACTAGAACAAGGTGTTGAAGTCACATTGTAGAGGTTACTGCCAGTCTGTTGAACAGACCCCCTGGGCAACATAGTTCACCAAACAAAAGGAGGAAGGAGACAGTGAATGAGCCCAACTGAATGTTGTAGCAGAGAATCCTGTTTGCTGCTCCAGTTTTAGTGAGAATTAAGATGGTCACATCCTCAAAATAAAAATGTTGGTGTGCTCATGAATGACATTTCTTTAGAACAATGCTGTGTGTTGTATTATTTTCTGGAGCTTGTTCTTGTTTTGAGTTGTTCCATGAATTACCTAAAGTATAATAAAGCTGACCAATATTTTAATTATAGGTCACTAAGCAGTTTTGAGTCTGGAGAATTTGTTGAATGTACTGAACAGTTAGAATTGTTACCAGGAGAAAATATCAATCTACTTGCTGGAGGATCAAAAGACAAAATAGGTATTTGAAAAAATAATTTTAAGTTTTAAATGAAGAAGTTCCTTAAAATGTTTGGTTTGATTTATTTTACTAGAGAATGTAGAAGTTTTTGTATATTTTCTTGGGGAGGAGTCCCATGGAAAGCAACAGATTTAGGCTTCTGTTAACGTTTGACTTGGCAAATGAGGAACGGTTTAGTTAATATTAAACAAAATAGCTGGAAATGGTTGATATGTGCCCCAAATTCCAGCATTGTGGGAGGCTGAGGCAGGAGTATCACAAGTTGAAGCTCAGCCTGAGCAACTAAAAAACTTGGCAAGACCCTGCCTAAAAATAAAAGCTGGGTATGTAGCTCAGTGTGAAAGCCCTGGGTTTAATTCCCAATACTAGGGGTAGGGCTTTGGGGAACCTAAACAGGAGGCTACATTGATATGTTGAGATATTTAAAGAGACTTTGTTTGAAAAAGTATGAAGCAATGTTTAAGGTAAAGATTTTTCTTGATTTTTCATGTTCATCTGGCTCATTCATATCTTTATTGCAAATGAAACATTTCGTAAAATGTCATACTAGAGTTATTAAAGTTCTCTATATTTGTACTGATTTTATAGATTACATAAGATGTGCTGATGTAGATTTGTTCCTTTAAATATTAGATTTGCTTACATATATTTCAGCCTTTAAAGTCAACTGATTTTTTAGGGGTAGGAGGTATAATTTTATGAAGTAATGATGTTTACACAATTGTTAAAAATGTTAAACAGCCGGGGATTTAGCTCAGTGGTTCGGTGGCCTGCCTTCCAAGCGCAAGGACCCGAGTTCAATCCCCGGTACCAAAAAAAAAAAGTTAAACAGTAGTGCTCAGCTCTCTGAACTTAAGGGAGGTATTCATTGTGGGTTATTGTTTGAAGTACTATAGATTTTCACTCTTGTACATTAAAAGCAAATTAACTCAATGAAATTTATTTGATTTACTTAGATATGAAAAAACTACTTCCCAACATGTTAAGTCCAGATCCAAGGGAACTTCAGAAATCCATTGAAGTTCAATTGTTGAGAAGTTCTGTGTGTTTGGCAACTGCTTTAAATCATATAGAACAGGATCAGAAGTGGCAGTCTATAACTGAGTAAGTTGACCTTCAAGAGGTGGTGTATGTGCCTTATGTACACCATGTATGTGTGTGTATCAGAGTACAGGAGAAGTCACTTGCTGGATCACCAAATAGAAGGCCTAATATGTCTTGCTTATGACCTCTTACTCTAGAGCAGCCTTCCTCCTAACTTTTGTTGCCACATGGCAGCATCTTAACTGTTTTATTCCTCCAGTGCTTAAAAGTTGAAGAATCTCATTAATTAATTGATGGTGACACTTTCTTGCAGAAATGTGGTAAAATACTTGAAGCAAACCTCCCGCATAGCTGTTGGACCACTAAAGCTTTCTACATTAACTGTTTCCCAGTCCTTGCCGGTTCTGAGTACCTTACAGCTATATTGCTCATCTGCTTTGGAGAACACAGTTTCTAACAGACTTTCAACAGAGGTATGTAAAAGCATATTTTTGTAAATATGAACATTAATAACCATTACTATAGAACAAAGACCTGGCTTACTGACTTTTTAAAGTGGTATTTACAGTTGAATAAGCTGGTAAATCCAAAAATCCAAAATGCCATTTTAGGCAGATTTTCATTTGAGACTATGTGGGGTAGATGAAACTCCAAGATACATGATTTCAGGAACAGCTAATTACTTTAGTTTTTAGTTTTTTTCTTATTTTGAGATGGAATATTATAAGTGCAGATATTTTCTTTGTAGGTTATATAAATTTTGGATTTTACTTCAAGATCCTTCTCTTCCAAGTTAGGGTAGAGTTCAACCAAAATTGGGCCTTCCCAAAGGAATTGTAGCCTTTGAAATGCCTGTAAAGCAGTTGTAATGTTCCTGATTTAGCCTCTGCTAATAGTAATATACTATTTTTAATTTGCAAAGTCCCCTATTGCTATGTTGGTAAATCAGACTTGACTTCTGAATTTGCTTTTTTCAAAACAAAGATTTTTTTTCTGAGAATGAATTTGCTTGTTGTGATTTAAAGTGATGTGATGGAAGTGGTTTAGTTGATAAAACTGGAGTAGACTGGAGACTTGGACTTGTTAGCGTATGTTTATAAACATAGCATCTTGTTTTACATTAAAGAATCTTGGTTTTTCTCTGGCAGGACTGTCTTATTCCACTCTTCAGCGACGCTTTACGTTCATGCAAACAGCATGATGTGAGGCCATGGATGCAGGCATTGAGATACACTATGTACCAGAATCAGTTGTTAGAGAAAATTAAAGGTAGCTTTCTTTTTCTGAAAATTAATTTTATTGATATATGAATTGCACATTGAAAGCATGCAGTTTGATGAGGTTTCACACATCTTGCTTGTATAACTGCCAATACAAACACAATTCAGAATGTGTCTCAGCCCTGGAGTTCCCTTGGTGTCAGCTCTTCGTTCATCTTCCATTCACTGTGTCACAGGCAGTTAACTCATTTGCTTTCTGTCACTATAAATTAGACTTGTCTTTGCTATTTATTTTCTTTTTCTAAGTGGGCAGTTAAAAGTGGTTGAATTTTAAAATCTTTTCACATCTTGTGAATCCTTGGTATTGTCAGCAGTCTTTATATTTTTATATTTTTATTTATTTCTTTATTTTTGATACCAGTGTTTGATGTCAGGACCTTGCGCTTGCGAAGCAGGCGGCGGAACCACTGTGCTAAATCCCCGGCCCATCTTTATACTTTCAAACACTGGAATAAGTAGTATCTGCTACTATGGTTTTAACTGATGATTCAAGACACTGAGCATCATTTACATTTGCAAAGTGGTCATTTTCTTTCTTATTTTGGACATGTCTGTACACGTCTTTTGCCCATTTTTAATGATTTAGTGACTCACATATGTTCTGAGCACAAATCCTTCAGTGGATGAAAGGTACCCAAATGTTATTTTATTTATTTATTATTTGGTGCTGGAGATCAAACTAGGGCCTTGTGCATACTAGGCAAGAGCTCAATCAATGAGCTACATCCTCAGCACAGGCATTAAGTTTCACATGTCCTAAATGAACAGCTATGTATGAATCTCATTTTTAATAAAGAACTACCTGCCATGTTAAAGGGCTGCAAGCCATATATTTTACTGCTGTGAAGTAGAACACTCCCAGAATTCCATATGTAGTTTTAGCTGAAAACTCAGTATCTAGAGTTAGTAAGTTACTATCAAGTAAACTAACTTCCAAGACAGGGCCTTGTGCTGCCCTGAGATTACTGGTAACTGACTCAGCTTGGCTTCTCATTGCCAAAGAGACCTGAGTTTAGACTTCTGAACTGCTTTCAGTTATACTACTTAAGAGATTCTTAGAGATTTTATGAGGTGAGACAGGATATATAAGAGCCCCACCACAGAGTGTGTCATGAAATAGAATTGCAGACACCACCATCTCCTTCCTCATTTTTCTTCCTCACTCATATGAAGATTTAAAATTGGCAAGAAAGTCAGTAACTCAACAGATAACATTCAGCGATAGAACTCAATTCCTCCTCATTTTTATTTCCTTATTAAAGTCTGGATCAAGTATATTTTGTGCCAGGTACTGTGCTTAATGTTGGTATATAATGGTGAACAAGACAAGCCTGTTTTCTTCATTCTTAGAATCAAGGGGATTGTAGAATCTGGTAGGGAAAATTGACATCAAGCAAGAGCCAACAAACAGTACGATGTGTTGAGTGGAATACACATGCAGGATACTGAAACAGCATACAGCAGAGACACCTGAGTTAATCCTGTGAGTTAGAAAAGCACTTGGGGAGGAAGTATCATTTAAGGTGAGGCTTGAGAAGGGTAGAGTTGAAGAAGAAGGCAGGTTAAAAACATGTCTTGTTTTAAAGCCAAAGATAATTATGATGGATGGCTTTGAGAGCTCAGCTTACCCGAGGTGGAGTGGAAAGAGATGGAGCTACTGAGATTGATGCTAGAGTGGAATGCGGAGCATGGGTGACTTTCAAGCTTTGTCAGAAGGGCCTAGGGAGGCCTTCACAGGATTTTTAAGCAAGGAAGCTAAATGTTCAGATTTGTCTTTGTGTATAGTCAGCTGCAGATTGGAAACAGGATTAGAGGAGGGTAAAAATATGCCAGAAGTGACAAGTTAAGTTATGCTGAAGTCCCTGTTAAAAAACAAGATGACTAAGGGGCCGGGAATTTAACTCAGTGGTTCTGCTGCCTACCTCACAAGCACAAGGTCCCGAGTTCGCTCTCCAGTACCAAAAAAAAAAAAAAAAAAAAAAAAAAAAAAAAAAAAAAAGGAGGCGGGGGACAA
>NW_022900946.1:9184123-9189066 GCF_012274545.1 Fukomys damarensis | reverse complement strand
AATGTCACAAAAAAAAAAAAAAAAAAAAAAAAAAAGATAACAAAGTATGGCAGTAGGGGTCAAAAAAATAAATCAGATACAAAGATTAAAAGTAAAGTCTTAAGATAATTGCCAGGCATTCGCTCAGGTGATCCTGTGCCTTGCCTTGAGTAAGGGAAAGCAAGAGAAGGGACTAAAAGATTTAGAGGGTTGTGGATACTGCAATCAATTCCACACATGTTGAAGGACCTTTGAAGTATCTGGAATGTAAGTGACCAGTTAGTTGGCAGATGGGACTCCATTGTCAGGTCTGTGCTAAAGGTTCAATTTATCAACATTTATGTTTTTTGTTTGCTAATTGAAGCCAAAGGAGATTTATCTTTTCCAGGGAGCGTATGCAGTGTGAAGAGTAGAAGGCCTAGAACCTGCCCCAAGATCACAAATGTTAGTAGATAAGTAGTGGAAGGGAATGAGACTGAGAATTATTCTGCAGGGTCAAAAGAAAATCCAAGAGAAAATGGCATGGTAGAAAGAAAGGTAGAGGAAGCCTAACTGAAGAAGGGGAGTAGTTTATTTAGCCTTAATTTCTTACCCACCTGGTGACTTAGGCTCCATTACTAAAGATTCAGAAATTTTAAAAGTTGATTTTTTTTTTCAATGAATGATTTTTACTTTACATCACTGTATACATTTAACTGAGCTGCCAATCACTGTGTATTGTATGCCAATCAGTGTGGTAGAGCAGCCACTGGGGATCTGAGGAGTTGGTGGATGTGTATTTGTATGGGTGGATAAGTGGGGAGTGTTAGTTGGGAATGCAGTTGGGGATTAGATGAACTGGGGACTAATGAAACATTTTCTTCTCTCCAGAACAAACAGTCCCAATTAGAAGTCATCTCATGGAGTTAGGTTTAACAGCGGCAAAATTTGCTAGAAAACGGGGAAATGTGTCACTTGCAACAAGACTGCTAGCACAGTGCAGTGATGTTCAGTTGGGAAAGACCACCACTGCTCAGGACTTAGTCCAGTATTTTAAAAAACTGTCAACTCAAGGTCAAGTGGATGAAAAATGGGGACCTGAACTTGATATCGAAAAAACAAAATTGCTGTATACAGCAGGTTAGTAAAACGAACTACAGTTAGTATAAGTAAAAAAAAAAAAAATCTTGTGTATGAATGTTTGCTTTAAGGCAATAATAGAAAAGTTGAGTATTTATAGATGCTGCATGGTGTGTTTGTTTCTTCAGTAAGTCGTTTGTAATTTTACGTGTATAATTCAGTCCTTCTAAAGGAAGTAGTTTTGTTTCACTGTATGAAGATAAATGATTTCAGAAATTATTGAACTTGTTTTCTGTAAATTTTAATTTGAATTAATTAATTTTGAGGCAGGGTCTCGCTATATGCAGTTCAGACTGGCCTTGAACTCATGGCAGTCCTGCTTCAGACTCTTCAAGTGCTGGGGCTATAGGTGTGTGCCACCACACCCTACTTAAACTTACTTGTTTTTAGTAGCAAATGTTTAGTTTATCCTGAAATACATGTCAATCAATCATTTGCTTTCAAGGATAAATGCTGAATTTATTTTTGGTTTTCTCTAGGCCAGTCAACACATGCAATGGAAATGTTGAGTTCTTGTGCCATATCTTTCTGTAAGTCTGCGAAAGCAGAGTATGCAGTTGCTAAGTCAATTCTTACACTGGCTAAATGGATCCAGGCAGAATGGAAAGAAATTTCAGGACAGTTAAAACAGGTTTATAGAGCTCAGCAACAACAGAACTTTTCAGGTGTTTCTACTTTGTCTAAAAACATACTCACTTTAGTAGAACTGCCATCTGTTAATACAATGGAAGAGGAGTATCCTCGAATTGAGAGTGAGTCTACAGGTAGGATTTCTTTCCTTTCTTAGCTGTAAAAATAATAATTCTAGAAGTTTAAAAATTGTGGTATTATGCCAGCTGTAATTAGCCACACAAAGTATGTCTGAAAATGTAGTGCCCATAAAAAGAAACTAGTACATTATATTGCTTACAAGTAGTAACTGAAACATTGTTTTAAAATCCACTACTGTACTTCCAGTCTTCAAGATTCGAGTTACTTTTATTACCTAGGTTTTTTTTTTTTCTTTGGTACCAGGGATTGAACTCTGGTCCTTGGGCTTGGGCTTACGAGGCAGGCAGGGGAACCACTGAACTAAATCCCTGGCCCTGACCTAGATGTTTTTGCTGGTGATAAGATCTTGGTACTGTAGCTTGAAGTTATCACCTTACATCCGTAGAAGCAACAAAGAAGGTCCTTGGGTGGGCTTACGAGGCAGGCAGGGGAACCACTGAACTAAATCCCTGGCCCTGACCTAGATGTTTTTGCTGGTGATAAGATCTTGGTACTGTAGCTTGAAGTTATCACCTTACATCCGTAGAAGCAACAAAGATATAGAGTAGTAGCCTGTGTTCCCTTTGGTAGGTGGGAGAAACCATAGCAAGATTCAACTTCGTTGTTCTATAGTGCTTATAACAAATTTAGCAGAGTAGTAGGTAGTTTATTCAGCCCAGTTTTACTTTTTGTTTATATCAGCTTATTTTTTAATGGTGCTGGGGAACCAACTCAAGGCCTTGCACATGA
Source organism: Fukomys damarensis (assembly GCF_012274545.1). Classification (NCBI taxonomy): domain Eukaryota; kingdom Metazoa; phylum Chordata; class Mammalia; order Rodentia; family Bathyergidae; genus Fukomys; species Fukomys damarensis. The sequence goes on along the minus strand of NW_022900946.1, from coordinate 9,186,468 downwards.
CAAGCAAGTGCTGTACATCTGGGCTACAACCCCAGCTCCAGTCAGTGTTTTTTGTGCTGTATTTACAGTTTTAGATATAACTGGTATCTTTTCTGAAACATGAAAATATGATTTTAATGTGTTTTTCTGATACCTATGGTTTTAATTACTGATAACTGATCTTACAAAATAATTCTAATATGTATTATCAGGTCTTAAATGCATAATATATGATCATTATAAATCTTGGCAAATGAGCTATGGCAGTCAAAATTTCTTCCCCTAAAACAAAGACCTTTGCCTCATGAATTTCTGATTGAAGCCATCACCTAAGCAGTAATTTTTGGCAGAATGTTTAAAATAAATCATGAGGAAAAAAGCACTTAGATGCGGAAGGTAGACCATTGTTATAGCATGTTTGATACTTGAACGATTTACAAAGTTCATTGTCATGAAAGACATTGAAGTGTCCTGTTGGTACCAGTCTAAATTTACTTGGGAAGCTAAGTGATTGTGTCTTACCAAACTGTACAGTAATATGGAACTTACTGCTTGCTTGCAATTAATAAAGACCTAAAATGTTATTGAGAGTGGCATTAAATTTTTTTGACTATATTAAGTTCTTTTATTTTTTCTTCATCACGGCAGTACATATTGGAGTTGGAGAACCTGACTTCATTTTGGGGCAGTTATATCACCTCTCTTCAGTACAAGCACCTGAAGTAGCCAAGTCTTGGGCAGCACTGGCTAGTTGGGCTTATAGGTGGGGTAGAAAGGTGGTTGACAATGCCAGGTATGTACGTTTCAGTGTGTAATTTATTTAATGCATTGCAAAAATAGAGATTTAAATTATCTGGTCAAGTGGTGGTGATGTAGCTTAGTGGTAGAGTGCTTTCTTAGCATGTATGGGGTTCTCATTCCAATGTTCAGTACTACCAAAAAAGAAAAATGCCACCAATAATAAATTCATGAATAAGCAAAATGTCTACTGATTTGGTAAAGTTTAGGTAGCTGAATTATTTATTAACTTGTTTGGTATTGACGACCTTATACTTGCGAGGCAGGCGCAGTGCCACTGAGCTAAATCCCCCACCGGCCTTAACGTGTTTATTTTTATAGTCAGGGAGAAGGTGTTCGTCTGTTGCCTAGAGAAAAATCTGAAGTTCAGAATCTACTTCCAGACACTATAACTGAAGAAGAGAAAGAAAGAATATATGGAATTCTTGGACAGGCTGTGTGTCGGCCAGCAGGAATTCAGGCAAGGAAAATATATGATACAGTGCTTGAGGGAGGTAGTGACAAGAGTGTCCTTCTAACTCATTGATTTTCTTTTGTATTGTTTCTGTGGTACCAGGGATTGAACTCAGGTCCTTATGCTTGCAAGGCAGGCAGCGGAACCACTGAGCCAAATCCCTGGCCCCAGCTCATTGATTTTAAGGGAATTGGGCACATGTGCTTCATTAAATATTAAATGGGGTTAGATAATTCTTGCAAATAAAAAATTTGAGTTTCAAGTTGAAAGTAAGTTGTATTTTTGTAAGAACATAATTTCTTGAGAAAATAAGTCATTTCCTTGATTTAAGGTCATTTCCAGGTTCTAGTAAAAAGAGTTAAGTTCGTTTTGTATAGATTAAATTTCTCTTTTGATTTCTCCTGTTCAGAAATTAGGCTCTAGGGCTGGGTGTGTAGCTCAGTGGCAGAATGCATGCTTAGCATGTAGTGGCCCTGGGTTTATTCCCTAGTACTAGACAGGAAAAATACTAGGTTTTGAACCTTAGGTTGGGAGCTTTTTAAAATATGCCCCTGCATGAACACATCTGCCTTGAGATTTTGAATAGGACCCCTATGTGTGTTTAAGCTTACCAGGTCTTTCTGATAAACAGCCAGAATGGAAAATAGTAGACTAGATGAGCTGTAGTATTCACTCAGTCCATCAAACTCTTGTCAGTTTTGAATTCTATAACTATTATTTGGTTGCAGTCTTCAATGGCAGGGTTTTATTTGCCAGGCTCTCTGTTGATGGAGCTCTTGCTCTAAACAATGGCGTCTGTAAATCTTTGGCAAAGCTTGTGTTTTCTGTGTGTGTAGTATTATAAATAGAATAAGGTCTATTTTATGGATTCTGTTTCTGTTCAGCATCAAACTTGGGAACAGTTTTATTTATTTTTATGTGGGCAAGTACTGTAATTTGGAAACATTTAAAGTACAACAAAAATACCTTTTATTCTCTGCTTAAGCCAGGCACTGTGGCACATGCTTGTAATTCCAGCACTCCAATGGCTGAGGCAGGAGGATTGCTATTAGTTCAGTCGAGGCCAGCCTGTGCTACATAGGAGACTTTGTCTCAAAAAAAAAAAAAAAAAAAA
>NW_022900946.1:9180818-9184079 GCF_012274545.1 Fukomys damarensis | reverse complement strand
GGAGGCCAGCGGGCCACATAGGAGATTTTTTCTAAAAAAAAAAAAAAAAAAAATCATCTCTGCTTAAATGTTTATATCTTTTCTCATGACTACCTTAGTACATAAATCATAAAGAGAAGCCTGTGGGCTCGAGTTAGTGTGTAGCACTGATAATGTGAAATAGTCTTTCATCAATGACAAAATTTTTCATTTGACAGTCAAATCATGTACCATACTCCCTTCTCACTTTACTTTTGAAAACGACATTTATACCCAATTTCCATTTTTCCTTTAGGATGAAGATATAACACTTCAGATAACTGAGAATGAAGATAATGAGGAATATGACATGGTTGATGTTATCTGGCGTCAGTTAATATCGAGCTGCCCATGGCTTTCAGAACTAGATGAAAGTGCAACCGAAGGAGTTATTAAAGTATGGAGGAAGGTTGTAGATAGAATCTTCAGCCTGTATAAACTGTCATGCAGTGCATATTTTACTTTCCTTAAACTCAATGCTGGTCAAGTACGTAGCATGTTCTAGCAAAAATTATGTGGAACTTTCTTGCTAGTAAATTAAAATATTACACTGAATTTTTTTACTTCTTGTCACAATCTTCCATTCTTAGATTCCTTTAGATGAGGATGACCCTAGGCTACATTTAAGTCATAGAACAGAGCAGAGCACTGATGATGTGATCGTGATGGCCACACTGCGACTGCTCAGGTTGTTGGTGAAGCATGCTGGTGAGCTCCGCCAGTATCTAGAGCATGGCTTGGAAACAACACCTACTGCTCCCTGGAGAGGTGATGGCCTACCTAAAATTTCTCAGTAAATATTATGACTGGAATACCTAAGACAGTGAAATGAACAAAAAAATACTTTCTTCATATTTGTGTCTAGATTGTGTAAAAGTAGCCACATTAGTTCTTAACATATTATGGACTGCTTATTACATAGCAAACACCTTCCCTCCCACCTTTTAGAGAATGAGAATCTGAAAAACAGGAGCTTTTTATATGCAAAATGAATTTTAGACAGGGTGGTGGAAATAACTTTCAAAAAGATTTTGTACACCCTTTGAAAAATGGTCTGTTTTCTTTCTTTATAGGTATTTATAGGAAATACATTTCTGTAGAACACTTTGAATTGCTTTGGACTTGAATTATAGTTCTGTACCATATCCATACTTGCAAATCAAGAGCTGTTGTTTATGGGTCTTTGTCACTGGGAGAACTTTGAAGCCCTTAAAACTTGTACTTTTGCTGACATACATTAAGTTTTATCCTTTTGTAGTCACTGTGGTCGGTTTTTAATAACTGTTAAACAAATATCCTCCTTTCCCTAAAGGAATTATTCCACAACTTTTCTCACGCTTAAACCACCCTGAAGTGTATGTGCGCCAAAGTATTTGTAACCTTCTGTGCCGCGTGGCTCAGGATTCCCCACATCTCATACTGTATCCTGCAATAGTGGGGACCATATCACTTAGTAGTGAATCTCAAGCTTCAGGTATGTAATGTTATAGTACTGCCACTTGAAGTATAAACTATTTTACCAATAATTCGAAGTCTGTTTTTTGAGCTTTGTGTTTGAAAGTTGGTAGAGTTTATAGTATTTAGTAGTAATAACTATTCTTGAGGCGGTAACCGCTGTGTATCTGGCACTAGGTGATAGGCCTTTAATGTGTCCCATCTTTGAAATAACTTAACAAGTGGAAAAAAATGGTGTAATTCACATTGTAGAACTATAAATGACAGACTGAGCTCCATTCTCTGGTTGGGAGGATATCTTATTTGTTAGTGATTTACTTATTCTCTTACCTTGAGTTTCTTCCTTACTATACAGTATTAATAAACATGAAAGCTCAGCTTGTAAAAATGCAAGATATCCATCATCTTTAGTCATCTTAATGTACAGAAAGCAGGCTAGTTGGACAAGTACTTTATAGAGTCCAATGGATTATCCGTGTTTTCCCTAACTCAGTATATATGCATGGGAAAAATACTTAAGAGTATTCCCTGTTGTCACATTCATTGTAGGGAATAAGTTTTCCTCTGCAATTCCAACTTTACTTGGAAACATTCAAGGAGAAGAATTGATGGTTTCTGAATGTGAAGGCGGAAGTCCTCCCACTTCGCAGGATAGCAGTAAGGATGAACCAAAAAGTGGATTAAATGAAGACCAAGCCATGATGCAGGATTGCTACAGCAAAATTGTGGATAAGCTGTCCTCTGCAAATCCAACTATGGTGCTGCAGGTACAGAGAAACCCAGCTTAACATTTACAGCAAGTTTTACTACAGTGCCTACCTTCCCTACCCCCAAGCCAAGCAAAGGCCTAGAATAGTAAAACTCAATTATGAAAATGTTTGAGAACCAAAGCTTTAAGAATAATCAAAATTGGTTTGGCCAGTCTGTTTTGTGTTTTTGATACTGGGGATTGAACTCTGGTCCTCGCGCTTGCGAGGCAGGAGCTGGAACCACTGAGCTAAATTCCCAGCCCAGTTTGGCCAATCTGTATGGATAAAATCACTAGTCAATATTCTCTAATTGAGTAATGCACAGCAAGCACCCCATTTAACTTGAGGTGTCTAGTGCATGAAGACTTGGAGATGAACTCTCTGGATGTGCCCTGTACACAGGTGCAGATGCTTGTGGCTGAGCTGCGCAGGGTCACTGTTCTCTGGGATGAACTCTGGTTGGGAGTTTTGTTGCAGCAGCACATGTATGTCCTGAGACGAATTCAGCAGCTCGAAGATGAGGTGAAGAGAGTCCAGAACAACAACACCCTACGCAAGTATGTTTTCATTCATTTTACTCAAAATGTGAAACTGCCTTTTTAAAGAATGTGCTAATCTATATAACATAAAATTATTATTAAATTCAGTGACATTAAATCCATTCAGTGTTGTGCAGCCATCATTGTCCACTGTAGAACTTACCCATCGTCCCAAATAAATGCTCTGTACTTGTTAAATACTGATCTTTCCTTCCCTTCTAACTTCAGTTGCTGGTTTACCTCTGTTCTTTGTCTATGAATTTGCCTATTTCAGGTACTTTAGTAAGTGAAATCATATAGCATTTGGCCTTTTAAAGTCCAGCTTTTTTCACTTCCGTATGTTTTCAAGATTCATTCATGTTGCAACATGCTGGAATTTTATTTATTTTTTGATACCAGGGATTGAACTTGGGACCTCTCGCTTGCCAGGCATGCACTATGCTGCTGAGTTAAATCCCCAGCAGAATTGTTTTTTTTTTTTTTTTTTTTTTTTTTTTTTT
>NW_022900946.1:9142437-9180546 GCF_012274545.1 Fukomys damarensis | reverse complement strand
TTTTTTTTTTTTTTTTTTTTTTTTGGTACTTGGGATTGAACTTGGGTCCTTGTGCTTGCAAGGCAGGTGCCAGAACCACTGAGCTAAATTCCCAGCCCAGAATTGTATTTTTTTTATGGCCGAGTATTTTATTGTAACACATTTTGTTTGTTCATTCGTCTGTCAGTGAGTGGTTTGGTTGTTTCTGCATTTTGACTGTGTGAATAATAATGCTGTTAACAGTTGTGCCCAAGTATCTTAGTTTAGTGTCTTATATGAATCATTTTGGTTATTTCTGCATTTTGACTGTGTGAATAATGCTGCTGTTAACAGTTGTGCCCAAGTATCTAGTTTAATGTCTTATTTGAATCATTTTAGGTATGATGTGGTATATTTGCAGGATCATATAAGACAGCTCTGTTTTTAACTTGTTGAGAACTGACAAGGTCTTTCCCCAGTGACTGTACCATCTTACATGCCCAATAGCAATGCAGAAAATTTTTCCTTGTTAATACTGGTTGACTTTTTTCTCTTTTTTTTTTGATGTTGTTAATGGTATCTCATTTTGGTTTTGATTTGTGCTTCCCTGATGAATGAATGGTGATATGGAGCATTTTTATGTGTATGTGCTAGACATCGTTGTACCTTCTTTGGAAAAAATATCTCTTCCGGTTCTTTTCCTTTTTTGTTTTTTGGTTGTGGTGGTGCTAGGGACGAGACCTAGGGCCTCACGTATACTAGGCAAGCACTGTACCACTAAACAACATCTCTAGCCTAAGAGTTTTATAGTTTCATGTCAATTCTACAACTTTGGCCCATTTTGAGTTACTTTTTGTATGCGATACAAGGTAATGGTGGAATCAGTTTTTTACATGTAGATGCCCTATTTGCCTCGTGTTATTTGTTTTTTTAAGGCAGGATCTTGATATGTAGTTCAGGCAGGCCTTGAACTCACTGTGTAGCTCAGACTGGCCTCAAAGCCACAGTGATCATCCTGCCTCAGCCTCCCAAGTACTGGGGTTACAGGTGTGTGTTACCACGCCTGACACCCCACATTTCTTGAAAAGAGAAGCTGCTGCTGTGTGCTGAATGTTTTTTTTTTTACACTGTTGTATGAGTTACTTTGCCCTTATTTTTTTACTCTATTTGTACTTGTTCTTTGATTCTTTTATTTATTCATGCATTATCCACTTAAATTGTCCCAGGTTTGTGTAAAATGTTAATGTGCAATAATAAATTTCTGAATGAATAAAAATGTCTTCCTGGTTAGAGAAGAGAAAATCGCTATCATGCGGGAGAAGCACACAGCTTTAATGAAGCCAATTGTGTTTGCTCTGGAGCATGTGAGGAGTATCACAGCAGCCCCTGCAGAAACACCTCATGAAAAGTGGTTTCAGGATAACTATGGCGATGCTATTGAAAATGCCCTTGAAAAACTGAAGACTCCAACAAACCCTGCAAAGCCTGGAAGCAGCTGGATTCCATTTAAAGAGGTACAGTTAGCCTCAAGAACCATACTAAAATGGAAAAATTCCCTGTGAGGTGCAAAATTTAAATAAGTGAACTCTTACAGAGAACCTAAGGGACCTTTTTTGTAAACCCATGGAAGGCAGCCTATGACTAATTGCCTCTAAGAAATGTAAAGTCAGTTGTGGTGCATGCTTGTAATCCCAGCAGTAAGGAGGGCTGAAGCAGGAGGATTGCTCTGAGTTTGAGGCCAAGCTGGGCTACATAGTGAATTCCAGGCCAGCCTGAAAAACATAGTGAGAGCCTATCAAATATTCCCCCCACCCCACCAAAAAAAGAGAAAGTGTTTGGTGGCAGAGACCACTGCTTGTTCCCGAGAGGAGGGTCCTGTCAGGAAAGAATACATGGTAGGTGATGAGCCACAAACGGTATGTGGCCTTGAGCTAAATGTAGGCTGTCTGCTGTGTTCTCCTCAAAAGAGTTAAAGAAATTGGATCTTGTACCTTTATAGCTTTACTTAGTATTTCTAACAAACTATTCATTTACAAAAACATTTTTTTAGTTCTACTCATTGAGCATCCCTAACCCAAAATCTGATATTAAAAATTTTCAAGTAGTGTTTAGATATTTGGAGTAGAGATGGTTGAAACTAATGCAAATATATTCCAAAGTCTGAAAAACTCTGAAATCTGAAACATTTTGGACCCTTGACATTTTGTATTGTTTTGAAACAATACAATTACCTGTGATTTGTTTTGAAACTAATTCTGCGTGTGCTATTGGGATGATCAATGTACTCAGATATTTGAGATCATTATTTTTTTATCTTTGTAACTTTTTCTTGCTATTCCTTTTACCTCTTTCCTTTTATTGCCGTTAGTTAATTTCTCTATTGAAATTTAATAATAAAAATAGTAAAAAATACATATAAAAACAAATGTAGAAACAAAGTACATCCAGCTTTTGCTAGTAAATGCAAACTGTAAGTTTAGAGGAAATAGAAGTAAAAGGCAAGAAAACTGACACAGGGGAATGATGTTTGTTACTGATGTAGCCAAAACTAGTTTTGTATGTGCCTGCTGTGCACATGAAGGGAGGATGGAACTAAGTGAGAAAACCTAAAGAGGAGACAGGAGGAATACTTTTGAAAGTCTCTGGGAAATAGATTGTTGAACATTTTTTTCTTAGGATTGTGTACATTTTGAAGAATAATTTTAAAAATTAAAAAATAATACTTCTTACTGCTGAATTTTTAAAATCAGTATTGGAGTTTTAAGATTTATTGTTATAAGTGTAACAGAAGAACAATCTATTGTATGAAAATACCACTATCATTGTTGATACTTGGGGCATTTTCAATTATTTTCTCTTTTGTGAACAAAGCTTTTTTTAAAGTTTAGATTATTTCATAGGAAGCAAAGTTTACGATTGGTTTTGGTGCAGCTTACTGAGTTATGCACAAGTAGGGATATAACTGCTGCTAATCTTTTTTCTCAGTGGTTATTAGAAGATTATGGTGCTTTTCTCCATACTTCAGATGGTCAGAGCTCTGAACTATTATGTGTTTGTTAAAAATGTTGTTTTTGTGCTTTCTTCAGTTACATAGATCTCTGATGTACTTAATGTCCGATTACTTAATGTCCTTTCGTTTATGTAATAAGATCGACTTTCCTTTCTTCTTGTAATTTAATGTCAGTAACTTTAGAAGTGTCTTCTTACCTGACTACCCACTGCTGGTTATATATTCAACTTTATTGGAAGGACTGACTTGATTTATTTGGCATTGATTAGGCATAGCTCAGCAGTGGGAAGCAGTCTTCTAAAAGCTCTGATTGGGAGGAGTACTGCAGTTTGTTGTTTGTGTTTCCACTGATCTCACTGCTTATTTGAACAGAGAGAACTAGAGGTCTAAACAAAGCAGGAGTCCCATAGAGTATACCACCAGTACATTATTGTTCCTTACTAGGATGATACAAATCCCTAAGGTTAAATTAAATGCAGAAACTAGATTAACAGCTATTTAAAGTTTTAAAAATTTACTTTTATACCAATGTAAGTGTGGGAGAAAATGTGTTTATTCATAATGCAGACTTGTTTTCCCCCCATCTTATGAGTGCAGATAATGCTGAGTTTGCAACAGAGAGCACAGAAACGCACGAGTTACATCTTGCGTCTTGAAGAAATCAGTCCATGGTTGGCTGCCATGACTAATACTGAAATTGCTCTTCCTGGAGAAGTCTCAGCCAGAGATACTGTTACAATCCACAGTGTGGGTGGAACGATTACAATCTTACCAACTAAAACCAAGCCCAAGAAACTTCTCTTCCTAGGATCAGATGGGAAGAGCTATCCTTATCTTTTCAAAGGTAGAGTTCAAAGCTTAATTCCTATTTTAAAATGTGTACTAGCCTTATTTGTGTTAAAGAGGACTGTCTGTATATCATATTACTACCTGGAGTATCTTGTGTCCTATGTGATTTTGAATGGCAGTGGTTGGTTGCTGTGTAGCAAGATTGCCATCCTTCCCTTGCATGTGAACATGTGCAAGCAGAATAACTTGAAATACACCTAATAATGCGTATAGTTTTCCCTGAATAGAATTCTCTAATCCTGTTAAGTGTGCTGTGTTGAACTGTCACCAGTTGAAAAAGACACAGAAAGTTTCTCAGCCACATTTGGTCACATACCTGACATCTTCAATTTTGTTTTTGTAGGACTAGAGGATTTACATCTGGATGAGAGAATAATGCAATTCTTATCTATTGTGAACACTATGTTTGCTACAATTAATCGCCAGGAAACACCCCGTTTCCATGCGAGACACTATTCTGTGACACCTCTGGGAACCAGGTCTGGACTGATCCAGTGGGTGGATGGAGCCACACCCTTATTTGGTCTTTACAAAAGGTGGCAGCAGCGGGAGGCTGCCTTACAAGCACAAAAGGTTGAGTAAAATTAAAATATGCATTTTTCAAATTTGAATGCTTGTTTTAAACAAGCATATTTCAGTTTTCTCTATGGTTATGTGAAATATTTTGAGACTTGCTACAACATTTTTGCATGTATACCAGGGGTTAAAGTGGGGAAAGATATGATTTTCAGAAAAATGCCTTTAATTTTTAAGGAACACTTTTCTAAAAATAAAGTTTTGAGGTAGAAGTGATGATATTGAGTTAATGGGAGGTGATATGTGATGCTCACTCATTTGATGTTTTACTTCCTAATGTTTTTATTGTACTAAGGTCTTTTTTTTTCTTTTTTTTGGTACCATGGATCAAACTTGGGACATTAGCACTTGCAAAGCAGGCTGCATAATTACTGAGCCAAATCCCCGGCCCAGGCTGAGGTCTTTTAAATTAAATTTGTAAATAGAAAACTTGAAAACGCTAGTTCACCCCTAGCCTTCACACTGAGCTATCTCTTCTCTTCGATAAGTTCTTGCTAAATTGCCCAGGAGGGACTTGAACTTGGAATTCTCTTGCGTCAACCTCCTAAAGTTCTGAGATTACAGATGTGTACCACAGCTCCCAGCTTCCGAGTCAGTTTAAATATATAAATAACAAGTGCTTTAAATGTTGAGTTTAATCATCATGACATCCTGTTTTGTACCTATAAATTTTATACTGTCATTTGATTTAGTTTATTTTATAATTCATTTAGCAAAGTACTTGAGTAATTAATAATAATTATCTAAATAAGAAATTTACCATTCAGTTAGCCAGTACTGAATGCTAAGGGTATTAAGATAAATTTCATACGATCAGATCACAATTCTCAGATTCCAAATGTAGCTAATTAAATAAATGTTTCTAATTTTGGGTAGTTATAGGAAGAAGCAAGAGTTTGAAAGGAGCCGAGTTTCTTTTTTTTGTTTTCTTTTGTTTTTTTTGGCTCTGGGGATCTAACCCAGGGTATCACACATACTAAACATGCCCTCTACTGCTAAGCCAGGAGTCAAGCTTTGGAGTGTAGGCATAGAAGCCCACAGACTAATTATTGAAGTGTAAGTTAAAGATAGGAATTAGAGAAGGGCTACCTAAACTCTGGTGTAACATGTTTCTCCAATCTGTTACTTTTGTATTGGTGATTAAAGTCATCAGTGAAGAATGAAACAATACACTTAAATAAATTATGAATCAGAACTTTAAAATGTAATCATATGTCCCAGTAAGATTAGAACTTGGATGTTGAGTTTAATCAGATCTCAAGAAAAATTTGCAGTAGACCAATTTTTCAATAAAGAGGTAGTAGTATCAAATTAAAAGAAAGTAAAGCAAGTTAAAAGAAAGATACAGTTTAGAAGAATTGGCTGTATTTACATGAAATTTATCTGAATAAAAGAAAATGGGAAAAAGAGAAAAAAGTTACTGTAATTGAAATCCAGCACAAACAGTGTGTCTGAAAGTGTACCTTAATTTAGTATAATTCTCTTCTGTGCTTGGTATATTTTTTTTGCCTATTAGTCTGTTTGCTAATCTGTATGTATGAGAATTAACTTTGTAAGGATTTATAAGAAAAGTAAATGACTCATGCTGGCCAAAAAGGGGGGTAGAAGGGAAAAGGGATAAAAAAAATTGAGATGTGTTATGTAGGTGTACCAGTTCCCCACAGTGAATGCAAACATTACTGTAAATGCACTAAAAAAATTAAAAAACAATGCCTACACTCCAAAGCTTGACTCCTGGCTTAGCAGCAGAGGGTATGTTTAGTATGTGTGATACCCTGGGTTAGATCCCCAGAGCCAAAAAAACAAAAGAAAACAATTTAATTGGGTAAGCAGAGAATGCTGCTGAAAAATTGTTTGTTTAAAATACTACTTTTCGCCAGGCATGGGGACACATCCTCTGTAATCCTCAGCTGTTTAAAGCTCTTTAAAGCCACCCTGGGCAATTTAATGAGGCTGTCTCAAAAAAGGGCTAGAAGGGCCAGGCGAGGTGGTGCATGCCTGTAATCCCAACAGTGGGGAAGCTGAGCCAGGAGGATCTTGGAAAGTTGAAGGCCAACCTGGACCCTATCTTGAAAAACGAGAGAAAGCTGCCAATCGGGTGGCTCACTCCTGTAATCTTAGCACTCAGGAGGCTGAGGCAGGAGGATTGCTACGTTTCAGTCCAGCCTGGGCTACGTAGTTCAAGACAATCATGAACTACATAGCAAGACCCTGTCTCAACAAAACAAAAAGAAAGAAGGGCTGGGGTTTTAGCTCAGTGGTTCCATTGAGCTCAAGTGCAAGGGCCTGAGTTTGATCCCTGGTACCAAAATTGGGGGCTACAGCTCAGCTCTATTTGGATTCAGTCCCCAGGGCAATTAATTAGTCAATGCATTAATAAATGAATGAATCCATTCATGGCTGTAACAACATTTAAATTAATCTTTATTCTTATTTAATATTTTTTTAAAGGCCCAGGATTCCTACCAAACTCCTCAGAATCCAGGAATTGTACCTCGTCCCAGTGAACTTTATTATAGTAAAATTGGCCCTGCTTTGAAAACAGTTGGACTTAGCCTGGATGTGTCCCGCCGGGATTGGCCCCTCCATGTGATGAAGGCAGTGTTGGAGGAATTAATGGAGGCCACACCCCCAAATCTCCTAGCCAAAGAGCTTTGGTCATCGTGCACAACACCGGACGAGTGGTGGAGAGTCACACAGGTCAGCAGGCCCTGTGGTTTGGACTGGGATCAGTATTATTTTTTTGGCCAGCTCCTTCTTGTCTTGTCTTGTTCATATTTTTCCTTTTCTTCCCATGTCCCTTAAGTCTTAGAAATTTGAAACCTGTGTTTAAAAAATCTCACTTTGTAATTTTAAAGGTACAGGCATGCTGTGTCTAAGGGCAAGATAAAAATGGTTATAGGTGAAATGGAAAAGAGAATAAAAAATTCAGAAAAAACTAGAGAGTGTAAAGGAAAGTTAGTTTAATGACTAATGAGCCCCTAGGATCCCAGTGTTATGTGCAGAGCCTATGTGATCACATGAAATAACCCTCAAAAGTACTTCTTGTTTATTTTACAGTAAGGGAGCAGGATTTTATTTTATTTTATTTATTTATTTTTGCTTTTTTGAGACGGTCTCACTATGTAGTTGAGACTGACCTGGAACTCACTATGTAGCCCAGGCTGATAGAACTGACACTGATTGTCCTGCCTTAGCCTCCCAAGTGCTGGGATTATAGGCGTGTGCCACCACACCTGACTAGGGAGTAGGATTTTAGAGTTTTATGACTTTTTAAAATTAATTTTAAAAATTTTTTTGGAGTTTTGTAAATTTTAAAGCACCACATCCATGTTGGTAGAAAATTTCCTAACAGTGTTTTACTTAATCCTTCACTTCTTTAGTCTTATGCAAGATCTACAGCAGTTATGTCTATGGTTGGATACATAATTGGCCTTGGAGATAGACATCTAGACAACGTTCTCATAGATATGACAACTGGAGAAGTGGTTCACATAGATTACAACGTTTGCTTTGAAAAAGGTAAAAGTGAAATTTGCATTTATATGAGGGTCAAAAGGTTTTTGGTGAAAGGGCAAAAATACATTGATTTGTCTTTTCAAGGTAAAAGTCTTAGAGTTCCTGAGAAAGTACCTTTTCGAATGACACAAAACATTGAAACAGCACTGGGTGTAACTGGAGTAGAAGGTGTTTTTAGGCTTTCCTGTGAACAGGTATGCAGTTTTCTCTTCTATCTCGTAGTTATATGTTAAATAAAGAAAACTTGCAAAATGAAAAAAAAATTTTTTTAAATGAGGAAATTTGTAGCAAAATGTTTACAACTCTTCTGAAAACAGGTTCTACACATTATGCGGCGTGGTAGAGAGACTCTGTTGACATTATTGGAGGCCTTCGTGTATGACCCCCTGGTGGATTGGACAGCAGGGGGTGAGGTGGGGTTTGCTGGCGCTGTCTATGGCGGAGGTGGCCAGCAGGCTGAGAGCAAGCAGAGCAAGCGAGAGATGGAGCGAGAGATCACCCGCAGCCTCTTTTCTTCCAGAGTAGCTGAAATTAAGGTGAAGCCCAGTCGCTATCATCTTTTTGTTAGACTAAACATGTCTATAAAAAGTTGAGTAAAACTTTTGGCTTGGCATGGTGGTGGATGCCTGCAATCCCAGTGCTTGCAAGGCTGAAGCAGGAGGATTGCTGTGAATTCAAGGCTAGCCTGAACTACATAGCAAAATCCTGTCTCAAAAAAGCAAAAAAGAAAGAAAAAAAATGTAAAATATTAAAATGGCCAGTATAATAGGGGAATTTGCTACCACCTTTTTATTAGGCAAGGCTCCCTCACAGAGATGCACAATTATGCTCATATTTATAGGAGGTAGGTTAATGTTTGGAAGAAAAATATAATTTCTGAGATGTTTTGAAGTGTGACAATTTAAAGTGTTTTGTAAAGTGTTTTATAGCCTGAGCTGCCCCTCTTGTTCTGTGTGGCATGGTGGCAACTGTATGATATTATGGAACTGAGTCTTTTGGTTTATGGCCATTTTGAACTTGAATGTATAGGTTATCTTTGTAAAATGGGGATGATGCCTTCAGATTTTTTTTGAAAGTTAGGTAAAATAATACGTTTAGAATGTTCTTCCATGATGATTCTGGCAGACATCAGTGTGTCTTACAGTTGACCCTCTGAGAACCCTCCTAATCATAGTACTATTTTACAGGTGAACTGGTTTAAAAACAGGGATGAGATGCTGGTTGTGCTTCCCAAGCTGGACAGCAGCTTAGATGAATACCTAAGCTTGCAAGAGCAACTGACAGATGTCGAAAAACTGCAGGGAAAACTGTTGGAAGAGATAGAGTTTCTAGAAGGAGCTGAAGGAGTGGATCACCCTTCTCACACTCTGCAACACAGGTTTAAGCACAGGACTGAATTCTTATTTCTCAATATGTGCCATGAAAGAGAATGTTCGTATTTTTGTAAACATTGTCATCCTGGATTAGCATTGTTACAGCAGCTCATAAAACTGATAAAAGCTCCATCAAGGACTGCAATTTCAAATTGCTGATAACTTAGTTTCTGGTTTATTTAATTTAACTACCATGTGTAACCAATTATGGGAGATAGGTAGCTGGGAATAGTGGTTAGAACACTAAGATTCACAAAACCCGAGATTTGGTTTTCCTTGTATAGTTGTGTCTGAATCTGTACTCGTACAGGACAGTTACTTCATTTACTTTACTGAGGTTTTTTTTAAAAAGCACTCACCTGGAGTCATCTAAGTGAATGAACCTTAACACAAAAAAAGATACTCAGTGTAGGGTAGTTAAATGTGCAGTTGCCCAGCATTAAGTGAGCCCTTCAGACTACAAAGATCTGTCAAATACTCAAGAAACTCTGAACTTGGCAGTTGGAATAGTTTTATTAAAAAATTGAGAGCATAATGTATAGAATTACAGGACCAGGAAAAACTAGAGGAGTAAGGGACAGTTGAGAATGACCCTCAAAATTGAAACAGAGCTTACCAGACAGTCCGTGTCTGAGCAGAGTATAAGTTGTTAAGTACGTAAAATAAAGTGTAGCAAGTGACCTTTCGGTTTGTTTTGTTTCCCTGCTTAGGTATTCTGAACACACTCAACTACAAACTCAGCAAAGAGCTGTTCAAGAAGCAATCCAGGTGAAGCTAAATGAATTTGAACAGTGGATAACACATTACCAGGCTGCATTTAGTAATTTAGAAGCAACACAGCTTGCAAGCTTGCTTCAGGAGATAAGCACACAAATGGACCTTGGTATGGGTTGACTTGTTTTAGGTACATGTGTGAGCGTGTGAGTTCTGTAGGCATGTGTTTTGTATGTGAGGTTCTGGTTTGTGCTTCCCTTGAATGACTGCCACTTGAAATGGCCTTCACTGTGATTAACACTTTGTTTTATCAAAAGGTCCCCCAAGCTATGTGCCAGCGACAGCCTTTCTCCAGAATGCTGGCCAGGCCCACTTGATCAGCCAGTGTGAGCAGCTGGAGGGGGAAGTTGGTGCCCTTCTGCAGCAGAGGCGCTCGGTACTCCGTGGCTGTCTTGAACAGCTACATCAGTATGCAACTGTCGCACTGCAGTATCCAAAAGCCATATTTCAGAAACATCGAATTGAACAGTGGAAGACCTGGATGGAGGAGCTTATATGTAATACCACAGTAGAACGCTGTCAAGAACTTTACAGGAGGTAAGTTGCAGGTGTTTAATTCTCTTCATTATTCATTTAGGGTAAAAAGCAAAGTTGTAATTAATTTTTAGATTGTATTTTATTGTTCTGAAAGAAATGGTTAATAAGTGAAATTGATTGACATGGAGTTACTTTTGTCTTCATTTTAAAAGGAGCTCCTACTTTCCTTTATAAGATAGTGTGTTGTTTTCTAATTAAAATATTTCCCATTGTGAGAGTGGTCTGATTTATTTAAGGTGAGGTAGGCTCAGACATTGTTGGTACCAGTGAGTGATCTTAGGAAGTCACTTAAGTGTGAAATTGAATTGAGTCCTACTCTTCGAGGATGTAACACAGTTTTCTTCTCTAAGCACAAGTTTCACTTACAGTTAGGAAAGTTAATGTTTTAAGCAAGCACCTCTTTACTTTTGTAGATATGAAATGCAGTATGCTCCTCAGCCACCACCAACGGTTTGTCAGTTCATCACTGCCACTGAAATGACCTTGCAGCGATATGCCGCGGATATAAACAACAGACTTATTAGACAGGTGGAACGCTTGAAACAAGAAGCTGTCACTGTGCCCGTTTGTGAAGATCAGTTAAAAGAAATTGAACGTTGCATTAAAGTGTTCCTTCATGAAAATGGAGAAGAGGGGTCTTTGAGTCTAGCAAGTGTCATTATTTCTGCCCTTTGTACCCTTACAAGGTGAGCTGGCTAACTTCAGACAGAACTGCTTCATTGTCCGAAGCATTAGTGTTTATTGAGATTGCATGTGTCTTATTTTTTAATCACAATCTTAAGGTACTATCTTACTGTCCTTAGCCCTTCCCTTGCTTGCTTTTCAGATTTTGAAGTCTCCTCTGTTACGTGTGCTTGTGTCTCCGTATGAGTCACCATAACAAGTATTATCTCATTTAGGCGGAACCTGATAATGGAAGGTGCAGCTTCAAGTGCTGGAGAACAGCTGGTTGATTTGACTTCTCGAGATGGAGCGTGGTTCTTGGAGGAGCTTTGCAGTATGAGTGGAAATGTCACTTGCTTGGTTCAATTACTGAAACAGTGCCACCTGGTGCCACAGGACTTAGATATCCCAAACCCTGTGGAAGCATCTGAAGCAGTTTACTTAACCAATGGCGTATACACCTCACTGCAGGTGAGCATAGTAATGTAGTTTAAATTTTGTAAGTTTATTTTAGACTTTGACCATTATCTTGCTCCTATCTTTAATCCAAAAGAACATTTTGATTTAGCTCAGTGGCACCGCGCCTGCCTTGAAAGCGCAGGGTCCTGAGATGATTCCTGGTTTTGGTGGGGGGGACTTGATTTCCATTTTTGAATGTTACTTAAGCAGTTACATTTTTTATGTGAGATTTGTAACCATAACTTGGTTATTATTGTATAGGTTGTGTTTTAATTTATGGCTTTGTCTCCAAATGTGTAACCTACATCTAAAGTCAGAAAACATTAAAATATTTCTCACGTATTTATAGGAATTGAATTCAAATTTCCGGCAAATCATATTTCCAGAAGCACTTAGATGTTTAATGAAAGGAGAATATACCTTAGAAAGTATGCTTCATGAATTGGACAATCTCATTGAGCAGACAACTGATGGCGTTTCCCTGCAAACTCTAGTTGAATCCCTTCAAGCCTATTTAAGAAATGCAGCTATGGGACTCGAAGAAGAAACACATGCCCATTATATTGAAGTCGCCAGGCAAGTGAATGCTAGCTATGCTCATTTTCCTCATGAAAGAGAGGATAGACAAGTGTAGGGATTCTGTGCTCTAACTTCCAAGTTTACTTTTCATTTTTAAATCAAGTATAAATGCTTAATATACATACCTTTTAAAAATCTTTAATTAGATTCACTGGAAATGGTTTAAAAATATAGGAAAGTCCTTTGCATGCTTCAGCTTGTGTCCAGTATCAGCATCGGTCATGCTTATGAAACAGGCAGTGGTGCTATTAATGAGCATATAGTCAGATTTCTCCAGTCACACTGGTATATAGTGCATGTATGTGCACATGCATGTGGAGTTTCACATGTGCAGGTTTTTACTCCTGCAGCTACATACATGTGTGCAACAACGTGCAGTATAGTATTTTTTGAGTCAGTCCTGGGAATCCCACAAAGGCATGAGAGGCAGTTTATTTGATGGTACATGCATCTTACTTCAGGTGAATGTTTTTAAATTAGCTTACAGGTTATAAATTTATTTTAGATATTGAACATTGTATTTCTTACCTCTAATCCAGAAAAGCAGTTTGACTTTGGAACCTGTTGAGGTTTAGTAGGTCCTGTAAACAGGCATTGTGCCCATAGCTTTGTCAGCAGAGACATAGGACTGCTTTATTTGGCCTTTCAATGTCTAATTGACTACAAAAGTAAAATTGAAGCAGTAGAAGTGAACTTTACCACCATGTTTTGTCCCATGGGAAATTCCAACCATGCAAAGTATAAATAAAGACAGTAGTATAATGAACCTCAGTTTACCGCCTTTGGATATTATTTGTACTTGGTTAGTTACAAACTGCTTAGGTAGGTTATTTTCAAGCATTTTTTTTCCCCCAATTGTTTATTTATTTATTTATTTATTTAGGTACCGAGGATTGAACTCGGGTCCTTGATCTTGCAAGGCAGGCCACTGAACCACTGAGCTAAATCCCTGGCCCATCAATTCTTAAATAATATAGGAAATATGAAATAGAAACTTTTAGTTTGGTGGTGGTAGTACTAAGGATTAACCCCAGGGGCTTTTCACTGAACTTCCTCCCCAGCCATTTTTTTTTTTTTTTTTTTTTTTTTTTTTTAAAAAAAATTTTTGGTACTGGGGTATCAAACTTGGGACTTGTGCTTGCTAGGCAGGTGTGGTGCCACTAAGCTAAATATGGCCCTGTTTTTTTATTTTGAGATAGTCTTGCTGAGTCCTGGAGTTGTCCATGCTAGGCTCAAAGCTACGCTCCCCCTGCCTCAGCTTCCTAGAGTGCTGGTATTATAAGTATGTGACACCTTGCCCAGTTCATTTATTTGCTTGCTTGCTTGTTTGTACTGGGGATTGAACTTGGGTCCTTGCACTTACGAGGCAGGTGGTGAAACCACTGAGCTAAATCCCTGGCCCTCCAATTTATATTTAAAAGACAACTTACTGAACTGCTGTAGAAAGTGGCAAAAATGATGGGATAAATGTGTTCAAAGCAAGGTGGAGAATTGTGAGGGGAAATTAATGGCACCATATCTTATAGTAATAAATATTGGAATTTACACATTCATGGTATTTTTTATCACATCTCGTACAATACATAAAAAATGTAATGGTATAAGTAGTTACCAGCCAAATAGTGATTTGGATTATTTGCATAATGTCTTTGTCATAATTTTTAGCAGTGCTTCAAAAAGGTAAATGCTAAATCTTTACACTTCTTCCAAAAGACTTTGTTTTATCTGCTCTTAGTGTCTTCTCCAGGCTGCCATATATGGTGAATATGTGCTGTGGACAGCAAGCCTTATGCCTGTTTGTGTGGCAGCCTGTCTGTACCTTATTTCAGAGAAACATTTTATGATAATCTTAAAGGAAATTTTCATAACATCTTGCAACTCTTTCCAATAGAAATATCTCTGTTGGCTTAACTTTTTTTTTTTTTTTTGGTTTTTGAGACAGGCTCTCACTAGGTAGTTGAGAATGACCTGGAACTCACTATGTACCCCAGACTGGTCTCGAACTCACAGCAGTCCTCCTGCCTCAGCCTCCTGAGTGCTGGGATTACAGGCGTGAGTCACCATGCCCGGCATTGGCTTAACATTTTTAATTCTTAAAAACTTTCGATAGGTCTAGCTATTTGGAGTGATTTTTTTGTGTGTGCGATAAAGTTGGAATTCGAGTGAACCTTAGTTTTACTGATAGTAACCTTAGGTACTGGGCATTATATTTTAGCTTTTTATGTAAAAATTCATAGTTACTGTCTGGGTACATAATGTGCTGTATCAGCTGTAGGTTAATGATAATATAAGGAGTGAAGGTGAATTTATAAAGACCTTACATTAAAAATGTGTTTGATTATAGCTAACAGTTTGCTAGGTCCAGCAGTTTTAGGATTGTCATTCTTGACATTTATGTATTGCTTTGGAGGTTTGTATTTTTTATTTGTAGTATAAGGTGAGACTAATATTTAGTGACTTTATGAAAAAGAATGTCAGTTCAGTTGTGCATAAAATTTAATTATATGAACAGTTACACTGAATTGGAACCATTGAGTTCATGGTTTGATTGTTGCTAAATAGCATTACAGCCTGATAACCTTTCCTTAGTGCCAGAAGATTTTTGTAGAGTATCTGTGAGCTGGCTGACCTTTTGTGTTCTTCCAAAGTGTGTTTTCCTTCAGTGAAGGTTTTAGCTTCTTTTTCTTTTTTTCTAGAATACTGCATGCTCAATATGGTGAATTAATCCAACCAAGAAATGGTTCAGTTGATGAAACACCAAAAATGTCAGCTGGCCAGATGCTTTTGGTAGCATTTGATGGCATGTTTGCACAAGTTGAAACTGCTTTTGGCTTATTAGTTGAAAAGGTAAATATTGATTTGGTTCTCTGGGTAATGTAAATGCAGTATTGTAATGGTTCAGTGTGTGAACAGTGGAGAAATGAGCACACTTTTCTCATTTATGTAGTTGAACAAGATGGAAATTCCTGTAGCTTGGCGAAAGATTGACATCATACGGGAAGCCAGGAGTACCCAAGTTAATTTTTTTGATGATGACAACCACCGACAGGTGCTGGAGGAGATTTTCTTTCTAAAAAGACTACAGACAATTAAGGAGTTCTTCAGGCTCTGTGGTACCTTTTCTAAAACCTTGTCAGGTAAGTACTCTGTATAAATATGTTGGGTTTAAGTACTTTGGAAGGAGATATTGATAGAGTAGGCTTCATTTACTGTACATTTGTAAAGTCTCAAGTGCTTTAAATAAGCAGTATTGTTATCTTAATTTTGCGTGAAATACTTTAAGAATTTCCATTTTTAGGATCAAGTTCACTTGAAGATCAGAATACTATGAATGGACCTGTACAGATTGTCAATGTGAAAACTCTTTTTAGAAACTCTTGTTTCAGTGAAGACCAAATGGCAAAGCCTATCAAGGCCTTCACAGCTGACTTTGTGAGACAGCTCTTGATAGGACTACCCAACCAGGCTCTTGGACTCACCCTTTGCAGCTTTATTAGTGCCCTGGGTGTAGACATCATTGCTCAAGTAGAGGCGAAGGACTTCGGTGCAGAAAGCAAAGTTTCTGTGGATGATCTGTGTAAGAAAGCTGTGGAGCACAACATCCAGATCGGGAGGTTCTCTCAGTTGGTCATGAACAGGGCAGCCGTGTTAGCGAGCTCTTTTGACACTGCCTGGAAGAAGCATGACCTAGTGCGCAGGCTGGAAACCAGCATTTCTTCCTGTAAGACGAGCTTGCAGCGTGTCCAGCTGCACATTGCCATGTTTCAGGTAAGGTGTTCGCTTTGTGATGTTTTTGCTGTTAGACAGTGAGGAAGAGACATTTAAATTTGTTCAACTGTGCCCATCCAGAGCAAACCCACCATTAACATTCTGCACCTTTCTTTACAGTTATTCCTTGTATTTCTTCTGTGTGGTTGGGATCATTGCATATTTACAGTTTATGTCCTTTGAATTTGTTTCTCTTAGGTTGGCCTCTGTGATAAGTAAGCATTATCCATGTCATTGAATATTGTTCATAAATGCAGTATTTCATGGCTCAATTTATTCATTATGTAGCCATGCTTTCTATGTTAAATATATAATTAAGGTTATTTCTGAAATAGTTTTTTCCTTATTTTTAAAAGGGGACAGTATCTCATAGTATGATTGTGAGGGTTAAATAATAATGATTTACATAGGATGCTAATAAGCTCAATATAAATGCAGCTGTTTTTCCTTTCAAATATAGGCTTCAATATTGTCAGTGACTTCAGACAAATTGGGTAATTGGACAGTTACAATTTTGGAAATTTATATTGGCACAAACGGTGATTACTTTGCATCATTTACATTGAAGCTGTTCTCCAGTAGTGAGATTGTTGCTTTCAGCCCAGTACATGTAACCAGTGTTTCTGTTTTGGATTTTATCTTTAGCTGGTTCTATATCTTCCATGTTAAGAAATTTGCTCCAACTTCTGAAATTACATTCATTAAAAATTAATAGTCCTGGGCTGGGGATTTAGCTTAGTGGTTCTGACAACTGCCTTGCAAGCGCAAGGGCCTGAATTCAATCCTCGGTACCCACTTCCCCCCAAAAAATAATAGTCCTATTTATAGGAATTGTTTGGGATTTGAGGGAGGACATTTTACTGCTTCTGAAAAACATTGTTTATTGCTGTCAAGTTGCATGCATTTTGAAGTTCATTCCCTAAATATTGACAGTGTTCTGCAAATCATGGTAAAAATCCTTTTTGGAAACCAGGCGTGGTGGTGCACTCCTGTAATCCCAGCCCTTGAGATGCTGAAGCTGGAGGATGGCCATGAGTTTGAGGCCAGCTTGGGCTATATACTGAGTTGAAGGCCAGCCTGAACTGCGTAGTGAGACCATGTTAAAAAAATTGAAAAGGTGGGACTGGGACACCTCAGTGTCGCTACACCTGCCTTGTTAAGCGCAAGGCCCAGAGTTCAATCCCCAGAAACCAAAAGCCATCAAAAAGAGGGAAAAAATCCTTTCTAGGCAGTCCCTCTCTTGTGACTGCTGCCGTTATCACCTTGAATGTTCTATTCAGTCTACACACTGGTTAAGAACGCGCCCCCCACAATTGTGTTTGGGGGAGGGTGTACTAAGATGTCACATAGATATAGAATACTGTCAGGATTGCTGTTTAAATTTTGCACATTAATGATCCATGACATTTGCCAGCCATGGTCTGCCTTTGGAAAGCTTTTGCCTGAATGTGAGTCTTCTGTAACATTTTTCTTACTATTCCTAGTGTGCCATAGAACAGCTGACTTTGTTTTTCTTTTCCTCTAGTCCCCATGCCTCCTTGTTGGTATTTTCTCTGCTGGTATTTTTAACATTTCTTTTTCTTTGAACAGTGGCAACATGAAGACCTGCTTATCAGTAGACCACAAGCCATGTCAGTCACACCTCCCCCTCGGTCTGCTATCCTAGCCAGCATGAAAAAGAAACTACACACTCTGAGTCAGATTGAAACTTCAATTGCATCTGTTCAGGTGTGTTTTGTTAAATTTCCTTCCAGCACATCTTACTTAGAGAAATAACTTATATTTTGATCATTAATGTTGTTAGTGTATATGTTTGTCCTTAGCTTTTAAGCCAAAGGAGCACACTCCTTCACCTTTAAATTTACAATTTTTATTTCTTCCAAGATAACTTGATCCTACGGTAACAATATTTTCAATTAGGAATAGAAATATACCAAATATTTTAAGTTTGTAATGACTCTGATATTTATTTGCTGTGCCTTTATATGTTAAGGGAATGTTGGTTATGGGGGAAAGTAATCCTGAATACTTGTTTACTGAAATTTATATAAGCAGTTATATCTGGTTTATTGTTAATATCCAAGAAGCTTGGGAATTACTTCCTTTTGTGATGTAGATAATATCACTTTTTTAAGTAAGAGAAATTGATATTGAAAGATTTTATGTATATCAGCTTAAAAGAACTTGTCATTTCTGTTTTTAGAGATATGTGTATGTGGCGTGGTGAAAGAAAATGTGAAGGCCTCCACTTGAAATATTTAATAAATAATGAAGTAGCTTTGTTATATAAAACTTTTCTTGGCATCTGAATTTTTACCATAAACTTGCAAATTTGTGGAGATCTGTTTTTTATCTTTTACGATCAAAAGTATAAATGAATTTTCTTAGAGATAGCACATAAAGCTCAGCAACAATTTGATGTGGCAGATGTTTTGCTTTTTATCCAGGGCCTTACATTCTACCACTACACTCCTTGCTATTTTTTGATGTTTTGTTTTGTTTTGTTTTCTGGGTACCAGGGATTGAACTCAGCATCTTGCGCTTTCCAGGCAGGCATAATGCCTCTGAGCTACATCCCTGGCCTGTTTTGTTTTGTTTTTGCGACAAAGTCATCCTATTTAGTTCAGGCTAGTTTTGAACTCTCTATGTAGCCTAGGCTGCTCTTGAATTTATGGTGATCCTCCTGCCACAGTGCCCTGAGTGCTGGGATTATAGGTATGTGCCACCATGCCTGTCCTTAATTTGGTTTTAAGATAGAAATGTCACTCCATTGCCGAAAGGATTTTTAGAAAAAGAACGTGAAATTTGCTTCTGCAAACTTAAAGACAAGACACTGAAAACAAGCTTTTCCCTTCCACACATGTTTGGCCTTGAAATATGCAAAGTGAGTCAGACATAGTGACACATCCGGGAGGCTGAGCCAGGCAGTTTGTGAGTTCCAGGTTATCCCAGGCTATGTAGTGGGTTCAAGGCTGGCTTGGATTATATAGTGAGAGCTGTCTTTTTTTTTTTTTTTAAGTCAAATCAAGCTGAATTCCAGAAAGACATCGTTAAAGATGTTTACTAAGTCACACATGTCTCACCCTGCTTCTTTTAAATTTCTTTTGTATTATGTGAAATGCTTGGCAGCTAGGAAGTGGAGCATGTAATAAACATTCATAGAGATTCTGCTGGCTTTTATAGGAGAAGCTGGCAGCACTTGAATCAAGTATTGAGCAGCGACTCAAGTGGGCTGGTGGTGCCAACCCTGCATTGGCACCCGTACTGCAAGATTTTGAAGCAACAATAGCTGAAAGAAGAAACCTTGTCCTCAAAGAGAGCCAGAGAGCAAGTCAGGTACATTGAACATGTGCTCATCTTTTTTTCCTTTTCAGAGTATCTGGGTTGGGGGTGGGCATGGAGGTAAACCCTGGCCTGACAGGCTTTCTGGGCATTCCATATTCTGATGATTTCCCAGACCTTTTTGTCACCCACTTAAATATTGACCTGTGTTGAAAAATAAACGCAATTTTATTTCCTTATTTGACGCTTTCATATATAGCTAAAGTGATGTAAAAAAAATTGAAATTATTTTCACATGGCAGTAAAATACTTTAAGACTTTATATTCTACCAGAAGTTATGTTGTTGTGTGGGAGCAGGGGACACATAAAAAGCCTGGTGTGAAAATTTTCAGATACAAAATTAGACCAGTGAGCCGGGTGTGGTGGCGCATGCCTGTAATCCCAGCCCTTGGGAGGCTGAGGCAGGAGGATTGCTGTGAGTTGAAGACCAGCCTGGGCTACATAGTGAATTCCAGGTCAGTTTCAACTAAATGGTGAGACCCTGTCTCAAATCGCCCCCCCGCAAAAAAATAGACCAGTGAAATAGGAATACCTCATATCCATCACCAAAATTTAATGATTTTAAGCTTCAGTCTTGTTTCATCCATATTCCCTACTCTTCCCCATCCATATTAATATAAATTGCAAATATATTACTTTATCTGTAAATATTTCTGTATTTTCCTTTTAAGATTTTATTGAAGAATTTAGTATATTGTTAATCATACCTTTGAAAATGTGCTTAATATTACCAATTATCTAGTTATTATTTTGAAATTAGGAGTAGAAGCAAAAGAAGAAATTCTGGCAGAAATGTTTCCCAAAATTTGGATGTAAGAAAAATTGTAGCAGACTAGGGGTTTAGCTCAGTGGAGCTGCTGCCTGCCTTGCCAAGCACAAGGTCCCGAGTTGGATCTCAGCACAAAAAAAAGAAATGAAAAATTGCAGCTAAATATGATAATACTTTATTATGCAGTAAATTTTACTATGGAACAACAATCATGTAGAAGATACATTTATCTTACTTTTTTTTTTTTTGTACTGGTGATTGAATTCTGATCCTTGCAGTTTCAGGGCAGGTGGCATAACCACTGAGCCAAATCCCCAGCACATTTATCTTATTTTCATGGCTGCTGTTGGGGTATTTTTTTTTTTTAATGCCATTTCATTTCATGGTTGTTCTGTTTCTCCACAGGTCACTTTTCTCTGCAGTAATATTATTCATTTTGAAAGTTTACGAACGAGAACTGCTGAAGCCTTAAACCTGGATGCTGCATTATTTGAACTAATCAAGCGATGTCAGCAAATGTGTTCATTTGCATCACAGTTTAACAGTTCAGTCTCTGAGTTAGAGCTTCGTTTATTACAGAGAGTGGTGAGTCTTGGAATAAGGAGACTTGGTGATTGTTAGCCAGTGCTATACTCTCAGTTTAGTGTATCCATGTAGTTTTTCAAAGAGGCCTTAAAACGAATGAAGTTAGGGACCTGAACCCAGATCATCTTTG
This sequence comes from Fukomys damarensis, assembly GCF_012274545.1. Classification (NCBI taxonomy): domain Eukaryota; kingdom Metazoa; phylum Chordata; class Mammalia; order Rodentia; family Bathyergidae; genus Fukomys; species Fukomys damarensis. Next base: position 9,159,654 of record NW_022900946.1, on the reverse strand, counting down.
TAATTTTGGATATATTTCTCAGGTCTTGAACTTTTATACATTTGTATCCTATATGATTTATGCAGAAAAGTGAGAAATCTTCTATATTTAAGGAATGTTGAAACTGTTAACTATTTTGTAGGTAATTAATTCAAGACTCAGAAATTTTTTTGGTCAGTTTGTATTTCTAATGTTAATATCTTTTGGTTGTTGCGATAACAGTAGGACTTACTATTCATCTTATATGTAAAATCAAATAAATGCTTACTCTGTTTAGGACACCAGTCTTGAACATCCTATTGGCAGCTCTGAATGGCTTCTGTCAGCACACAAACAGTTGACTCAGGATATGTCTACTCAGAGGGCAATTCAGACTGAGAAAGAACAACAGATAGAAACAGTCTGTGAAACAATTCAGAATCTGGTTGATAATATAAAGACTGTGCTCACTGGTCATAATCGACAGCTAGGAGATGTCAAACATCTCCTGAAAGCAATGGCTAAGGTAAGACTAATACCTTTGACACAGTATACCCTCTTTTACAGAAGTAGATAGTTTTGTTTATGGAACAGTAGTGACAGTTTGTTTTGTTTGTATGTATGCATGCATGTATTTATTTTACCCCGGTACTAGAGATCGAACTCAGGCAACACTGAGCCACATGCCCCCACCCAGTAACAAAAACAGTTTTCTTGGGTCATAAAAAAAAAGTCTGGGGATTTAGCTCAGTGATTCCACTGCCTGCCTCATAAGCGCAAGGTTTTGAGTTCAATCCCCAGTACCAAAAAAAAAAAAAAAACCAACCGTTTTCTCAAAGCCACATCTTCCAGCTTGTTTATAATTAAGTTAATTTGTGTTTTCATCAAACTTTTTAAAAGGAGATATTACTCTTCTAATTTTTGTACACAGAAACTAAGGCTTAAATTGATTTACAAAATGCGATGTAGTTTATAATAGAACTGAGATTTGAACCCTACACTATTACATTTCATCCTCTCTTCCTCTTCTCCATTACACCTGGTATAGTTTGCCTCCAAAATGGAAATATTGTCTCTTCCCTCCAGATTGTACAGTTAGTAAGGAAACTGAGCCCCCAAAGGAGACTGAATTACTTCATCACTGCAAAACAGTGATTTAATTGTAGCATTCTTTTTTTGAGTTTTATTGATGGAAACAAAATTGCTGTAGAAAAGAAGTTGCACTGTAATAAGCAAATTAAACAATACTTGAAAAATGTATTACCTCATAATAGGTGACTGTCTTAGGAATAGTTACTGATACAAAATTATTTTCCTTAATCATTAATATATTGATTATAGGATGAAGAAGCTGCTCTGGCAGATGGTGAAGATGTTCCCTATGATAACAGTGTCAGGCAGTTCTTGGGTGAATATAAATCATGGCAAGACAACATTCAGACAGTTCTGTTTACATTAGTCCAGGCTATGGGTCAGGTTCGAAGTCAAGAACATGTTGAAATGCTCCAGGAAATCACTCCTACTTTGAAGGAATTGAAAACACAAAGTCAGAGGTAAGAGTGTCAGGGCTAAAATGTGTAAAATGTAAGCAAAGTGTTCAGTATAATTTTATTTCTTGATTTTAATTTTTCAGCTTTGCTCGTAGTTTTGTGAGTAATCATATAAAACATTCCATAAACATGTTATAAATTTTGTATTTCAGTATCTATAATAATTTAGTGAGTTTTGCATCACCATTAGTCACCGATGCAACAAATGAATGTTCGAGTCCAACGTCGTCTGCTACTTATCAGCCATCCTTTGCTGCAGGTAGGAAGAGAGACCCACATCTGTTCACAGTCTATATATAGATGTTAATGTGTTTAATTACTCACGAGAGTCTAATAGATATATAAAGATTTTCTTAAACCTGGACATGTATCAAAGTCAACATACTTTGTCTTTTAAAAGAGAGAACAAAAATACCTTATATTCACATGCTCTTTAAAGTTTTGTTTTGTGATGTAAAAATATATGACTCTTGGAAAATTTAGAAAAATTGTTGAGGAAAAGGTATAGTTCCCTTGCAGTTATAGAGGTAAAACATCACTGTGCGCTTGTTGATTTACTTCTGTGCATGTATGTATGTACTCGCAAACTGGGATCATTTTGTAATGAAATTTTTGTTGCGTTTTCTCACTTAAATGTGTTACTTTCCTATCATTAAATCCTACTGGCCAATTAATATGCCATTCTGTGCACCGTATTAATCTTACATTGTTGCATATCTAAGATGTTTATGGTTTTTGATGTTACACACTGGTGAATGGTAAATCTCATCATACAAATTTGAACATCTTATTGTTGAGGCTGTATTTTTAGGAAGACAGTTGCTGTGTCAAGGGATAAGGACTATAGTTTTAAATAAAATTCTTCTAGTACTTCATTTGAGATATTTCCTACCAGCCCTGCTTTCCTCTTTGTCCTAATTTTCTGTTTACATGTAAATTGAACCACCAACTCTTTCCACAGCAGTCCGGAGCAACACTGGCCAGAAGACTCAGCCTGATGTCATGTCACAGAATGCTAAAAAGCTGATTCAGAAAAATCTTGCTACATCAGCAGATACTCCACCAAGCACCATCCCAGGAACTGCCAAGAATGTTGCGTGTAGTCCTAAAAAGGCCGTCAGAGACCCTAAAACTGGGAAAGGTAATTAGTAAAATAAGGCTGGGCCAGGGATTTAGCTCACTGGTGCTGTACCTGCCTCAGAAGCGCAAGGTCCTGAGTTCAATCCCTGGTACCAAAAAATAATACAGATGCCTTAAGATGGTGTATGAAATGGTGGTTTGACTTACATGTGTTTCATTGATTCATAGCTGTGCAAGAGAGAAACTCATATGCAGTGAGTGTGTGGAAGAGAGTGAAAGCCAAGTTAGAGGGCCGAGATGTTGATCCAAACAGGCGGATGTCAGTTGCTGAACAGGTGACTTTTTAAAAATTGAGCTAAATTTAACTGGAAAATTATAGGTTTATAGAATCCCCTCACCCATTTCTCTGGTTCATGAAGAAATAGGAACTTCAGCTTATATTCAGTATTCAGATTTTGAGTAACACAGCTCTGGAGTTGGTCAGATATTCATTATTATATTCTGATCTTTCCCAGTTAGCACTCCTTTCTCCGTGCCACTCTTAACTGAAATTTAAGGTGTGACCCAAGATTATCTGACGGTTTCACATGAAATGAGGAGGACATGTCCAGTACAGGAATGGTATCTGTAAAAGCTCAGGCAGTGTTTGTCTGAAGTCCTTACTCAGAAATTTTCTCATTAGTGTTATTGATATATAAATTTGAGGATTATTCCTTTTACCCCCAGCTGTTTATTTCAAGGATTTTTAACCCTACAGAAAAGCTTTAGGAATGCCCATGTACTTTTTACATTAACTTACCAGTTCTTAGTATTTTCCCATATTCATGTCATCATTCTTTGGATATATGCATAACATGAATTCAACAGGTTTTACTCCAAGAATGTGTAGGGGCTTGTTGGGGTTCTCTTCATCTCAGAATTGAAAAGAAACTTTCCCAAGACACATGTATCTTGCAATTGTGGTGTTAGAGAACTGAACTTCTTTTTCCACAATAGCACTACTTGTCCTTTGGGTCATTAATTTGGATAATTAGAACCTTTATGTTTGCAGTGCATAATAATAACATTCATTGTGTGGATGGATAATTAGAAACTGAAATAATTCATAAACCAGTGTGGTGGCACATGCCTGTAATCTCAGCACTGTGAGGCTGAGGCAGGAAGATCTCTGTGCTTGAGACAAACCTGACCGAGACAGTGTCTCCAAAAAAAAAAAAAAAAAAAAAATCCATGTAACTTGTATTTGAAGCATGTCTTTTCAAGTTCTCAATGGCTTTAAATATCATTCCACCTATTTTTACAGGTTGACTATGTCATTAAGGAAGCGACTAATCTAGATAACTTGGCTCAGCTCTATGAAGGATGGACAGCCTGGGTGTGAATGGCAAGACAGTAGATGCGTCTGGTTAAGCGAGGTCAGACATCCACCAGAATCAACTCAGCCTCTGGTATCCAAAGCCACACCACAGTCGGTGGTGATGCAACTGGGGGCTTACTCTGAGGAAAACCTAGGAAATCTCGGTGCACTAGGAAGTGAGTCCTGCAGGACAGCTGCACTCAGGGATACGCCCAACACCATGGCCTGCAACCCCAGGGTCACGGGTAAAGAAAGCAAGCTCACCGCCTGAACATGGAGATTGTCTTTCTGCCACAGAACAGCTGCAAACGTGTCAGGAGGTTAGCTGAGAAAGAAATCGGGATGCCGCGGAGCACAGAGTGATTTGGAACTCCATTCCACCTGACCCTGTGTGTACAATCCAGGAAAAACAAACCCAGCTCAGAAACAGAGAAAACTGGGGCCGCGAAGAAATCAGAGCCAAGGAAGATACGATGCATTCAGATTCTTGTAAAAACACTTGTTGCTTGGCAACAGTACTGGTTAGGTTAACCAGTGAGTACAAAAAGGTTATGTGATTCGAATTTCAGAAATGGACTGAAAACAGAGAGCTTTGTAACAGTTACACTACATTGCAAGAACTTCTAAATGAAGGGGAAAAAACTACCCCATCAATCCCTGCTCCTCCACACCACTTCCTCTTCCCTTTTTACCTAATCTAGTGGATTAGCCATCTTTCAGATTCACTTTTATTTCAATTGTTATATTTTGTATACTTCCAACTTGATGTTGTTAACTTGTATTTGGAGAGGTAAACAGGAATTTCTCCAAAACCACTGATAACATGTAAAATTCAAGCATTGTTTAAAAGTCTAAGGATCACATACAAAATGTAATTGATTATTTGAGTAATTTCTGTGATTCTATCATGTACAGTTTGCAGAATTGTTACTGTGCATTCAAAAGTAATGAATATTACAGACATTCGATTTAATGTACTCTCCCCTTTTCTTATAGTGTGCATTTTTGAAGGTCATCAAATTTTCCCTCTTCTGTGATTGCTATCTTTTTTTTTTTAACCTTTCAACTTTTCTTTCTTAGTAAGTAGCTACTCTGATGTAGTCTTTTACCTTTTTAAAAACCAGAATACAGTACCTATTGAAGTTCTATATTGTTGACTACAGATTAACAATAAGGCGATGTTCTGGTGGAGGTAGAGTGAAATGTTTAATTCATTTTTCTTATTTGATACTTTTAATTTATAACTTGTAAATTAAAAGTGCTTTAGTTTGCTTGGCCATTTCAGAACATGTACGTGAAACAGCAAAAGTAAAAACCACCAACATCTTTTATTAAGTTCAGTTAATAGTCTGAGAAGTGCTTTATTTTTGCATAATTTTAACAGCTTGCTCTTCCGTGATATAGTACAATGAATTCATGATCAAGGTTTCCTTAAATTTAACATTGCATTTCAGTATTGACTGAACTAAATTGTTGATCTAAAATTAAAATGCAGACTAGGATTTTTAAAATCACACATCAACACAAAATAGAACACAATTTAAACCTTAACTGTTTATTTGCTTGCATTTTACAGATTAGGACAGTGGTCACTTTCTACTTGCTAGTCCTCACAGACACACTGGAAAGGAGATACTAAGGAAAAATTCCACATAGCTCTGGTCCTTTTCTTTATTCTGTTTGCCACATTTGATTTATAATCTTTACCCAGGAGAAGATAAATTTCAGTACCAGTACTTAAACAAGTATTGGTAGAACGGTGGTGTTTTTGAAAACCCGTGTGGTCCAGAAACAAGGAAATTAGTACATCAAGTTTTATTTTCTTCATTGATTTTGAACCTTATTTTTCACAGTCAAAACAACCTAGCAGAAATATTATTGCCATTTTGTATTTTGCATGCTGCTTTATTTCCCAGAGGCTTTGGGAGCTCCTGCACTCATTTCCTGATCATCTCTGCTAGTCTTCAGCAACATTCTTGTCGCCAGGAAAAACTTACCGTGATGATAAAACCAGTTCATACTTGTCTATTTAGATAGTATTTGAAATTGCTTCCACTTGGGTAAAGAAGGTAAAAAAGATAGTTGAATTTTATTGTATTTGAGTTTCAGGCTTCAGAAGTACCTGGAAACCTTATTCAAGCAAAAAAGAAAAGAAAAAAAAAAGCTTTATTTTATAAAACATGTGCCTCTGATCACTTTTATTTTAAAATGGTCCCTCATAGAACAGTATAGCATATATAATATGTGTTAGGTTGTAGGGTACATACGAGTAACTGATAACTTCAAAGCTGGCTCTTTACTGACTCTGGACAAGACCCTAGTCTGTACAGTTTGGTTTCCCCTCTGATACCATTCTAGCCAGTTTCAACTTCTATGAGAGACCACATCAGTAAGATTAAGAAGACAGGGCCACATTTTGGTGATTATCTTGTAAAATAAAGTCAGAGTGCTATAGTTTTGAAGTCATACATTTTTTATGACAAAATATCTGTGGAGATCCAAGGGGTCCTCTCTGTCTCTGTCTGTCTCTCATTCAGAGGGTACAGAATAACCTACAAACAACCTCTTCTATTCAAAGCATCCTTGGAAATTAAAGTCTTAAGTGTTTTGTTGTCTTTTCTGGAATTGCCTAATTTTTAGTTGGTTTTTATACAATGCTTTGGCAGCTTAGCATACTGTTTATGGAGCTTTTCTCTTACTGTTTCTTTGGTGTATCTTGAAATTTCTGTATTTCTGGTCATGAGTTCATAACATAGTTTGTTGGGTGATTAAAATTCTTCTTTGACCCTTGTAGCGAGTTGCGATGTGTGAGATCTCTGTGTGAGAACTGGTAATCAGACTCTTGATTTGCTTCCCTGAATTGGTCTTTCAAAGCTCACATGTCAGGTTCAGGGTGAGGGTTTGTAATACAAAGAAAAACTTCCATCACTTTTGCCCTTAACATTTGTCTCTATTACCTAAATTTAATAAGTAGTTTTCTTAATTTTTGTCCATGTTTGGTGTTACCGCATTATATTTTGTTTTTCTTAACTGTGGTTGTTCTGATGTGTGAAATTTAAGGAAAGAGCCATTAAAAAAATGCCAAGCAGGGCAATGCAAGTACAGCCAAATATTAGAGTTGATGTGCAATCTTAGGTCCTTTTTAATCTGGGGTATTATAGGCAGTACTTTAAATCAAAGTCTTCCTGGCCTATTTTCCTCCACATTTTTGTAATTATTCTGGGGGCTTACTTGTTTGGCAGTACTAAAATCAAAGGAGCTGGTTCTTCTTCAAATTCTTTTCATATTAGTGAAAGCGCCTACAGCTAGCCTGTTACTCCTGTTTGTATACATCAAATATCAGTGAATGCATCACTATTAGCACATATAAGCATCTTTGTTTTACATAAATTTATATGTGTGAAAACCAGTGTTCCATTTTATATCTTGTTGAGCTTATAAAATGCCAGTAATTTAGAATTAGGACCCCCCCCCACACGCATTACAAACGTAGAAATAATAATGCGAGGGTTACTTAAAGGAGGTGGATTTTGTTTTCAGTTATTTGGGTAGTATTAGAATCCTCCTATGGGGAAATACTAGCAAGCATCACAAAATTTTCTAAATGTTGGGGAGGAAAAATTCACTGTATTATGAAACCCTAAGGGTTTGCTGCATTTTTCCTGGTTTTTGGCCTGGATAACACGTCAATATCCTTATTTAGAAAAGGGCAAACTGACTCTGAGAAAAGCTTTTGGGTTCAAGAGTTAGTTACAAAGCAGTCACTTAGGGTCCCTTGCTTTCCATGGAAATTTGGGCTTACTAGGAAAACGAAACCAAACCTGTAGGGCTAATGTGAAAACTCATACAGTTAGCTCAACTTCTGAAGATGGCAAAGAACTGCATGTTATTCTGAAATGCAGATTTTAGAATGTTTTTCTTTCAAAAATCCAGTGTTTCTGGTTGTTTTTCTTTTCCTGACAGTCAAATGTCAGGTCCTGTTTAAAGTTACTATGTCACTCACTTTTCTGGCTTAAATTTCTCTTATATTTCCACCTCTAATGTCAGTGGCAATGGCATCATACTTCACGTTAATTTAGTTTTTACCCTTATTATAGGAGCAAGTTGAGTTGAACCGAATCTTCCTTGTCCTAGTAACATTGTATAAATAGTGGCTTCTCTGTACAAAAGGTTGTAATGCCTCCTGATGGATATAATTTTGTGATTGTATTTAAAAGTCGAATAAATCACACCAGCTTCCTGAAAATGTTCATAATGCATCTTTTGGAAATCAAAAATACAATACATGCCTACTTTGCATATTTGCATTAACATGGCAAAGATTGTATGGAATACCTGTTTTTTAAAAAATAAAGGTTCAGTCTTAAAAGATGTAGCATTTAAGCTCTGAATTATTGAATTAGATTCCAGTATACCTCATTTTTAGAATATGGGTAGTCTCTTTAAGCACTAATTATCTCCAAAATTTAAAAAATTTCATTTTCAAAAAAAATATTTTACTCTCAATTTTCTCTTCAGTGTTTAATCGGCAGTGGAAATTTGCTTCAGTTGGAAAGTTCCTAGTATTAAGGACAAATTTATTAAGCTTAATTTCGTCAGTGTTTTAAGACACAAAGCTCTTGCAGGCCACCATTGGTGTGTGTGTTCCCAAGGGCTTGAAAGCTCTGAAGGCAAATCAAAATGTCCAGTCCTTAGTATCTTGAAGATTCCATTTGTTGCCCCTTCATATTAACTGCTTAATCATCTGGCACAATCAAGAGATCATATCCTGTCTTTGTGGTACAAAAATATAGCTCCATTAAGGAAAGATCCTTATTAATTGGGCCCTTTGGTGTTTAGTGGGCTCTATGGAAGTTATAAATGAGACATTTGGAGATGAGTCTGGCAACAAAATCAGTAAAGACTTGAGAAACTGCTGTTTGAGTTACTGCTAACTTTTTCACCTACTTGTTTTACAAGCCAGTTTTTCTAAAAAATTAGTCTTCCTTTATAAGTTGTACATAGGGAACTCAAGTAAATACTAAAAGCATTCTGTAATAAGAAGCTGAGTTTCCAAAGTAGAAATACTAGTTTTTAAAGCCTCTTAATTCTGGCCTCTCTTTGGAAATTGGAGGATGTTAACCATGTTCCCAGTAAGATTGGCATCTCATTGCGTGATGTAGCAGCTGACTACTACTTGGGTCCTTTTGTCCTTTACTTTGAAAATGGGGAATAAGGGAGTGGCACACACTCTAATCTTATCTCTAACTTGGCCAACCTAGATAAACCCTGTCTCAAAATTTAAGAAGTTTTTGAAGGGCTGGGGATACAGTTCAGAGCGAGAGGCCTGGGTTCAGTTCCCTAGTACTACCAAAAACAAAAGTTGAGGGCTTATTTCTCACATTCTATAGCTTAAATATCTCCCCAGTGATGTCATGTTTGTATCGGTCTTTTCTCCCACATTTTCTAAAGTAGCCCTTAATCAAGGAATCCCCTTCACTTGCAAAGGCATTATTCACGCAGGTATTTCTCACAGATCCATAGACTTAACCCACTAAAGTTCCACAGCATAGCTGTGAGTGAAACAGAATGCTTGGCTTAGCGTGGTCAATGCCATGGGTTTGATCACCATCACCCCGCCACCCATAGCAAATTGTGCCCACATTCGTGAAATTCTCGATGCTCTTGCTCCTGCCAGGGGCTTAGGGCCAGTCTGTGATCTGTAGCTATGTTTTCTCGCCTTTCCTTACTACACCGAACTTTTACGAACTTGCTAATAATGCTTTCAAAACATTTGTAAGATCAATTATGTAATACAGGTGCCTTTAAGAGTTACATGAAAGGGGCCGGGGATTTGGCTCGGTGGTTCTGGCGCCTTCCTTGCAAGCAGAAGCACCGAGTCCTATTCCCAGTACCGGAAAACAAAACAAAACAAAACAAAACAAAACAAAAAAACCACAAGAGTTACATGAAAGATTGCCAGTTAAAAGCTAATCATCCAAGGGCAGGGGATTTAGCTCAGCGGTTCGGCGGCCTGCCTCACAAGTGCAAGGACCCAAGTTCGATCCCCGGTACCAAACGAACCAAAAGCTAATTTTCTGAACAGCCGATCAGGCCAAGGTTTGGCATTCTTTTGCATCGAATAACGAAACTCAAAAGTTGTTAAAGCATTTTGAAATCATGGGTAGATAAGATACAGAAATGTCCCAGCACAGTTGATTTAGTTCCAAAACTGCTTGTGAATTTCACTGTTTATGAGATTTACATGTTTCCTTAGCATGACTTCTAAGGTCCTGTCAAAACGAGTCCCTGAAGCTAAGTATACTAAACAACTTTTAAAGTCAGGTGCATTTTTCCCGTCCTCAAACTTTTTCAAGTTAAGGCCTTATTCCTACGGAAAAGGAGAAAAACAAGGCAGTAAAATCCACATAAAAAGCTTTCCCTTGTCCTCAAAACTTCACCAGGTCAACAGGAGAGCCTCCGAATCACACTGCGTTAAACTGTTTAGAGGGCGGCGGGCCGGTGGGGAAGAGGATCTTAGTCGCCTTCCCCAGTCGCGTAGAACATTTCTTCGACTGCTCAGTTTTCCAGAGAGGCTCCTTAGCTGCTTAGAACCACCAGAAGAAGGCCGACAAGTTACAGCGTGGCCATACATAAAGAGACAGAGATCCTACCGCTACCCAGGGTCGGGCAGTTGAACCGCTTCTGTAATTCAGGGCGAAGCACGCTCCCTGCGCGCTGATTGGTTGACTATGTCTCCGCCCCCCTGGCAGAAGCTGCCCCGGCTTTTCCCCTTTGACCTGGGTTTCAAGCCCTGTGCTGGGCAGTGGTTGGGCAGGCTTCCCTTACGCTTGAGCTGAATTCGCCCAATAAGGGGCGGGCTTCGCGAGAGCTGTCGGGAAAGTAGGCTGCCTATATAAGTGGCCTACTGGGCGTTCCTCCGCTTTTCGGTAGCAGTGCGGGCAGCTGGGAGAGGTGAGTTTCGTGGGCGGCTTGCCCTGAGACTGCATCTCAGGGATAATGGCGGAAGGCGATAATCGCAGCACCAACCTGCTGGTGAGTACTAGCGGCCTGTCTTGAGGGATTCGAGCGGGCCTCCGGGCTTCGGTGGGCTGAGCAGGGAGGGACCCGCGCAGGGCCCGGCCCTCCCGCGGTTTCCCGTGCAGGCGACGAGGCCTGAACCTGGGTCTTTTTAGGTTTTGGGGCGGTCAATAGTCCTGTCGACCTCTGACATGCTGAGGAGGGTGCGCGACGGTGCCAGGAGGGCGCGTCACTTCAACTACGGATTGAGGAGAAAGTGGGAGAAGGGGGACTGTGGCAAAAAGAACCAGGGGTGCAGGTGGGGCAGAGGCCGTCGAGGGGCCGGACCAGCGTTTTCTGGCCCAGGCCCCAGCCTTATCCAGGTTCCCCTTCTTTGATTTTAACTTGATGTGCCGTCGTTGTATTTCCCCCCTAAAACATGGGCAAAGGTGGAGGGTCAAAGGACTGCTGCCGAGCAGATGTTAGAGCTGGCACAACTTACCACGAAGGGAAGCTGCAAGCTCATTGCAGGAAGCTAGAAGTGGGGTTTCGCTGAAAAGACATTGGGAGGACCCGGCTTCGGCTTAAATTTGGAAGGGAGTTGGTCGCAGGAGGACGAGCCAATTTAGGAAGACTAAGCAAGAATGCAAAGGAACTGCCTGAGTTTGTGTCTGAAGCAGACAGATTTAATTCATTACGACCTTAACTACCCCATTCAGGCAAAAAACAGATATACTTGTGTTTTCACCATCACCCTTCTCCAGAAAAAGGCGGGCTACACAACGGAAATGTAGACAGCCCAAATGCTGAATTAACTGACTACAAAGCCGCTTTGACTGTGCATGATTTTCACTTTGCATTGCTTTTTAGAAATGCACGGCTTGTCTCCTTACACACATGCAGACACGTACACCCATCCCTTTATCGTTAGCCGCCTGCTTGGCTCCTTTTCAGAGGATTAAGGCACACAGAAGCTGCCCGACTTCTGTTGAAACGGCAGGTTCTGGCACACAGCTCCTCATTCCGAACTCAGTTACTCTTTGCAGCAGAATTATGAGGAGAACAAGGCCTTTTGTATGGCTCAGTTTCTTCAGCTATAAAGGAATGTGACAACATTTTTGTACAGTTCTGGGGAGGACTAACTGAAGTATAAGTGTATGTTAAATGCTTAAGGTTTCCAGTGTGCAGTGATTTTTAAAACTTTATTTAAATTATAAGAATAATACAATAAGTTATATTTATTTCTTATTTTAAATTTCTTATTTATTTTCTTAGTATCAAGCATGAGCTATAAAGGCAGAAATCCTGGGATCACCTTAGTGATTATTGTGGCACAGGTACAATTTCTGTTAAGACCAATTCGCATTATCCTAACTTTGTATATTTCCAAAGTGACACTTAGATTTCTTGTTTAAATTTTTGCCTCCTTGACCCTAAATCAGCTTTTGGGCTTTTGCCACATTAGCTCATCCTGGAGGTGGCTTTTGGGTGTCATATTTACAGAGAAATTTTTGATGTCTAACCGAAAGGTCTTCATGAGTGTTAGGAAACGTGGTGTTGAGATACATTAAGCTTACAATGCCACATGTACTTTAGCTAAAGTGCTTTTCCTTAGGTATGCAGTGAAATGCCAACATCTAAGTGATTCTCTTATACAAAGAGCTACTCCAGAGATTGAATGCTGTTCAGGAAAAGGCTTTCCTAATGGATTTAGAAGCAAGGGTTTAAATCAATAAAATGACAAATGCCACAGATCAATTTTAAACCACCTGAAATGAACAAACTTAAAGGATCCAATTTTATTAAAACTCTCGTCATTGCCACATGACTTTGGGGAAGTTAGTTTATTCATTTGAAATTAAAGCACATGAGCTTAAAATGATTATTATCCCTACGTTGTGGATTTCTGTAAAGATTATGTCATATCATGGATGCAAAGAGTAGCCCAGGGCTTAGATTGTGAAGGTGAGTTTAAAGAATGGCTTTTTTTCCCCCCTCCATTGATTTCTGTCTTTGGTACCAAGGTTGCAGGACTCTTCCTCACCCCAAACTCACCAGTTTAAGATAGCAAGTTGTTGAGCCAGGGATTTAGCTCAGTGGTTCTGCCGCCTGCCTTGTAAGCACAAGGACCCGAGTTGGATCCCCGGTACCAAAAAAAAAAAAAAAAAAAAAAAAAAAAAAAAAAAAAAAGAAAAGCAAGTTGTTTTCTGTTTTTTTGTCTTTCTGAGGCAGGGTCTAGATATGTAGTTCAGGCTGGCCTTGAACTTTCTGGGCTCTTGCCTCTGCCTCCCAATTGTTGGGATTACAGGCATGTGCCCCCACACCCAGTAAGATAGCAATTGGATTGAGGTATTTTATAATTTGGAGCCTTAGAAGAATTTAACTCTCTGTGAACCATAAAAGTGTTGAGACTTGTAAAATGATCACTGTAAATGTTGATCACGCATAGGCCGCGGAGACTGCAAGTCTGGAAGAGCAGCTGCAAGGATGGGGAGAAGTGATGCTGGTGGCTGATCGAGTCCTCAGATGGGAGAAGGCCTGGTTTCCACCTGCCATCGTGGGTGTGGTTTCTCTGGTGTTTCTGTAAGTGTGCTATTACATTACTAAGGTTGTGCTTGTTATTAAGAAAGGATCAGGTAGTACATATCTTCGTTCATAGTACATAATCTGTAAAGAATACCTTTCTTTACAAGCAGTTCACTTCTTTTCCAGAATTTGCAATACTTATGTAAACCTGATAGCCTAATTCAGTGACTCTCAAACGTTTTGTCCTCAGCACCCTTGCTTTACCCTCTTAACTTATTGAGGAGGGATTCCCAAAGAGCTTTTGACCGTTGATATTTACGTTAAGGCTGGGGATTTAGCTCAGCGGTTCCACCACCGCCTGCCTTGCAAACACAAGGACCCTGTACCAAAAAAAAAAAAGAAAAAGATATTTACGTTAACGAGTGCCGCTTGTGATGTTAGTCTGTCCCAAAGACTGGAAAACCACTTGTGGGAAAATAGAAAACCAAATACCATATTTGAAAACCTGTGCACTAGTTGAATAAACATTTTTAGCTCAGAATAGTGTTGTCTGTTTTTCTAACCCTGATGTTTTATTTTTTTAAACAGGATTATCTATTATCTAGATCCATCTGTTCTGTCCGGCGTATCCTGTTTTGTTATGTTTTTGTGCTTGGCTGATTACCTTGTTCCCATTCTAGCACCTAGAATTTTTGGCTCCAATAAATGGTAGGTGGCATAATGATTTGGCAGTCTAATTTCTGAGAGGCTTCTGAAGCTGGTGGTTGTGATTACTATATTTGCTGTATTTGCAGTCAGTTCTCTAACTAGCAGACACCTAGGAGTTAAGCTTTATTGACTTTATGTACAAAGTTTCTCAGTTAATTTCAGATATAAGTCATGAAGTTCCAGTACTTATATCTCTATAGTATTTTTATGGTCAATCGTCAACCATTTATTTTAACTTTTTCTCTTTAGAGTTTTTGTTGAAGTGAATATTTTTTATTTATTTTGTACCAGGGATTGAACTTGGGACCTTGCCCCTGAGCTACATCCCTGACAAAGTGAATATTTTTTAAAGAAACTCATAATAAGCTTTCCAAAACTAGTTACACATTGACATTTTCACATTGCTCCTTTAAAGTTGCATAAAATTAATTTTATAAATGATTTTTTAAGAATATAAACACCAAAAAAAAAATATATATATATATAAACACCACTAGTGGTACATTTTTATCCACATTCACTTTGCAGATAATAAATGTCTGCTGTGTTAGCACTGCTCCAGGTGCTGTGAAGTATTTTGGCTTTTAAGATTGATTTTGCGCTTAAGACTAAGACTTCGGGCCTGCCGTGTTAGCGCAAGCTTGTAATCCCAACACTTGGGAAACTGAAGCAGGAGGATCGCTGTGAGTTCAAGGGCTACATAGTGAGCCCCAGGTCAGTCTCAACTACATAGTGAGACCCTTTCTCAAAAAACCAAAAAAAACACAAAACAAACAAAAAAAAAACTTTAAGACTTAGGACACTGAGGCAGTAGGAGTGGGAGTTGGCCATTTGTATGCCAAGTACCTCAGAGTAGATTCAGCTTTATATACGAGTGTGTTGTTGATTTCATTTTTATCATTCTTAAATTGCTTTTGAATTCCAAAGGTCATAGTTAAATGACACAGTATCATCTTGAAACTATTTTTAACTTCCCTCTGGAATGTTGAATTTCCCACCTTTAAGCTAAATAATGAGCTAAATCAGTTACTTGAACAGATTGTCTTTTCTTCTAGCTGCTATTCCTCCTTGTTTCAGTTGATTAATTTTCTCCTTATGTCTTAGTATTTATTTACCTACTTATTTACTTAGCAGTACTGGGGATTGAACCCAGGGCCTCACAAGTGCCGGGCAAGGGCTATACCCCTGAGCCACATCTCCAATTCCATGACATTAGTTTTTTGTTTCCAGATGACAGAAAATTATAAATCTGTAAAAATGAGAATTTTAAATGAGTACCTTATAGATCTTTTTAAAAGTAAATTCATCTGGACATGGTGGCACACACCTGTAATCCCATCACTTGGGAGGCTGAGGCTGGAGGATCGCTGTGAGTTCGAGACCAGCCTGGGCTACATAGTGAGTTCCAGGTCAGTCTCAACTACATAGTGAGACCCTGTCTCAAACCCCCTGCCCCAACAAAAAGGAAAGTCATATATTATGGGGTAATTTGCTTAAACTGTGGGATAAGTAATCATGTTTCTTGAAACATGTTTTCCTCTCCGATGGATTGGTATTAAGAGCTCTCTTTTAAATCATTTTCACTTGCGGTAATGAATTCTTGATGCCGTTGTTTGGGGGAATAAGTTTGTAACCATGCAGTGGAGCCAGTCTAACAAAGGGAAGCAACCACTGGCCTTGACTTTAGTAGCCAGATGACATTCTAATCTGCTAATTCATAACTCCTACACGAAAGTTTTCAGAAACAAACACTTATGCTTTCCTGGTAACTGCTATCGATTTAGAAAAAAAAAGTTGCTTTGTGTTTTTTTTTTGCTCTTATGGGAATGATCTTGTGGGAAAGGAAGAACACTGTGTTACAGAGCCACCGTCTAACCTTGACTGTGGTCGCCATAGAAGGTCTAATTGTTTACAAGAAGTTCCACGGCTCAGCAGAAATCCTCCTCGATCACCAGAATGAAGATGAGGGAAGAAGGCAGCACATTCTTCAGCACAGTTCCTGCTTACAGCAGCCACTGTTCCTATGCAGCAAAGATAGTGCAGGGCTCACCTTTTTTAAAATTGGGAACAAGAAAAATTGGACTTCTTTTTGTTGGATATTTACCACATTTTTGTTGTTGTCGTTGCTTTACTTTCCCTCAGAGGTACTAAATTTATAAATAATTGGATTTGAACTGTTTATTACTGCCTTGATGTCAAATGTATAAGCCTGGTTGGGGTTCTTAGCTTTGCATACGAGTGCTATTGACACTGTAAGTGCTTAGATGCAGCTGTTCATTGAGACTCTAATGGACTGCAGTGAAGGATTTAATATGATCTGAAAAGTAATCCAGGTATAGAAAAATCAAATTTATACTGGTTTGACATAGCCCATAGAAGTCATGAGTATTTTGTTACTATCGTTAACCAAATGTGACTCCAGAGTTACAGATTAGCCCTAATACTCTATTAAATAATAAAGTATGTATATACACACCTAACTTTAAGAGGAATGTATTTCTGTTTACTCTGTAGATTTCCTTATAACAAAAGGAAACATTCTTCTTCTAGGACCACTGAACAGCAGCAAAGATTCCATGAAATTTGCAGCAATGTAGTAAAGACTAGACGCAGAGCTGTGGGCTGGTGGAAACGCCTCTTTACACTAAAAGAAGAAAAGCCCAAAATGGTACTTTTTTTTTGCTTGACTTACATAAGTGTAAAACACAATCCTAAGTTTAGCTTATTGTAACCTAATGATAGACTTTTGTTTTAATAATTATAGTTTGATAATTATAGTTTGTACCAGGCGTGGTGGCACATGCCCGTAATTCCAGCACTTGGGAGGCTGAGGCAGGCAGATCACTCTACATAGCGAGAACATGTCTCAAAAAACAAACAGGAAACAAACAAGATGAGGAGAAAACAAACACAAACTTATAGTTTGATATTTATTATTTGCCTTTGGTGTGGCTTGTAGCTATATTCGTAAATGTTTATCTGAATATACTGGATCATTGAACATGAAAAATTATATTTTGCATTTAATTTTTTTTTTTT
>NW_022900946.1:9079506-9142399 GCF_012274545.1 Fukomys damarensis | reverse complement strand
GAAGATACTGTCATTTAACATGAAAAATTATATTTTGCATTTAATTTTTTTTTTTTGGTACCAAGGATCAAACTCAAGACCTTGTGCTTGGGAGACAGGCGTGGTGCCACTGGAGCTAAATCCCCTGCTTGCATTTAATTTTTTATTCCAGTAGAGCAGAGCTTTTTTTCTTACTATAGTAAAATTGAAAGACATGCACTCAGAAAACATCTGTTATCTTTTAGCTTCATATGAGATTACTATATGAAGTTATTAACTGGAAAAATAGTATAATTTATCTGATAAAGCATTTAATCTATAGACTAATTCTAGGAGGAAATATATTTAGACTCTATAAAGTAGATCAAATGTAGTTTTCTGTAGGTTTTTAGAATATATAGATTTTGAAATCTAATTACTTTTAAGGAAAAGTGAGAAAAGCCAAATTTCTTTTTCTAACCTTTGAAGCAAACTTTAAACTGATAAAGTTATATGTATTTATGGTATATGTGATGTTTTGATAGATGCACTGATTGTGGAATGGTGAAACAAACTCCTCCAGTCACACTCCTCAGCCTGTTTCTGGGAGTTAATACATTCTTGTTGTTTTCATTGCTAGTACTTCGTGACCATGATCATTTCTCTTGCTGCGGTTGCTTGGGTGGGACAGCAAGTCCATAACCTGCTTCTCACCTGTCTGATAGGTAAGTCTGTGGAAGAGCTACAGTCACATCCTAGACAGTGAAATCTAAATACAGCATAGGCAAATATGTGAGTATCTGCCAAAATGCATGTACTGACCAAAGAATTTCGGGAGTATAGGAAGGTGACCAAGACTCCGGGTCATTGTTTTCAGGGAGTTTATAATCATATAACAAGTAAAGATAAAATCCCGTAATAGCCAGAATAGTACAGTGAAACCTTAGTTTGTGAGCATAATTTGTTCTGGAAACATGCTTGTAATCCAAAGCACTTGTATTTCAAGAAAATAATAAAAATAAACAAATTAACATCACTTAATCACAACTAAGCAAATGGTTCCCCCCAAGTCCCTGTGAATCTGGGCGATCATGTCCTGGCAGGAAGATGTTATGGAAGAGAAGGAGGAAGAAAAAGCAGAGGATTCCCTCACTTCAAGAGCAATCAGGGCAATGTGTAAAATGTGGGAAACAGTGCAGAATTTTGTGGGAAAACACCACCTGAATAAGGCCGTAGCAGTGCAAATGATGAATCTGTTCAGTGACGGTGCAATGTCACATTTCTACAAAATCCTGAAAAGGAGGCAAAAAAAGCAAGTGACATTGGATAGATTCCTTGTTAAAGTTTCATGAAAAGAAAAAGATTCCATGGAGCAAAGGGCAGTGATTCCATTAGTTATATGAAAGTCATCCTACACAGTAAAATAACCCTGCTCTATCTCGTCTCCCTCACACCAGCCACAGAGGTTTTCAAAGGTAACTGCAGCTTAATTTGTTTATTTTTTCTTGATTATTTTGTATTATTTTAACAGTATTGTAATCATTTTCATGTGATTACTTTTGGGTTGTGGAGTGAATCATCTTGAGTTTCCATTATTTCTCATTGGGAAATTTGCTTGAAAATACAAGTGCTTTGGATCACTAGCATGTTTCCAGACTAAATCGGGATGGATAATTAGAAACTTAAATACAGTGTACTCTGGACTTATGAACGTATTTCATTCTTGAGGGCTGGTTGTAGCTCATGTTGGTGAATTGAAGGCTCAGGCTCCTCTGTGCAGCCTTCAAAGTCTCTCTCCTGTGTACAGGCAGATCTCAGTGTCCTGGGAGAGACATTGGCCCAGGATTTCTCAGTTAGCCCCACCCAGGAAAGGATGTTGTAATGCACCTTCCAGAATTCTTTAAGTGTTAAATCTGTTATCTGAGACCATCTAGAAGCACAAATGGCCAGCATTCAAGTTGTAACTCAAGACTCTGGTCATAAATTAAAACTAAAACTCTGGTCATGACCCAAGTTGTTCGTATGTCAGGCCACTCAACTTGAGGGTCCACTGTAATAGATTTATATTATCCTCCCATTAGAGTTCTAATAGTCTAGGAATCTACCTTCTTTAAAATGTGATAATCTTGCCTGTAATCCCAGCACTCGGGAGGCTAAGGCAGGAGGATCGCTGTGAGTTTGATACCAGTCTGGGCTACACAGTGAGTTTCAGGTCAGTCTCAACTACATAGTGAGACCCTGTCTCAAAAAAACAAACAAACAAAAAAATGTGATAATCTTGGGCTGGGGGTTTAGCTCAGTGGCGTCACCACCTGCCTCACAAACACAAGGTCCTGAATCCGACCCCCAGTACCACACACCAAAAAAATGATAATCTTGGGCCGGGGATTTAGCTCAGTGGTTCCATCACTTGCCTCGCAATCTCAAGGACCTGAGTTTGATCCCCGGTACCAAAAAAAAAAAAAAAAAAATGATAATCTTTAGGAAGTTAATTGTTTTCTCCTGAGAGACTAAAACAGAGGGATTGTAAATTTGAGCCCTGCCTGGGCAGCTTAGCAGTTTAGCAAAACCCTGTCTCAAAAAAGGCTAGGATGGGCTGGACATGTAGCTCAGGGGCTTTCTCCTTAATTTTGTTTATTTATTTTAAGTGACTTTCTTACTGTTGCTTCCTGGACTGAACCAACATGGAATCATTTCGAAGTACATTGGAATGGCCAAAAGAGAAATAAACAAGCTTCTGAAACAAAAAGAAAAGAAAAATGAATAATACATCTGCTTTATTCGGTGGTTAATGGAATAGGCATTGCCCTGGGAATAGTTTCTACTGTGCTGTGTGGATACTGAAATGCTACAGAAGTAGCTCTTTGCTTTCCCTCACTCTGCCCTTAGTAGAAATTCTCACTTGCCAGTAAGGCTTTGTGCATAGTATCTTTGTGTTAATTGTAGCTGGGTACATTCTCATCAGTTGGCCTTAATTGGGCAACTCACTAGTGAGTAAGGCTTGTTTTGATTTTTCTCACCCGGGGTTAACTGAATTCTTACTTTTGACAACTTCTTTTAAAATAATACAGTGGTGAACTTTACTCTTTAGTACGGTTAACAGTGACTTTGGATAATAGTTTGGCTTGACGTTTGCTTTAGCTAGATAGAAGGTAGTATTCTGTGGCTCCAGGAAGCTGGTTGTACTGTCTGCTTCCACAGTCTGCTTAAAAAACCGTGTGGCCCTGTGAATACAAAGACCAAGTTTACCACACCTGATGAAGAGACCAGTTAGGAGTCATTCCTTGCACTGTTTCTTTACCATTGGAGAAGAATCTCTATGGAATAAAGTGAAATTGATTCTGTGCCCTAGTATGTGTGGGTTTCTCCCTTGTGCAGAACAGTAATCTCTAGGCAGTATTGATCCTTTGTCTTACATGGGGAATCAGACAGGTGTAGAGCTCTTCTTCCCCTGCCCTACTTGGTCAGTGAATCCTTAAAGGCTTTTTAATAGCAGACTTCCAAAAGATTGTATTGTAGGATATTTAGCATACTTTTCAGGTTTTTACAGCGTATACAGTAGGTTGAGATGTAAGTCTGTGACCTTTATTCCAATACCAGCCAGTAAAGGACAAAAGTCTTCCTATGTTTAGTCAAGATTCGTTGCAGTAGCCAATAAAATAACTAATTTCTAAGATCAGAAAAAGCCTTCAAGGGTAAGCCCTACAATTCTTTCTCATTTTATAGCAAAACTGGCTGTATTTTGGTTTACATAGGTTTTGCATTGGACATAGCTACTACACTGGCGTTTGACTTTTTTCCTCAGTATTTCTCAAGGGCTGTTGGTGAGAGCAGGCTTGTGATGACAGCTAAGCCTCTGGCCCACATAGATGCTGTAAATCCTTGGAAAACTTCTTATAATCATCCTTTCCCTCTTAGTAGCTAGAAACTTAGAATAGATGGCATCTGTAAGAATGAACCTTTGAGGGCCAAAAAATGTGACTTATTTGGGAACAATTCTTAAACTGCTTAACTAGCTATAATATAGTTCTGTGAATTCATTGCACTGATGCTGTAAAACCTTGTGGTATATCTGTCCCTAAATGAGTTTTGTTTTCTTCCCTTTGATATTGTTGTAAATGGTGGTGCGCATTGTAGTTTATGTTTAATTTTTAAAAAATATTTTCATATGGCTACCTTAATTTTACGTGTGTTTCCTCAGTGTAAATAAGCCTGTCTTATCTGGATTTTTTTTTTGTGAATGTGTGTTCTACCAGTTAACTACCTTGGCAGTTTTAGTCCTGTATCATTTCTCCTTTGTTTTGTGTGAAAGGGGAAAAATAAAAGCTGGAATCTCTTCAGTGTCTCACTTTCTTTTTTCTTTTTTTTTTTTTTCCACTTTCTTTTTAACTTAGCCAATCTAAGGTTTGCATGATTGAATTTATGAAGCCAGTTAGTCAACTGCCCTGTGTGAACATTACAGATCTCTAAGGTACTCTTGAAGAGCAAAGTGAAATCCAAAGGTTAAAGGTATTCATTCAGCAAACACTGAGGCTCGGCACTAGGTCCAAGAGGAAATGCAGGAAGGGGTACACATGATGTGGGATGGAAGAAGAGAGAGGGCGCCCCCCCGGCGTCCACCTGGGTGTCTCTGTCCCCCGGGAGAGCTCTGGGGGTTGGTACTGGAGGAGTGCACAGGAAATAACGGCTGGCGACCTGTCTTTTTGAAGCACTTTAAGAGCTCCAACTGTTTTAAGTCACTGGTTGTACTTCATGGTGGGTCCTGGGAAGAGATCTGGTAGCAAATTACCAAAATCTGAGTCCTCTACCCCAAAGAGTATGGGTCCTTCTTTGGAGCCTCCTGGGGGTCTGGTGATGTCCAGCAAAAGACTCTCTCGGTTACCAGCACGATCGCCCGATGTTTCCGAAGTGCTGCTCTGTCACTGCAGCTGCGGTCACTGCTTGCGTCAGCCTCACCGGGCTGGCTCCCTTCCCAGGCCGGCTTGGCTCCTTCACAGCCAGGCTCCAGGAGGGGCTGCCCTGGTGTCAGCTGTGGCCGCAGCAAGTCCGTTTTCAAGGTGAGCCCTGACTACCTTTAGCAGGGCAGAAGGTCCATCACCCCACGGTTCATGTAGGAGGAGAGACCTTTTGGAATGAGTTGTGCCAAGGGAAATCAGATTGGGGTGGGGATTTTTTATTCTCTGCTCTTGACTGGACTGATGAGATTCCCTCCACCCTGCAGGATGTGGAACTTTTTAAGAGATAATTGAATGCTAAAAGTTAATATGTTACCATTTTCTTTTTTTTTTATCAGGGACTTTTTTTTTTACCAGGGATTGAACTCGGGACCTTGCACTTGGAAGGCAGGCGGTGGCACCACTAAGAGGCTAAATCCCCGGCCCACCGTTTATTTTTACTCAATTCACAATCAGTCCTGTTTGAAGACAGCTGTTCTAGTATGCCTACAACAAAACCCACTGACTGCTGGGGTACTTTTTGCAGAGGTCTCTGCTCCATCTCTCCACCCTGTTTTCAGAGTGGAGCTGCCACAAACCTAGACTTATCTACTGTCCCATTCACCCACTTGCGGATTAGGCAGCTTTAGATCCAAATCCCCACAAAGTAATGTAGTATCTTAAGTAACTTTTTTTTTTTTTATTTGCTTTGAACTTTTTAAATAAAAATTTGAAGTTTGGTCAATTTAAGATAGAATGTGGTTTTCTTATTTGTGACATGGGGATCATAGCAGAGATCTCAGCCTGCATTTGTTGCGAGGGCTGCTGAGTTAGAAGAAGCTCGAATCCAGTAGCACTTTCTGGGAAAGCTTTAGCAGCTTCCCAGGTGACCTCTGCATCCCCACAGCCCTTCGTGCTGCTGGTTTGTCATCTCTGCTGCAATCTGAACCTCTTTAGGGCAGGAACCAATAGTTCTGTCTCCTTAGTACCTGGCACCATACCTGGCAGACATGGTATTTATTAGATGAATTAATCCAGGGTATAAAGAGTTAACATTTATTATTTTTCTATTTATGGTAAGGCTCTTGAAGGAAAGTGCTTTTGTTCTGCCAACTCCCTACCTCCTGCTAAGGCCCCCAGTAAAATGAACTGCATGTTTCTAGTAACAGAATGGGTTGTTACTGGATAGGGAGCCAGTATGTCAAGAAAAATTTTCCTTTAAAAAGCCAGCGGTTGGCCAGGCGTGGTAGCACACGTCTATAATCCCAGCGCTTGGGAGGCTTAGGCAGGACTGCTGGGAGTTCGAGGCCAGCCTGGGCTACCTGTGTAGTGTGGGTGGCTGAATGCGTTGAGAGCCAAGGAGCAAGCCTCCTGGTGAAGTTGGGGAGAGGGTGCTCAAGTGAGAGGGAAAAGTGAGCGCTGAGTCTGAGGTGGAGCATCCTTCGAGTATCTGAAGGGAAGCAAGCCAGGGGTAGCAGACGCAGTGGCAATGGCACACATCTGTAATTCCAGTTACTTGGGAGGCTGAGGCAGGAGGACCACAAATTCTACGGCACCCTGGGCAATTTAATAAAATTCAAAAAGAGGGCCGAGTATGTAGCGCAGTACAGTGGTAGGGCAGTTGCCTAACATGCTGGAGGTTCAGGGTTCAATGTCTAGTACCATACGGACACACACACACACACACACACACACACACACATTCACACAAGATAGCAAGCCAGGGTAGGTTGGTGAGGATGAGGCCTGATGTGCTTGTGCCAGGAGGGAGGTGTGCACATCAGCTTGCCTAAGAAAAGATTTTACTGGGGAAGCCCTTGGAGAGTGCATCATCCGACTTCAGTTTTAAAAAGTCCTACTGGGGCCGGGGATTTAAGTCCTACTGGTTGCTTTGCGGGGAAAAGACAAGAATAGGGTAAAGTGGGGTGGAGGGTGCAAACAGTGTGGTAAGGAGGCTATTGCAGATATTTCAGAGATGAGGTAATTTGCCTCAGCTGGTCACACAGTTCCATAGAGGGCAGAGGCAGAAGTCACTGCCTCCGTAGGTGATCAGATCCTGGGCCCCAGGCTGTACCCAACTCTGTACTTTTTCCCTGGCCAAAAAAAAAAAAAAAAAAAAAAAGGTGCCCACCTACTATGTATGCAGCGAACCTTGTACAAGCCCTTTGCACTATTACCACATCTGACTGTGGCAAGAACCTTTAAGAGGCAAGGATTAGTACCCCCAGTCTACACCTGGGTAAAGTTCGGAGATGAGAAATGACTAAGGTACATTAGTTCTTATCTGGGTGCACAAAAGTGTACAAAAGCCACAGGCTCAGAATCCTGTTTATTTTGAAACGTTTGTGGTTTTCTTCCAAAAGGTGTGTTCTGGAAGTGGGAAAAAACCATTTGGATCCTCAATCAATACTTTAAAGACTTGTCGAGATTTGAAGAGATATTACCAATTTAAAATCATTTTTAGGGCCAGGGATTTAGCTCAGTGGTTCCGCTGCCTGCCTCACAAGTGCAAGGTCCTGAGTTTGATCCTCAGTACCAAACACAAAAAAACAAAAACATTATTAACCACTTTGGAAAATACAGTCCACCAAAAGATGTATACACACTTCGGGAAAAGAAAAACTTGTATAAATATTGTAATGCTAAATTTATTGAGACCCCATGAGATTAACACAAGTTCCCTACGGCCTCTACAAGAGGTGCTCAAAGTGATGCTCATTAGCGTCCAGACATTTATTAATATGGCAAACTGGGATTGAGGTTGCTGCATATGCATTTTCGGTTTCTTCTATAAGGGCCGGCAGTATGGTTAGTTTTCTGCGATGTATGACATCCTCTGGGGTTCCCCATGCGAGGGTAACACCATCTGTTGAAAAAGCAACTGTTTTTCTTTTCCTTAAGTGGTATATACATTTTATTTATTTATTTATTTTTGCGGACTCTGTATATACACCTCGGAAACGCCAAAAATGTCTGTGAGACCGTGAGCATTGCAAACCCGAATCCCAGCTACTCCAGGGGCTCGCAAGCTGGAGCCCAGCCTGGGCTATTATGTCTCAAAATAAAATAATAAAATGAGGTAGGGATGCAGTTCAGCGCAGCGCTCGGTAGGCTCACGCCCCACTACTGGGCACTGAAAATGAAAGGACGTTTCCGTCTCAGCTCCAAACGCCGCCTAGAGGCATAGACCGATTATTGCGGGTCCTTTCAGAGACACTATAAACACACAAGTATCACAATCCATTCTAAATGGTGAATGAGTTTTTACTGCAATAAAAATAAGCAGACTTCAAGACCTTCTTGTCGAATGTGTTGTTGTTCTCTTAGTACCTGGGAGCGAACTCGGAACCTTGCACCTGCAAGGAAGACGCAAGAACCACTGAGCTAAATCCCCGGCCTCGATTTTGTATTTTTACAGATTGTCAAAAGGTAAGTCTCTCTAGGATTTGGGTTGATTCCTTCGGCTCTCAACTACCAATTCCTGAGCAGGCTCCGCCCCTACGTCCGCGAACTTCCACTAGCCAGTCATTTTGTTTGTATGGTTTTTTTCTCCCGTTACTTTGAAGATCTCGCGATAGCCCGCCTATTTCCCATAACTCCGTGCGCTCGGCCCTCCCGTCCTCTTTCCGCCATCTTTCCTTGCCGGTAAGTAACTTTCTGAGGGCTCCTATTTCATCCGTTGGCTATCAGCGCCATCTCACATTCTGAGGCTAGGTTTCGGGTCCCTGCGAGGATGCGGGGACCCTACTGTGCGGAGAGTCCTGGCTTTGCGGGCGCTTGGGCAAGCTTAAAAGAGAACGATGTCCGGGCAACCCACGCTCTGCCAGGGGATCCTGGCTCTAGGGATGCAGGCCGCAGCGCTGGTGGGAACTGGTGCTTCCGACAGCCCGCGGAGGCTGCAGCCCTGCCTCGGCCCACGCTGCCTGGAACTCCCGTTAGCGGCTGAGGTAGCGTCTGGACTCTGGCCCCATTTGGGACGGTTGCTGGGATGGGTCGTGTAAGCTACCTTCTTGTTGCTGAGGTCGCGCTAGGAGTTTGGGAGTCCCAGGCCACCCATCCCGGAAAATCTCACCCTACCTGGGTTGGCGTTTTGCCGGGAACTCACCTAACTTCTGGGTATCCTGGTTTCCCCTCAGGTGTTTTGTTGAACTTAAGGAAGTAGGTTGGCTCTGTGGCGCTTCTAACATGTTTTGTCATTGGTTCTTATTGGTGCTTTTAAAATTGAGTGCTCTCAGTTCACGGTCGTTGGAAGAATCCAGTAGGGTGGCACGGAGAGTGCATGTAGTTTGCGAATCTGAGACGCGTATTGTTGGACTTTTTGAGATTGCGCGGAGAGGGACGTTTTACTTTAGTTAGGTGAAAGTAAAATAGCATCTTAAAGATATTAGAATAAGGTTGAAAGTGAATTGACTTGAAAATTAAGAATGCGGATGTTAATGACTTTAAACGAGGGAAACGCTGATGATTTCTAACTTCTGTTCTCAGTAACTGGCTATAGCTGGTATCTTCGTTTGCGTAGCGGACAATTGCTGCCAATTTTGAGGTTTATGTCAAATGGATTTTTCCCCTGTATCTTAACTCCAGCATTCCTGTGCTGCATGATCACACAATGAATGAGTTTAGTATCTGACATTTCCTGATTACCTGTAATTCTACAAACATAGTAAATAGTAATCCAAGGATTTTTTGGATGTGGGGAATATTTGTCCCGAAGACTCTTTAAGGTGGGAATAGAGAGGAAGGTTTACATTAGGAATCGTAGGAATGATTGGATGTTCGCTACAGTTGACAATGCCAATAAAACCTGCTTTGTCTTCCCTGAACAGCCATAATGGTGCGCATGAATGTCCTGGCTGATGCTCTCAAGAGCATCAACAATGCCGAAAAAAGAGGCAAACGCCAGGTTCTTATTAGGCCGTGCTCCAAAGTCATCGTGCGGTTTCTAACTGTGATGATGAAGCATGGTAAGTGTGTTCCTGTGTCTTATGCCTTGATGCCAGACTTTTTAAGGAATCAGTTTTGTAGAAACTAATTGGGGGAGCAAAATGTCAGTCTCAGTCGTACTTGGGGAGTAATGCTAACGACCACTAAATAGGATAGGTTTGTTGAAAATAAGCTTGTCTGGTTGCTAAATTATGCGAGTCCTAACAAGGCAGGGCTGGCTCCTGGGCTACTCAAGATCTAGTGATCTGTGTCTTTGACACAGACTAACCTTTTGGGTTGCAAGTGATGATGGGGTAAGGGGAGAGTAATACCATTCAGTATTAGGGGTTGGTTTGTTTTAGGTAGTGTTCCCAAAATTATATATAATACGTGGTTGTGAAAATTAGTTCTAATACAGAGCAACTGTCATACGCTGGAGATGATGTCGGGGAGAAAAGTCTAGTAGGCAAGAGCGAGAATGCTAGAGCATAGTGGTTCAGGTCTCAATGTGTGTTTTTAATTTGACATAGTTCTGTTTTGTAGGTTACATTGGAGAATTTGAAATCATTGATGATCACAGGGCTGGAAAAATTGTTGTGAACCTCACAGGCAGGTTAAACAAGGTAAGGTTTGGTTTTATATCTTTCAGAGCCTTAATTCTCTAACATTGTTGTTGTCTTTGTAAATTCTGAGTAGTGGCGCACTGCGTATTTTATACCAAATTTCAGTTTGTTTATTCACCAAGGTTGTTGATTCTGGATTTTTGTCAGTTGGGAGTATGTGCTGTCTGAAAGGGAGGTGTTGGCTGAAACAAACAGTGATGATAATTAACTTTTGAGGCTAGGATCTCACACCATCTACTTCAGTGCCTTGAGCTTGGGTGCCTCAAGGCCACTAAGGTAGCTACTCAGTAACTTATTCTCTATCAGTGATGTGTGCTTTTGATGTTGATTATGAGGTTAAGTGCCAGTATTACGGCTTCCTGTGCTTTTGAGGTCTTAGACTGCTTTTCAGTTTGGTAACAAAGTCTCTCGGAGTGGTTCCCAGAGTAGTCGTGTGTCCTCCTAGATCCTCTGAATGTAGTATATCGTACCAAATCAATCTGTTAGAAAATGCAGACCTGCTTTTCTTGGGGACAAAACGTGCCGTGGACCTCTAGATAAAAGTATTGGCACAATTAAAATACCGTGTTCACTGAGTGTTTAATTTGAAATGACACAAAGCAGGAGAACATCAGCATGGTATTTTTTTGTTGGGGTATTTTGGGGAGGGAGCATTGGAATAGTTGATGTGCAGTTCAGGTTGACCTCAAACTTGGGTGATCCTCTTGCCTTGGCCTCCCAAGTGCTAGGTTTACAGGCATGCGCCACCATGTATGTTTCTGAGAGGTGCTCACTATTAAAATATTTTGATTTTGACACCTAGTCCAGCGTGGATAGGGTGAAGACAGACCAGAAAGTGAGTTGCCTAAGTCATGTTTAGTGGCAGCAGGTGGCTAGTAAGGTTATTTTCAATTTCTTTCAACTTCTCCCTTTCACAAGAGAATACCTGTCTCCTTTAAGTAACAGGTGGGCCTACCCTTAGCCTGGGAATGTGGCAGCTGAGTTCAGGGGGTAGATGGTGTTACAGATTTATTAAAATTCTGGCCTGATCACACCCTTCTCTTAAGATTTCCCTGGAGCCAGGCATGACGGTTCATACCTGTAATCCAACATTTTGGGAGTCTGAGGCAGGAGCATTGCAGAACTGGGGCTGTAACTCAGGATGGAACACTCTTGAATTTAGTAATCCCCAATAACAGAAATGAAGAGAAAAACCAAACAGGGTAAGGGGCAGTTCAGTGCCTCTCTCCTCCAGGGTTGGGGCTAGGGCCGTTACACTGCTGTATTGCACCCCAGCCCAATTTTTGTGTGCCATTAATAGCAGAGCACATGTGCAAGATGGCCTCCCCTTGGTGGGTGTTTGAACATTCATTGCTTTGGTATTGCCATGCAATTGAGTGATGAGTGTAGTGCTCTTGGAGTGGTCTTGCTTTGTGGGTGTTAAAACTTGGGCTGTCGTCCTGCCTTGGTCACAGCTTCTTGGTCTGGGCATTGATGGCCAGCTCTCCAGCCCATGGCGATGAATGCTAGGTAGTGATCTAGCCCTGCCCTATATTTGCCCTGACTCCTCTTTCTTTCACTTTATCATGGCTTTGTTTTCTTGTTGACTGACATAATCATAGTCTTTTTTATTTTGTACCGGGGATCGAACTGGCGACCTTGTGGCTTGCCAGGCAGATGGCAGAACCACAAGCTAAATCCCCAGCCAGTCATATTTTTATTTTTATTAGATGGTACACAGAATAGGTTATTGGGTGGTTTGTATGATGTCAGTAGTTACAAATGCTGTCTTGTTTTGCTTAGTTTTTCTGTTAACTGATAAAGTGAAATTTTTAATTTTTTGTTTTTTTTTTTGAAGTGTGGAGTGATCAGCCCCAGGTTTGATGTGCAACTGAAAGACCTGGAAAAATGGCAGAATAATCTGCTTCCATCCCGTCAGTTTGGGTGAGTTGGCTTTCCTCGATTAAAAAATTTTAATGCTAGCTGGGCATGGTGACGCATCCCTGTAATCCCAAAGTGTTGGGGAGGCTGAGGCAGGAGGGTCACTGAGTCCAGGTCAGTCTTACCTACATAGTGAGACCCTGTCTCAAAAAGCAAAAACCAAAACCAAAAAAAAAAAGTTAATGCTAAGAATTGCTGGTGGTGAGTTTTATTTAACCTTGGGTGAGGTTTTGTTTTCTTATTACAGTGGCAGCTCATTTCATGAACACTTAGCAAAATAAGTCGATTGTTCAGCAGTTTTGCTTCTGTTCACAAATTCTGCATTGGGTGACAAACTTGGCATCTCCCCTTAAATCGTAAAACAAATGTAAATTTGTGAAGAGAGGTACCTCTGCGTTTTTTTTTGTTTGTTTGTTTTTTTTTCCCCTTGCATAGCGCTCATCTGGTCTCAACTAGGATGGCTTTAATAATTAGGTCAGGTACTTGCCACATGTCCTGTGTTAGGCTTCAGGTGTGAGAGACGTGAGAGCTTTGGGATTGGCAGAGTTTTGTCTGCTTTCGTGTCTGCTCACTGCTGGCAGTGTAGTTCACACTGTGTGTGTTCCCGGTGTGGCCCGAATCCCTTCTGATTTGCAGGTTGTGGGGAAACTGAGATTGAAAGTCCCTCCTGTGTTCAAATCCTTGTTTGACCACTTGGAAGCCAAAGGCGTTCCCTGCCTTTGTTTTCAGTTAAGCATAATATTCGGGGTCTCAGTCAGCAGAGGGCAGGGCTGTGTGTGGCTGGTGGCTTTGGATTGGGTCTTTTGATTCTAGGAACTGTCTACAAGGCCGACCCAGGTAATCTACCAGCTCAGGTAGGGTAGCGCCAGTGCCTGTGTCCCTCACAGGAAGCTTAGTATGAGGGTAGTATTTTCCGGAAGCAGAAGGCAATCTAATGTTGAACTGTGAAACTCACCAGCGTGTTTTTTTTTCTACTCCGTAGTTTCATTGTATTGACAACCTCAGCTGGCATCATGGATCACGAAGAAGCAAGACGAAAACACACAGGAGGGAAAATCCTGGGATTCTTTTTCTAGGGATGTAAACCATACAAATAAAATGCCTCAATGGACTCTGGTGCTTCCACTCGATCGTTTTGAGCCTTTATAGCCATAGGAGGTGTGTCAGGGGATGCACAGCTGTCGTGTTACTTGGTGAATGCTGTTGATCTGCTGTGAGCAAGTCCATCACCTGAGGCAAGGTTTCTGGCCCTGGATGATTGTGTCTGGCTTGAGTTCCTGTTCTGGAGTCTTAGTTACACGCTGGAAGGGCTGGTCCTTTGCTGTGTAGCTTGGCAGCACATTTCATGCGCTATTGTAAATAGTGCTGAAAATACAGTTACGACCCTTACTGTGTAAGCACACGTAGCTAGTCTGCAGTTTGCAGATGCATCACGCAGTAAGCAGGTGGTCTGTCAGTGCCTCTATTCATAAGAGTGGTTACGCAAGCATTGTCAGTCACAAGATGGGGTGTGTGGGTCCTCACTTTCATCAACTCGATTTCCTTGGGCCACAAGAACTTCATACTTGGAACTCTTGGGGAATTGCAAGGGTAAAGGGTGTGAAGTACATTCCTGGGACTGGGTCAGTTTTGTTAGCCTCACTGTGTCACCTGGGAAGTTCTTATAAAGAGCTCAGTCACTACAGAGCGTGTGGTAGCCTCTCAGGTAGTAGGCCAGGGCTGCGTTCTCTGCAATAGAAGCATTGGGGTTGATGATAATACTTCACCTGTCA
This sequence comes from Fukomys damarensis, assembly GCF_012274545.1. Classification (NCBI taxonomy): domain Eukaryota; kingdom Metazoa; phylum Chordata; class Mammalia; order Rodentia; family Bathyergidae; genus Fukomys; species Fukomys damarensis. The sequence goes on along the minus strand of NW_022900946.1, from coordinate 9,128,269 downwards.
GATGTTCGGTTTCAGTGTGTAATTAGTATAAAATGGAATTTTATATTCTTTGTAATAAGTTTGAGGTCTCTAATTTAACTGTACCACACATCTTGGGATTGGACAGTAGACTTGATGCAAATGGGGCTGTGGGCCTGGCCAGTGAGAAACCTCGACCCCTGTGCAGTGAATCCCCAACTTAGGAGCGAGTCCCATTGTAGGAGAATTGGTGAGTCTTACACATCCGTGAAGGTTTGTGATCAGGCATTGATAAGCTGGGGACTTAATTGTGTTTCTAGGCAAGGGTGGGAAGTAGTGCGGAGTTCATAGCCTTCACGTGGGAGCATCTCATCTGCTCAGCTGTGCGCTAAAGGCTTGGATGTTGGGCATGAGGTTGCAGATGAATTTGAGGTACCAGTGTACACGCTGTTGTGTCGGCGAGCTTTCTGATGGTAGGTTTGAGCCGGTGACTTCCATGAGTATTTCTTTGACTATTAATTAATTAAAAGCTACTTCAGCAATAGGTCAAATGGTTATTCAAGCACAAACAGCTATCAGCTCAGAGGGGTGGTCAGTACTGTTGGGCCATGGGGGTGTGTGTGTGCGTGTGTAAAAGCAAGGAATACCTACTTCCTAAGAAAATGGTGTGTGTGAACCCATCTGTGGATGTGAGAAGGAAGGGTTAGGGACATTTGTGTGAGATTATTTCTTGTTTGGTTTTTCAAGTTCTTCAGTTTCTACTACCAGCAAGATACACTCCCAAAGACCTTTCTAGTTTTCAGCCCGTTTACCTGGAATCGGAGGTAGAATTTGTGGAGCTTTTCTGGTCTGATGTGGATTGGAGCCATTTGCAAGTTTGGTAATGGAGCCTGGAGGCCCCAGCCTAGGTCAGTGGTGGGGAACCTGTAGCACGTGCGCTGCAGTGGACAGCGGCATTGGACGCTTTAGAGGTTCACTGTCGTCTAGGACAACTGAAAGTGCCAGCTGGGGTGGGGATTTACCTCAGTGGTGCTGCTGCCTGCCTCGCAAGCTCAAGGACCTCAGTTTCAGTTTGATCCTTGGTACCAAAAAAAATGCCAGCTGGAGTCCCCAATCCAGGTAGCTGTGCGTCCTCACCAGAGGTGGAAAAGGGCTGTCCTGGCAGTGATGATAGGGCAGGTAGCTAGGGGATGTGTGAGGGGAGCCGCCCTAACAGATGGACCTGGTTGCCCTCGGTAACTTCCTAAGGAGGCTTTGGGAAAGACCAGGGAGTGCTGAAGACTGATCTCAGGTCTGGCAAATAAAGGCTCCATTGATTAGAAAAAAAATGAGGCGTATTGTTTTGGGGCCTCATGTTTAGAGGGCTGTGATGGGCAACATGGGTTTTGAGGCGCCGGGCCAGAGTTGAGATGTGATCTACTTAATTGCCTCAGTTTCCTCATCTGTGTTTTGTGCATACTGAGAGCTGTTGGAGCTGTGAAGGGTGAAGGAGATGATACAGAGTACACTTAATAAGTAGACAGTCATTTTTCGTCTTCAAAACTCGTCAGGCACCGGTGAAATGGGTGTCAAAGGAGTCTTCGAAGAGCTGATTGTTTCTGCTCTCGTTTACTGTAACTAGTCCCTAGCGTGGCGCCTGGACAGGGGCTGCCTGGTGTATATATGCATGTTGACTTAATCATGACTTCTTTCTAGGCACCGACTTCACATTCCAAAATGGGATGTGAAAACAGTCCGTTTGCCATCAACACAAAGTTTGTGGAGATTTCTGTCAGGAGTGGAAGAAAGTCCTGAGTAGGAGAAAGTGGGTGGCCAGTTGATTTTTTTTTTTTTTTTCTTTCAGTAGGGGACTGAAGTGGCCTTCCCATCTACCGAGCTACATACATCCCCAGCCCTTTTTACTAAGTTTTTAGGACAGATCTTGCTGAGTCACTACATTTCAAACTTGTGATCTTCCTGCTTCAGCCTTTCAGAGTGCTAGGATTACAGGTAAGCACCACCACCTGGCTAGATGGATGGTCTTAACAACACAAGATTTTGTTGTTTTTTTCTTTTTTTTAACGGGGATCAAACTCGACCTTGTGCTTATGAGTCAGGCAGCAGAACCACTAAGCTAAATCCCTGGCTGCCTAAGTTTTCATGTTATCAGGGAAGCAGATGCCCTTAGCCACATTTGTGAAACCCTGTTAATTAGAGGCCTGAGTTGAGGCTGCTCGGCAGGGACTGTTAGGTCTGGGGACAGTTGAGTCTCCTGCTGGCAGGATGTCTTGGTTCACATTGTCATCTCTTCTCCCAGCCTCATTATTGCTCAAAGGCAGAGCTCCAGGGCTGTGGGGGGAGTCATCAGAATCATCCAGACCCATGGGGCATTTTGAGTATTAAGGCGTCCTAGCACCTGTCCCTGGGTTCCCAGGTAGAATCTGTAGGTATCAGCAGTGCGGTGCTGACCCTGATTCTTGACATGTCTGTGCATTTGGCTAGAGAGATAGCCTAGAGCCTTTGCTTAGAAGCTGGAAGATCTATAGTTTTGGAGATAAGAGACCCACTGCCAAAGACCTCCTCCACACTTAACCAGTGAGAGCTCAGTGAAATCATCTGGGCGGTCCGCCCCGCCTCAGCCTCAGATCGGAGAGCCTTAGGTGCTGAGGGTTTTCTCTTCCTCACCCTAAGCTAGGAAGTTTCAATTGTGGGAGAACTCATTTTGTCTTGGCTTTCCACTTGGTCCACTGTTTTCTAACACATTCCCTCATATCCTTTGTCCTTACTCCGTTCATATGTGCTCCACCTGAGGACCCCATGCCCGCTCCTCTGTCCCTGAGTGTTCCCGGGGACTGTTAAAGGTCACTCCCTGCCCAAACCTCCAAAGGAACATATTTTTATACTTTTTATCTTAGCTCTCAGAGAAATGTGATTCCTTGAGAAGACTAAACAAGTTTCTCTTGTTTACTGTGGGCCAGAAGTACTCTTGTGCTGCTGAAACAGTACCACAATCTGGATAATCGGAACAGATATCTCGGGGTGCTGGAGGCTGGCAGGTGCAGGCGCAAGACCAACCGTGGGCTTGGTGTCAGATGTGAGTTCAGCCTTGACCCCTAGAACCCTGTATGCTTGCTGGGGGAGGCAGGTACTTCCTCACAAAGCAGAAGAGTCAGCCACAACACCAAAGCGGGTGGGGACCAAATGAGCCCTTTGTAAGGGAATCCTCTTTAAAGGAGGAAGCTTAATGGCCAAATCACCTCTTAAAGGTCCCACCGCTTAACACAGCAGTTGAATTTCCGTGAGTTTGGGAGGAGGAAAAGCATTCAAACTGCAGCCCCCGACCTGGAGCTAAGTGCTTTGGATAGGTTATCATCGAACTTTAACAGTTCTACATCGTGGGCACTATGTTCCGCTCTTGTACAGTGTTTCCAGGGAGGAAAGGGAAGCACAGCTGGGAGTCTCCAACTCACCTGCCCTCTGTCTGTCATGGCGTATCCCACACTCGTCTCCCAGTGTTTCTGAGCTGTTCACTGTGGCCAGGCACTAGGCCAGCACTTGCGCGTAAGGGTGCACACATGTGGTCCATGCCCCTGTTGGAGCCCCTGAGCTCTTCACCCTGGGCATCTGCAGCTGTCACCATCACCGTGTCTTTTCCAAGAGCACGTGTTGTCCTAGCTACTGCCCTCCTGCAGTGGGGGGTGGGTCCCTAGAGTCTGTGGATCCAAACTTTGTTCTCGGCATGGAATAGAATGAACTTGGGTAGGATTTTAGGTCGAGGTCACTGTCTTATCACCCAGGTTTCCCCCCTTTATGTTTTTAGTGATCTCATGGGCAACAGAAACGCTGAGGTTCATACAGGAAACTAAGCCAAGGGAGCAATGAAAATTACAGTTCAGAGAAAGAGATTTGGAGTCAGGCAGCCTCGTTTGTTTCTCACTATGTGATCTTGAGCTGGTTGCTTTGCGATCGACTGATCGATTGATTGATGTGCTTGGGATAGAACCCAGGGCCTTGTGCCTGCTGAGCACACGTTCTGCCACTGAGCTGTATCCCAGCTGTGCCTTTCTGTGTGCTGATTCCTTCCTCTGATGTGACAGCGATGCTTCACTTGGTGGCTGTGAAGATGCACATAGGTGGAGTGCTGGGTGGTGATCAGGGTTGCTCCCGGAAGACTCTTGTTCCCCTTTTGCTGGGCCTGGCTGGGACTGACAGGCCAGCGTCAACAGCAGTGTTGCATGATTCTTCCGGGAGCAGCATGTACTGGCTGTTGGGAGACCTCCAGGGCTCTTCTTTCCTCCGTGGCAATGGGCAGTTAGGCTGAGAGCAGCCGCCCTCAGCCTGGTCCTGAGCTGCACAGGTCTGGGTTTGTTACTGACCTACCTGTCAGGACTGCTGTCAGAGCCACCTCTGCAGTTTAGTAGCTTGTTTATGGCTCTGGTTTGTTTTGGAGACAGGATCTCAATGTGGAGTTCAGGTTGGACTTGAACTCAGCCTCTCCCAGATGCTGGGACCTGAGGCATGCGCTACCACGCCCGGCCAACCTCTGAGATTATTAATAAGGGCTGAAGTTACAAGAAGGAAGGCAGTGGGTCACAGAATCAGAAAAGAGGTTGGTGGATGCCAGGAGAGTGGTAGTTCCTCCTGCTCCTGGCATGGCTTGGAGGCCTCTGCGCCCTCTCCACGTGGTTCTTATTATCTGCCCACCCCCGTGGCAGCCCGCTGGATCCCCTGTTCTGTCCCACGAAGTTGAAGATATTTTCGGATATTTTGAGTATGGGGGAATGTGGGGTTTCTCCAGAATGGTGTGATGTAAACCCTGGGTGCTACTGATCACCCTAATTCCTGCCACGTGGAAAAAGCCATTTTGCAAGGAGCCACAGAGGACCTCCTGTGGACAGCACAAATGAACAGATCTGGCTTTATATGACAGCGGTCGACAAAATAGGAGGCAAAGCTAATAGGCCAACCGTATTTGGATGAGAAAGAACATAGTAACTTACAGATTATTATATATTCCACAAAATTTATCTCTTGCTTTCATTTCTATAAAAGGGCTAAGTATGCTGTTACAGTAAGAGATTTTGTATCATTCATATTCTGTTGGTAATAATGACCTAAAGAATAAGAAGTAAATAATTTCAAAACAAAATAAATATATTTTCATAAACATATACAATTAAAGTTCAGACAAGTCCCGATTTATGATGGTTTGAATTAAAATTGGTTCGTCGTTTTGACGGTGCAAAGTGATATGCATTCAGCAGACCCTGCCCTTTGGACTTTAAGTTCTGGCCCCCTCTTGGACTACAGACGGTGCTGTGCCCTCCTCTCGTGCTGGGCATTGGCAGCAGCCTCGGTCGGGGTGGGGGGGGGAACCCCACACCTTACCTGTGCTGCGCTGCTCAGCTGGGACGGTCTGTAGGCCAGGGGGATTCGATCCCTTTCGAGTTCTGAGTTTATGATGGCTTTACCGGAAGGTAACCACACCGTGAGAAGAGGAGCATCTATAAATGTAAAAATGAAACAAAACCCTACAGTAATGACAACAATTAACAGTTATTTCTGGTACTAGAGACTGAACCCAGGGCTTTCACACTGAGCTACATCTTTAGTTCCTTTTAAAAAATTTTTGAGACAGGTTTTCATTAAATTGCTAAATTGCCCAGGCGGGGCCGGAATTTAGATCCTCCAGCCTCTGCGGGGGATTGTGGTCAGGTGTAAAAGAGAAGCAGGAAGGCTCACCTCTGTTTCTCTGGAGGTGTCCCCTGGTCTTGGTCTTCACCTTGGACATGGCCTTCAGCCCCCGCATCCGGACTCACGGGTCTCTACAGTGAGTGCCTGGCTCACAGTAGGATAGAGGTACAGGAGGATACTGGGCGAAGGACAAAAGGGAAGAAAACCCTTCGCAGGAGTGCAGACTCCTGGAACCAGCAGAAGACTGGGCCTACCAAATGTTACTGGTGTCAGTATTAATTCAGACTTCACAGAGCGAACCCTCAGATACCGGGAAGGCTTGGTTGGAAATGTTAAAGGCTTCTTTCATTTTCAAAATTTCATTTATTTTCTGCAGTACGAGGGATCAAACTCAGGGCCTCACACATGCTAGGCAAAAACCACTGAGCTACATCTCCAGCTCTTTTTAATTTTGGGACAGGGGTGGTTTCAGACTTGCAGTCCTCCTGCCCGGGTATCCTGAGTGGCTGGGACTGCAAGTGTGGAGCAAAAAGCTAGCTCCATCAACCCCTTCCCCCGTTTGTGGTGCTGGGGATCGAACACAGGGCTTTGCTCATGCTGGGCAAAAGCTGTGCCACTGAGCCCTTGGTGCGTCGCCTTTAAGGGAACATGGAGCATCAAGTTTTACAGCTGCATCTTCAACTGTTGAGGATTTACTTGGGCCCAATATAAATACGGTACTTCCGTGCTGTGGGAAAGGTAGCTTGTGCCCCAGCCTCCCCTCATTCTCCCACATGTTCAGCCCCTTTCTCCGTTCATTTATGTCATCAGCTGGCCCTGAGCCAGTTTCTCCTTCCTGCCTTCAAAGGCTCCCACCAGAGCACGTTTGGAGGTTCTGTGGGCCCTGGTGTACAGAGAGGAGGAGACTGGGAGACGTGAGCTGCCTGCCTCCTCCTCAACCCAGCCTTGCAGTTTGCTGCTTAGAGGAAAATCCTGACGTCAGGGAATTTTATTTTCTTTGTTTCTCTCCCATGAAGTAGAATTTGGGTCTAGCATACAGCGAAGAATCTAGTGATTCATATTTTCCGCTTATTTGGCTCCTGGCTAAATGGGAATTTGCATTACTTAACATCTGTTTTTTTTCCTTGGGAATTAAAATAAGTTTCCTATTCAATTATTAAGCAAATTTCACAGCAAATAATCCTCTTATCTGTACAAGTGGGATTTTCCTTGGCAGAGGGTGTCTGGATTCTCTGAGTAGTTGATCCCTCTCATGTCTTTCATTTCTACTGTCCTTGTCTGGGGAGGATGATAATCTCCCTCATTCAGGGATTAGGAGCTGCCAGTGGCAGTTGGGGAGCCTTTGACCTTGCAAGCCATGGTGAATTCTTAATGCCTACCAGCCTGGGGGCAGAGTTTGTTCCCCTCCCTGCTCTCCAGTCTGTGGCTTTGGCCCTAACCCCACAAGCAGGACTTGGGCTTGGGGTCGGAATGGTACAGAACAGTGAAAAGGGCCCTGTGTGTGCTGCCTGGGCTGATCAGGGGAGAAACAAAAACGACAAGAAATTTTGTCCTTGAGAGAGACTTTATATCAGGCTTGTTAACCTTTGTGAGAAGGCCAGAGATTGGCTTCCGTTAATTTTCTTTCCGATTCATCTCAATTGTCCCATTAGAATGCAAGCTTTTCTGAGGGCAAGTCAATCAGTATCATCCCTTTCCCCTTAACCTTGGCATTTTCCATCCATCCGTCCATCCGTCCATCCGTCCATCCACCCATTCAAAATGTGTTAAGCACAAGGGCCGGGTTTTTAGCTCCGTGGTTCCGCTGCCTGCCTCACAAGTGCAAGTCCAGAGTTTGATCCCAGTACCCACCACCCAAAAAACAAAACAACAAATTTTGTGAAGCACCTATAACATGCCCGTGGGGGCCTGTGCATTGAGTCGTCCGTATCCCCCAGGCCTTGCCATAGTGTCCAGCCCATATCCCTAGAGAGTCCTGAAAAGGAGGGACTGTAAAAAATCAAGTTGAGCTATTCTGGACTCGCAGTCAAAAGGGAACAGCCAGTGGAGATTTGAAAACTAGCCTTCATTTAAAAAAGTCAATGATTATAGAATGATGATGGACGATTAATTGATAGCAGTAATGGGAACTGAACACAGGGCTTTTCACACTGAAGTACAACTCCAGCCCTGTTTAGATTTTTTTGTACTGAGACAGGTCTTGGTAAGTGGCCCAGTGTTTTAGGTGGTTTCTTTTTGCTGGGGCAGAATGCCTAACGCCCTCAAGTTAAAGGAGGAGAGGGTTATTTGGGCTCACAGTAATAGGTAGAGGCTCCGGGCCACAGTCCAGTGGTTCCAGTGGAGGGCAGAGAGGCGTGGCAAAGGGGGAAGAGCTCAGTGCGAAGCGGAGGACACCCACGGGCTCACCTTTTCTCACCAGGCTGCACCTCCCAACATTACGCCCACTATAAACTCTTGAGTGGGCTAATCCACCCATGAGTATCTAACCCCCACGATCCGCTCACCTCCCCAGAGTCCCACTGTGGGCGCATGAGGCTTTGGGGTACATCTAGACATACTAACACCCAGGCTGGGCTCGCATTTTGGATCCTCCTGCCTTTGCCTCCCAGAGTGCTGGGATCACAGGAGTGTGGCACTGTGCCCAGCTTGAACTTGCCTTCATCAGCATCTCTCTTACCTTCCCCTGAGGACACCACCTTTCATTCCTTTTTACCTTGGTGTATTTTATAATCCTTGTGTTAATGGAGCAAGGTGGCAGGTAAGACACTGAGCTCCCTTGTGTCAGGCAGTTTGTGCCCTCACTCGGTGCAGGATGTGCCAGGGACTGTTTCGAGAAACATCCCCAAAACATCTATGAGGGAGGAAATTATAAAGATCAGAGCATACATTAATGCAGTTGACACTAAGAAAACAATACAAAGGATCAAAGAAAAAGTTGGTTCTTTGAAAGATTAAATAAAATAGAAAAACCTTTAGCCAACCTTATTTAAAAAAAAAAAAAAAGGAAAGGACCCAAATCCATGGAATTAGGAATGAAAAGGGCAAAATCACAACAGACTGTACAAATGCAGATACCTACCTCAAAAACCTTTATTCTGATAAGGTGGTAAATGCAAGAGAGATGGCCAGATGCCTGGAGACATACTAATTACCAAAGCTGAATCAGGAAGTTACAAAAACTCTAAATAACCCAACATCATTCAGTGCGATTGAAGAAGTAATTAAAAACCTACCAGCAAAGAAAAGTCCAGGTCTTCATGGATTCACTACTGAATTCTATAAGAAATTTAGAGAAAAACGAATTCTACCACTCTTCAAATTCTTTAATGAGATTGAAAGGGAAGCAACACTCCCAAACTCATTCCTGGAAGTCAGCATTACCCTGACGCCAAAACCAGAGAAGAATCCAACCGAAAATGAGAGAACTACAGTCCATTTAGATACTGGCGAACAGTACAGTAAATCATCACGAAGATCATACAGCATGACCAAGTAGGATTCATTTCAGGGATGCAGAGATGATTCAACATGTGCACCTGAATAAGTGTAAGACACTGTATTAACAGAGCCAAGAACAGAAACCACATGATCATCTCTATAGAAAAAAATGCAGAAAAAGCATTTGACAAAGTCTAACACCCATTCATGGTAAAAACCACAGAAAATTGGAAAAGAAGGTCTTTATCTCAATCTGACAAAAACCATCTATGACAAACCAACACCCAACATCATACTAAATAGTAAAAAACAGACCTTTGACTCTAGAATCAGGGCTAAGACAAGGATGCCCACTAGTACCACTTCTGTTCAATATAGTCCTGGAAACATTAGCCAGAGAAATTAGATGAGAAAGAAATGAAAGGAATAGGATAGGAAAGGAAGAATTAAATTATTGTTATTTGGGGATGACATGCACACTAACATAGAAGATCTCCAAAATTCCACCAAAAGACTTCTAGATTTAATAACCAAATGCATTAGTGAATTCTCTCCCTGAGAGAGAATTAGAGAAACAACACCTTTCACAATAGGATCGAGAAAAATGTATGGGAAATCCCACTACCGGGCTGTTGGGGACAACAGAATAATGCAGGTCCTTTCTTCTGGAGAATTTGCATAGAGACACAGAGAGGATTAGCAGTTGATGCTGGGATCAGAAGCAGACAGAAATCTATAAGCAGAAGCTGTTGCCAGGGTCCTAAGCCAGAGTCCTGTATTTGTGACCCTAATGGACCAGGCTTAGCTATTTCCTGCAGCGGGCCCAGTGGGAGACAGGCTTGGGGAACACAGGAGAGATTTTATCCTGAGTGTGGCCATACCAGGCAGGAATTTCTATGCCATCTTTCAGGGTACCGACGAGAGCTTTGAGGTTCAAAGGGAAGGGACAACGTCCAGGGTCAGGTCCTGGTGCTGCAGGCAAGCCTTGGTCAGGTGGTCTGGCCCATTATTATCTCAGCGGTGGTCATGCAGAGCCTTGTCAGAGGTGACACAGGGCTGCTGCATTGGGGTCGTTTCCACTGTGTGTGTGTGTGTTGGGGGGGTCTTGCCCATACTAGGCAAATACTCCAGCCCTTTTTAAAAATTGGAGACAGGTCGTTGTTAAGTTACCCAGGCTAAGTTTAAACTTGTGATCCTTTTCTCCCAGCCTCCCCAGGAGCCGGATTCCAGGTGTGCACCACCTCATCTGGCTTAGTTTTGACTGTTGTCACAGGAAGTTTACTGAGCACACCCGATGTTTCTGAACTGTAAGGTGACTACAGGAGAGAATGACTCAGAAGTCGGAAAGGCAAGATGGAGTCAGTGGGGCCTTCTGTCAGGTTTAGGGCAGCGACTGGAGTCTTCAGGGCCCCACCCCCGTAGTCTGGGACAGGATATTGTAAAAGCTGGTGCTTGACAATCCGTTAATTATGTCTCTGCAAATTTTTGTCTGTTTTTGTTTTTTGTTTTTTCGTTTTAGGAGACAGGGTCCTGTTGTGTAGCCCAGGCTGGCCTCGAACTCGTGTTGGTCCTCCTGCCTCAGCCTCCCGAGTGCTGGCACGAATCTTGACAGTATCTTCTTTACTCTCATCTTGGTGCCTGCAGCCTTGAAGGGAGAGGATAACCTGCTTCCGAAAAACACCCCTTAAATGATTAACCTGTCTACGTGCAGAGTCGAGCAGGCATGGGCCAAAGTTTAAGATAGCAAAGGAAAGAGATGCAGTAGGAAGGCAGAGATGCTAGGCTTCTACCTGGTTTGCAGTTTACCCATTGGGCCTCTGCAGGCGTCAGAGTTTTTCACAAAAGCAGCCTCAAGTCCCGCACACAGGACTGACAGGAAGCGCGAGTCAGCAGGAGCCGGAGACGCGGAGTACCAGGACCTCGGCGGCCTGAGCCCTTCCAGCCGACCGAGCTGGGAGCCCTGAGGCCCGGCACACAATGCTGCTTAGGGCTGCTGGGCGGGGACCCCGCTCCGAGGCCAGCGGCTCCTCTTGCTCCGGGAGCTTCCGGCCTGCCTGCAAATCTCTTGCTTGCCTGAGTAAGGACTCCAGCCAGGTCCACCGCGCTCCGGGCTGTTTGGAAGCGAAATGATCCGGCACGTTTGTGGGAGCCTTGATGTGTGACCGAAAGGGTCCGCCCTGCCCTGGTCAGCAGAGAGGGGACAAGTCCGGGGCCCATAGAGGGACCCAGAGGGGGGCTGTTTCCTGCTCCGGCCCTCCGGCTGCCCCTGGTGCAGATTCTTGCCCCGAGCAACATCTCTGGACTCTGCGCATCCTCGTTGGCCGGACGTTTCCATCCTTTGCGATTTGAAGCCAGGTGTGGCGGTGCACACGTGTAGTCGCAGCACTCAGGAGGCTGAGGCAGGAGGATTGTGAGTTTGAGGCCCTCCTGGGCTACATAGTAACACCACTTCACAAATAAGGCGTGACTTCACCGTGCACTTTGCCAAGTCCTTCCGCCAGGCGCCTCTAAGCCCTGTAGTTTTTTTCTTTCTAATCATGGTCGCACTCTGGGAATTCCAATCAAACGGGGCCCCTCTGTGCAGTACTACAGAGCTCCCGCGAGGGGGCAGCACAGGACATCAAATACGCTACGCGACGCTGGCGGTCCGGGCCGGGAGGTGAGAGAGAAGCTGGTTTTGGAAGAATTTTTACCAGGCCTGAGGGAGAGGAGGATGCGCCAGGAGGAGGAAGAATGGGGGTGTCGCTGGCCCTGAGGGAAAAGAATTGTTTTGAGGGCCGGAGGACCAGTAATACTGTACTTGTGAACTGAATCCGACCATTCATCTAACCAATATTTTTGAGCCCCTGTGCTGTTAACACACATACCCAGGGTCGAGCTGACGACTGTAACACACCACACACGCACACACAGCTGAGGCCACGTTTTACTGCTATTCATTTTTGTTTTTGTACTGGGGATTGAACTCCAGTCCTTGCGCTTGTGAGGCAGGCGGTGGATCATTTGCTTTTTTTGACCATACAGGGGATCGAACCTAGGGTCCTCACGTATGTTGAGAAGTGCTCTCGCACTGAGCAGCCCTTTTTATTTTAATTTTTAAAAGAGAAACAAACAAACAATCTATTGGGCCGGGCGTGGTGGCGCATGCCTGTAATCCCAGCACTTGGGAGGCTGAGGCAGGAGGATCGCTGTGAGTTCAAGAGCAGCTTGGGCCACATTGTGAGTTCCAGGTCAGTCTCAACTACGTAGTGAGACCCTGTCTCAAAAAAACCAAAAAAACAACAACAAAAAAAACCCAAAACAAATTTTTATTAACATTTATAGCTCATGTACACATGGGTGCCATTCAGAGACTGGAGTAAAAATCTCACCAAGATGATTTTGTATGCTTGTAAATTCGGCGCTCCGGAGTAGGAGCATCATGCTCAGTTTGAGGCCAGTCTGGACTACATAGCAAGACCCTGTCTCAAAAAACAAATCAACAGGGCTGGGCATTTAGCTCAGTGGTGCCGCTGCCTGCCTCGTAACTACAAGGTCCTAAGTTCGATCCCGGTGCCAAAAAACAAAACAAAACAAAACAAAAAACAAAAACAAAAAACCAAATCAATCCTGCTGCTGTGCTGCTGCAGGATGGAGGTTTATGGGGAGGTGAAGAAGGGAAAACAAGAGAAGCGTTTGTTCTGCACATTTGCCTGTTCCTTTCACATAAGGGGCTCCTTCCGATAAGGGGCTCTCTGGGGACTTTTCTAGAGATTCTTTCTAGGTTCTTGTCCTGAATAAAGAACTGGACAAAAGAAGTACAAAAGGTAGCGAGGCTTTACATTTGTTAAAGGCAGGAAGAGACACGCTCCACCAGCGAGTGCGTGCCAGTTACAGGTAGGAAAAGAAGTCCACTCTGCCGGGTGAGGGCGGACTGGGTCAGGGACAGCACCGTGGCCCAACGCTCCACGGCTCTCGTCCACCGACCTGAATTCTCGCGAGATCGAGGAGCACTTCCGCATCTGTTCTGCCCAGGGCTTCTGCATGTTTCCTGGGACGCGCGCACACCTGCCCGCGCTCGTCCACCCCAGCCTCTGGCGTCGATCCGGGATCCTCCGCAGCCTCCTCTTCCTGCCAAGTGAGGGAGCCGCCCTTACAGGTGCAGTTGCTTTCAAAGGTGTGAATTTCCTTTCAAAGAGTCACTTCCGCTCTGTTTTCAGAATTTCCCCTGCGGCTGTGGTTTCTCAAGAGTCTTTTTGCTAAAGAGGCATCTTTTCTCTGGGGGTGGCATATTCTGCTCTCCTCCTTATTTTATTGTCAGGGTCTTGCTAAGTCACTCAGGGTGGCCTCGAACTTGGCATCCTCCTGCCTCAGCTTCCCATGCAGCTTGGTTTACAGGAGTTCATCCCTGCGCCTGGCTCAAGCTTGCTTCCTTCCCCAGCCGCCCGTGAAGACTAGTGGGTGCCCATTTGGTGTGCCCCTTAGTGGCACCCATTGCTATACTACTGTTCTCTGCTTCTTCCCTTTTGAATGCAAACCAGTCATCCTTGGGGCCTTTTTGCCCCTTGTGATCGCAATAAAATTTCTCTGAATTCTCTTTCCTCACCCACTTCTAGGCCGTTCCTGAGGGAGTCCAAGCCCTTTCCGGGATTTCTGCTAACTTGCAGTGTATCAATCTTTGGTTTTTAAATATGAAATTGTTTGCACCTGCTGGCAAACGCAAGGTCCTGAATTTGATCCCTGGCACCATAAAAAAAAATTTTTTTTTTGTTTTCTTTCCAGCAGTCTCAGCAACCACACACACAAATACCCAGTGTTCTCCCCAGGCCTGTGTGAGCTTAGCAGCAGACTCTCCGGGGTTGGGGGCCATGTCCTGCCAGGGATCCAGTTGCCGCAGGCCCTGGGGTCTTTCCCCTGCAGTGCCCACCCTCTCCCTGGGGGCCTGGCTGTTCTTTGAGGTGGGAGCCAGCTGCCGGGTCGCCCCCTGGACTCTCCCCTGGGTGAGCCAGCCCTGCAGTCAGGTGTTTTACCTGAGGAGGAGGAAACCGGGGAGAAATAGCAGCCTGGGGTGTTCAAAGTACCAAGGGCTGGCCTCGGCCATGTTGCTTTTGTGAGGCAGAGTTACCCCTAGGCCAGGCGTTCGAGGGCGAGGCCAGGCAGGGACAGAAGTGCAGGCGTTCGGCTGCATGACAGTGGGGTCCCCTGGGTTTGGGTTGTCGCATCTCTGGGGCTCCAGAGTGGGAGGCACCCGCGCCTGCAGCCCTGACTCCCTCTGCAGGGCAGCTCTGGCCCGGGCTGACGCGGGGAGGTCCAAGAGCTCAGGAACGGTGCCCCCTTTTCTTAGCAGGCTGGCATTGCAGAGCCTGTTCCCCTCCTCAGCTCCTCAGCCTGTATCACCTGGTAAAGACCGGCCGCAGGCACAGGGCCTGTCAGGGACCCTTCAGCAAGGCAGTGGGGACAGTAAGGGCTGTTTACCCTCTTCATCTGCTGTGTGAAATCCAGCTAATTTAGGAAATTTGTGGTCTGACACGGGGCGGTGAGGGGCTTTCCTGCCCGTAGGACTAGCAGCCATGAGAGCAGCCGTAAACCGATCTGAGAGCGGTTCAGACTGAGGGCACTTGCCGGACACCTCGCAGCTCCTGGCTCACAGCCGAGACGTGAACTCAGGTGGGTCTGAGCTGCTGTGCAGCTCTTCTGGGCGCAGGGTTCACCTCCCCTTCGTGCTTCTCCCTGTTCTGCTGGAAGGGGGCTGGGTCCCAGCAGAGGAGCTTGGGTGGGGAAGCCTCCTGGGTCCCAGCATGCCTTGCAGTGGAGGGGGCGGGGGTCCCGGCCCACAGAGCCCAGGCCAGGACCCTGGTCAGAGGCGCCCAGCGGTCAGGCAGGGTGGGTGCGAAGAGGGATGTGGCTCTCAGGACCACAGGAAGTTCCAGATTTTCGGTGAGAAGTTGGAAAGCACCAAACATATACAAATAAAAGAGGAAACGACCCAGGAAGACCTTGTGCTCAGGTCTCCGGATGACAGAACTGTTAAGATGATACATTTCTGTTAGTTATTTATTTTTAAAAAAACCAAGTTGGAGAGTACTAGTGATTGATTTCTCTCTGAACCAGAAACCAGAAGATAAAGTGTTTCTTTTTAGAAATAGAGACAAATGCAGGGTTTCCAAAGGGACCAGTGCAGCGGTAGGACAGTAAGGCTGGAAGTCACTGAACAAATGTGACCATTCCTCATGACAAGCTCTTCAATTCTTTTTTTTTTTTAATTATTTTTTAAAATAAAAATTATTTTATTTTATTACTCTACCCCACCCCCCCAGCCATACTTCAGCCAGAGTTGGAGGCAATCAAAGCATTTTGATTTTTATTTATTTTTTCAGGACTGGGGATTGAACCCAGGGCCTTTGCACTGAGCTACCTCAGTCCTCTCCCCACTTTTATATTTTGAGACAGGGTTTTGCTAAGTTGCTGAGGTAGCTAGTCTGGGTTCCCAAGTGCGATCCTCCTGCTTCAGCCTCCCAGAGTGCTGGGGTCACAGGCGTGAGCCACACTCCCAGCTGATCTGAGCTCTTTGAGTTGAGCCATTGAGCAGCCACAGGGTGGCGCCACGTGGTCAAGGTCTCGGGCTGGGACGAGGCTGTGGCCTGAGCACTGCGTTCTGTTTCCTGAAGCCCAGCACCTCAGAGTAGGAAGTGGTTACAGGCTCCAGTTTAAAGTAGGGTCTCTGGTGTAACTAAGTGGAATATATCAGACAAAGAAGGGTAAATATCACATGATTTCTCTTATAGAAAAAACCTAAAGTATAAATAATTTTGTTTTGAGACAAGTTAGCCTTGAACTCATTGGCTTTTTTTTATAGTCCAGGCTGGACTCAAACTTGTAATCCTCCTGCCTCAGCCTCCCAAGTGCTGGGATTACAGGTGTGCGCCACCCCTCCCCGCTAGCATAAGTAATTTAAAGAGCAAAATAAAAGATCGGTGAAAGAACACAGAGGGGTAGGCCTTATGCAGACAGCAAGGGGATCCAGAGAGAGAGGTAAGGGAAGGGAGGACGAGGGTAAAGAAAAGCAGAAAGGATTGAAATTCAGAAGGGTGGTGTTCCAGCTCCCACAGTGAATGTGTGTGTTCACTGTGTGTCACGAAGTATACTGACGGAGAGGTCGAGGGAGGTCTCCAGAGGCCCAGCCCGCAGGCTGCAGGTCCTGGGCACAAGCTGGGACCCCGTGTGACTCTCCCTCCGCCCCTCATCGGACGGGAGGGGTTCGTGTTGTTGGGTGGGTGTGGGCTCGCTCCAGGGGGAGGCCCAGCCCACGTGCGGGCCGAACTGAATCCCACCGGCTCTGGCCTGTGGGACTCTGTGTTCAGACCACACATGCTAGGCAAGCGGCCCCCTACCTGCCTGCTTAGCTGAGGGTCTGGGTTAGAAGCCCCTGCTGGTTCAAACACGCGTCCAGAGTTGGGCCCACTCTTCCTGGGTGTACACCGGGGGCACTGGTGTGGGAATCATGGACTAAAGGGGACGCACCCCTCATTTTACCAGGCCCCTCCCGGTCGCCTGTGTGGGTGCTGCCTCGTGGGCACAGGAGGGAGGGGCCTGACTATGAGCTCCAGGCCAGGAGCAGCCGACACCCCTGCTCAGGACTCTCCCAGAGCCTCGCAGGCGGCAGCATGGTGCCTCCGGGACCGCCTGGATCCCAGCTGGGACCCGGATTTGGCCTTGTTACGCTCCTGTCCTGTCAGCACCCCGCCCTTGAAGGGAGGAGAGCTGAGCCCCTGCCTGGGACTCCTTTCCATGCCCGAGTTAGGAATTATTGGTGGCTGGGAGGTTGGAGCTTGGGCCCTGCGTCTTTTCTGCACGGCGGACTCCTTGGATATCTGGGGAGTTGCGTCTAAGCCTGAGCTCCATAGACTCAGAAAGGCAACCAGTTATGTGGAAATAGAGTTCGCCAAATAGTAGAAAGCCCAGCTGCGATGGGACAACGCTGTGCCTTCTCACGCACGCACTAAACGACAAGCTCTGGTGGTAGGGGTGGGTTGGTGGCGTCTTCACCAGGGTAGGTTCAAAGCCTGGGTGAGTGTCAGTGCTCCGGAGTACTCTGCCCCAAGTGGGATGGGACCGGCCGTGGTCGTGGTGGTGCCTGAGACCGTGGCAGTGCTGGGTTCCGCTGCTGCTCTGCAGCTTGTTGTCTGCCCGGAGATGGAAGGAAACTCCCTGCTCGAGTGACATTAAGAGATGATTTGGGGTTTTACATGGCGGAGTACTGGTGCGTGGCTGGGAGGCTGAGGCAGGAGGATCACAAGTTGAAGCCCAGTTTGGGTTTCACTAAATTGTGAGATCCACTCTCAAAAAAAAAAAGGAAACTTAAAAAAGGGCTGAGGATATAGGTTGGGCAGAAACCTTGGATTCAATTCCTAGTACCACAAGAGATGAAAGAAAACGCACACAAAGAGATTTTTTTTCTACTACTCAAGTACACCGACCCCAGTTAGCAGGCTCGTGGGCCCTGGGTTAACAGTCCTTGCCAGAGTGAGGTTTGCTTAGATGTCAGTCTCTGTTTTACAGCTTTCTGTGTGGCTTCATTCGGATCAGTTGCTTTTCTTCCCCAAGCCTTGGTCTCCTCATATGTAAAGCAGGCATGAGACTAGCGTGCTCGGAGAGGTGCTGGGAGGAACATATGACACAGGCTGGCACACGTTCGGGCTGTTTCTGCTGCCAAGGGCACTATTCTGAATGAGGAAGACAGTCTTTGTCCCTCATGGAGTTTACAACCCAGGGGTAGAGACAATGAACAGGAAGTACATAAGTCAATAAAATAATTTTTTCAGATAAAACTAATGACTTCAGATACAACTGACAAGAAAATAAATCATTTGGGTGGCCTGCTACATGCCTGTAATCTCAGCCCTTTGGGAGGCTGAGGCAGGAGGATCACAAGTTCAAGGCCAGCTTTGACTACTTAGGGAGACCCTGCCTCAAAATAAAAAGTAAAAAGAACAGGGTAGCTTAGTGATGGAGTGTTTGCTTAGCCTGTGTGAGGCCCTGGGTTTCATCCCCAGGACCGTGAAAGCAAGTGGTGTTCGAGAGAAGTACTGTTTGCTGTCGGTCACCTGAGATGGAGTCAGCGGGTAACAACACAGAAGCGAGTTCCTGCCATCAGTGTGGCGGCAGAGAGAGTGTACAGGGTTGGGAGTCCTCGGTACGGTGCGGGGCATGCGGTGCTTGTTACTGAGGTTGACTCTGGTGATGAAGATGACGCCCACTGTCCCCTCAGGTCTGCGGCTCTCGGGACACAGGGCCCTGCTCACCGGGGCTACGCTGGCCCAGGACAGCGAAGAACCCACAGCCCAGCAAGAGCCGGATCCGAGGGAAGCAGGCCTGATTATAGGAAGATAAAGTCTTCTCTCTGCTGTGTCTTGTGGGGAGAGCGAGCAATCAGTCGGTCTCACAGATCAGCGGAGGGCGCTCGAATCGGGCAGCGCGGGGCTTTTTCATTAAACCTGTAACTGTGAGAATGGGCAGCCGCCTTATTTCTGCGCTGTGTGTTTCTGCCTGCCTGCCAGGAGCTGAGCAAATCCACGCATTTCCAGTCCGTCCCCAGATCGTAACGTGGTGGCCTCTCTGATCCAGGGTGGACCCTGGATGGCTGGGCGTCGGGCTCGGCCCCAGAGGCCCAGGTGCGCTCGGCAGCGACAGTGCCTGCCCTTCTTGGGAAGGTGAGGCCCTTCCTACCTGGCAGGGGTTCGGCTCTGGGATTTTTATGCCAGGCTAAGTCCACACAAGATGGCAACTTGCATTATTTAAACACAAGCATTTTGTTTTATTCTGAAATAGAGCTTGCAACTCTGCACTGGCAACAACAACATCACTTGATGAAGAGATCTAGGCTCCACCCGCAGGCTCAGCCAGAATCTGCATTTTTAACAGGGTTCCTGGGGTGCACATCAAGGCGTGGGCACCATGGAGGGAGAACCCAGGAGACTGCAGCCAGAGCAGGTGTCAGCAATGCACAAGCCTCATTTAAATCCTGAAAAAAAACGTCTATTTAAGAGACAGAAATGCGAACCTTTATAGAATATGTGCTGACATGAAGGAATGATTCATTTTTTAGGGGGAATTAGAGAAGAGCCCTGATCTTTGGGAGGTACACACGGTAAAGGACACGGAACGTTTTGTGGCTGCCATTTGTTTCTGGATCCTGGGGGAGGGAGAACCTGGGGGACACGGCAGGACTGGCAGAGCCCTGGTGGTCATGGCACGTGGAGAACATCATACTGATTATTTTGGGTGGGGAAGTGTACTGAGGATTGAAGCCAAGACCTCTGCACTGAGTTTCATCCCCATTTAAAAAAACATATTTGGAGACAGGTTCTCACTAAATTGCTAGATTGCCCAGGCTGAGCCGGAACTTGCAGTCCGTTTGCCTCAGCCTCCCAGAATCCTGGGGTTGCAGGTATGTACCCCCCCATGCTGATTTTTTAAAACTTCATGTATGTGTTAAATATTTCACAGTAAAAACTAAGACTATGAAATACAGTGTTCCTATAGAAAATGCACAGAACTGAGCTACAGAATTGAGCTACATTCTCAGTCCTTTTTTTTTCTTTATTTTTTGAGATAGGGTCTTACTAATTTGCCAAGTTTCCAAGGCTGGGCTCAAACTTTTGTTTTGTGTTGGTTTTGGGTTTTTTGAGACAGGGTCTCACTATGTAATTGAGACTGACCTGGAACTCACTTTGTAGCCCAGGCTGGTCTCAAACTCACAGCGATCCTCCTGCCTCAGCCTCCTGAGTGCAGGGATTATAGGCGTGCGCCACCACACCCGGTTTGGGCTCAAACTTTTGATCCTCCCGCCTCAGCCTCCAAAGTACTGGGTCTACAGGCATGCGCTGGGACGTCCAGCTGAATGAATGATGTCCAGGATGGCTGTTAGGACTTACCAGGTCTGTTCTCTGAGGACCCCTTCCCGGAGGAGCCCCCTTCCTGGGCCCGCTCACCACTGGCTGCCCAGAGAGGACCTGGGAACACCGGTAATCTTGAGGTGCCTCTTCCGGCACTGGAAGCGAAGTCCGGGGCTGGCACAGGTGACTCTGAGCGGCCTCGTCTCAGAGCAGTGGGTGCTCCGGACTTTTCAGGCAGTGATGTCTGTGCACTTGGATATCTGGGTGAATTTACTGCCCATTTCCCTGCTCGCTCTTCACGGAGGGATGGAGTCAGCGGCTTGTTTTGTACGCATTGTTTCTGTAGGGCACATTTGGCAGGAGACTTTGCAACCCATTAAAAAAAGAGGAGGGTAGCTACCGCGCTCCGTGTGCTTTGCGTATCTTCGGCATTGTGCTAAGTAATTGATGTATTTTCTTTCTTTCTCCCTTCCCATCCCTTCCCTCCCTCCCCCTCCGTCTCCCTCTGAGCTGAGGGTATAACCCAGGCCCTTGCCCATACCAGGCAAGTGCTGCACTCGTAGTCCTACACGACTTGTTTAATCCCCACAACAATTGAGGGCTTGGCAATCCGCATCCATTTTCTGGGTGAAGAAGTTGAGGCTCAGAGAGTGTGGCTGCCCAGATGACCCAGTTTAGAAGGGACAGAGTTGGGTGTGGGCCTGGAGCTGCTGGACTCAGCACTTTAATGCCCAATCACGCCACTCCTTCCGGACCTTGGCAGAGGTCAGGCCATCAGGCCTTGCTCCAGGAACAGGAAGTGAGCACCGAGGAACCGGAAGGGAACGTGGGAGGCCGACCCACTGGGTCCCCACTGGCTGGCGCCTCTGGTAAACCTCACTCTAGCCGAGTTTCTGCGGTGACGACTGGAGCAGTGCTGTTTTTTTTTCTCTGCCAGCTGCTGGCCTCTTTATCAGCTCTCAAGGCCATCGCAGGAGGGAGAGGCAGGGTGATTCCTCCGCGTTTGCAGTGGCCTGGCTGAAGTGGGGTGGCCATGCACTCCTGCCCCTTCCGGAGCGTGCATGCTGGGCAAGAGCTCTGCAACTGAGCTACACCCCCAACCCTACTTACAGCTTTGACATTTTGTTCATTATGTGTATTTTTGCATTATGTTTGAATCAAGTTTTGCATTAGTTTCGATTTTTAGTAATTATATCGAAATGTATTATTTTTGATGACTGTTTTTGGTATCCCCTGAGAATTTTGCTCTCAAGGAGAATACTTCACTTGCCTCACACTCATCCTGGCCTTGGCACCGAGGAAAGAACTCCCCACCTTTCATTGGTCTCTTGGGGGGCACGCAGCAGTAGTGTGCACTTTTTTACAAAGCTGGATGTGCACGTGTGTAATCCAGTATTTGTGCAGAATATGCTAAGCTCTGGGTACTGGGTGTAGAGCTGGGAATGAGACATTCACAGCCTTGTTCCTCCTCTGAAGGAGTTGACTGGTCAATGGTCATCATTGCCATGCATTAAGTACCGACTGTATGCCTGGCATGATATTGGCACTCCTTACCATGACCTCTCTTCTATGAATTTTACATACGAAGACATGGGGCCCAGAGCCTTGGAACAACTGCCCAAGGTCATGAAATTAAGAGGTAGCATAGGATCTCAAACTCTAGTATCCAAACGCTACAGCATGGACTTTGGGTGAGGGGAGCCTCTTGTCCCCACCTTCTGCGAGAATGAATTGGACATTTGGCACATGCCTGCAATCCCAGCACTGAGAAGTCTGAGACAGAAGGGTTCCAAGTTCAAGGCCAGCCTGGACTATGTAGCGAGACCCTGTCTCAAAAAGAAAAAAAGAAACACAAAGCTACAAACAAAACGAAGGTCCTGGAAATTGAAGACGTGTGCTGCAGTGTCTGAGGAGTGCTTGGCTGGGTTTCTCTCATCTCCGGAAGCTCCAGTCCAGCTTGTGAGGGGTTCATCGGAGGTGCCTCTCTGTTAGAGTGGGGTTCGCAGCTGTCTGCCACCCTCCATTCCCTGTGAGGAGAAGACATCACATTGCAACATCTCCCTGACAAAACTTAGGCTGAAGAAGCCACGAGGCGGACCTGGGATTTTCTGGGAGAAGATGGGGCTGGGAGAGGAGAGGGCGAGGGAGAATAGGAAGAAGGAAGGGAGGAGAGACAGAGGAATCGAGGGCAGCTTCCCAAGGGTGAGGAGCACACAGCTGTGTCCCAAAGGGCTTCCTTAGAGGCCACTGTCCTCCTGCGCCTTCCGCCAGCCTGGGAGAGGTGGTCGGGGTGTAGGCCAGGTCGGGAGCAGACAAGGACCTTGAACCTGTGATTTCCAATGAGCTGGGCACACAGAGATTCAAGAAGTTCTCTCTCTTCTCTTGCACAGTGCAAAAGTCTCTGGGGGAGTGATAATAGCTACAATTTAGGAAGCATTCCCTGTGTAGCAGCTACTTTTCACCCATGACTTCATCGACTCCCCCGCAAAACAGCTCCGCTCATCCCCGTCTGTTTTGCACATGGTGGCAGGACGTCAACGAGCTGAGGGGACACCCTGAGGTCAGCCTGTGAGTGTTTGTGCTGGGGAGCAGTGCTGTCTAGTGGGGTGGCCGCCAGGCGCACTGGCTCCCGAGCCCTAGAAATGCGCCTGGTGCAGAAGGGAGTGAATTCTAAATTTTGTTGAACTTTAACTAATTGACATTTAATTTAAAAAACTGAAGCCATGTATTCTACTGTGAAAACAACATGATTGTTTTAGCGGGACTACATTTCATTTTAACTGTTGAAAATTTAATGTCTAAATTGAAACTTTAAAATACACAAGGGAGTTTGAAGACTCAGTACATTAAAAGAAAAGAATATAAATACATTATTAGCAATCTTTTTTGGTAGTGGGGATCAAACCTGGGGATACTCTTCTGCTGAGCTACATCCCCAGCTCTTTTTTTTTCGTGTGTGTTTGTTTTGAGACAGGGTCTCACTTTGTAGCCCAGGTTGTCCTCAAACCTGAGCTGATCCTCCTGCTTCAGCCTTCTGAGTGCTGGGATTACAGATGCATGTGCCCACACCTGGCCTTACTTTTTATTTTGGGACAAGATCTCCCTAAGTTTCGCAGACTGTCCTTGACCTTCTGCCGCAGACTTCTGTGCCCTGCAGTCATTTTTTTTCATATTGCTTACATGTTGAAATGATTGTGTCTAAGATGTCTTAGGTTATATAAGATATGTGGCTGCTGGAAAACCCTAAGTGTCATAACTGGTTTGCAATATCCTTGGCTTGGATAGCGCTCAGCTGGAAGTTGAATGAGGGATATCTGACCCTGACAACTACGTCTGGCCATCGGTCCTGTCTGTACTAAGCAGGGTTACAGACCCCCATCCGGGGGGTGGAAGATGGGCCCAACCCTGGAATTCTCTGGGCCCCAGACTCGGTGCCCGGCATCTTCTCCAAGGCCCTACCTGGAGTGGCCCTGTGTACCCACTACACGTGGGGCCACCAGAATTTCAGCTTGGCAGATGAGCGTCCTTCACTTCATGCTTTGCCGGCTCCTTCAGCACGAGACCTGCACTGTTCTAGGTCCTGCGGGTACCACAGTGACCGAAACAGACCAGATCTCCTGGCCGTAGAAGAAGCGAAGGGCAAAAAGAGGAATATATAAAGTGATAGGAACTTTGAATGTCATGAACACCAAGGAGAAACGAAGAAGCCAGAGGGGGTGGGTGGGAGGTGTTGGGAATGGTACGAGACCTTACAGCACAAATTTAGCAGCTTAGAATAAGCCATATTCATTCCCTTACGGTTCTGGAAGTCAGAAGTCTGAAGTGGGTCGGCAGAGATAAACACCTCCAGGGCTCCGGGCACCCTCTTGCACACCTTGGCTCGTGGCCCCATTTCATTCTGATTTGTGCTCCCTCTCTTCTTCCTCTGACTCTAAGACTCCTGCTGTCCTCTTTTTTCCTTTTTAGTTAATTTTATTGATGCAACGTAGATGTACAAAACCATCACAGTCATCATATGGGATTTGCACCTGTACATGCTATAATCTTAATTCCCGCTGTATTTTTATGAGGACTCTTGTGATTAGGTTGAACCATGCAGCTAATGCAGGGTCACTTTCTTATCTCAAAAACCTGAACTTAATTGCACCTGTAAAAGCTATGACTTACTCATTTTTAAAACCAGGTAGAGTAACATATTCACAGGCTCTGAGGGTTAAGATGTGGACATTTTTTTTTTTTTTGGAAGAGGTGAATTATTCTAACACAAGGATTGATGTTTTATTTTATTTTTGTGGTGCTGATGATTGAACTTCATGAGAGCTAGACAAGTTCTCTAACCATGAGCACATCCCCGGGCTGGGACTGAGATCTTAGGTAAAGTGGCCAGGGAGGAACTTTTAAGTAAAGACCCTAGAGAAGCAAGGGAGAGAGTCATGCAGATAACTGGAGAAGAGTCTTCCAGGCAGAGGCGACAAAAGCATGTGCAAAGGCCCCGTGGCAAGATGCCGCTGATATGTCTGGTGATGAGCAGAGAAGCCAGAGGGGCTGGCACGGAGGGATCCAGGGACAGAGTGGCAGGAACTGAGTCAGAGAGGTCCCGTGGGTGGTGGTGGTTGTGACAGGGTCATGGACGATTTTCAGAGAAGTGTGACTGAAATGGGAAACCACTGGAGGGTTTCTGTGGACTTGTGGTCAGTCACTGACCATGAGAAAAATTCTAAAACTGACAAAAGAACCTGCAAACTGGGGTGCGCACATGCACAGAGGGAATTAAAAATACATGGAAGAAGTACAATTTAAAGAAGGGATCGGAACATGCAGAGAATTAGGTCTTCCTTTAATGTCTGAAGGGAAAAGGCTAATATCTTTATTTTTCAAAGAACTCAAGCGAATCAATCAGACTATTCTTGAATCTGGGTAGAAAAGCAAAGGTGAACAGACAGCGCACAGAAGAGACAGCTGTTAGCTAAGACATGCAGCCCTTTCAGCCTAAATAGTGATGAAAGACAATGAGCTTGAAAGCAACTGAACAGCTACATTTTGACCTAGCAAAGATTCAAAAATGAGAACCCCGGCTTGGCCAGGCAGAGCTCGGTGAGCCCAGGAGGCCTGGCGGTGGGAACGGGAGGTCTGGCTCAGTGCAAAACCACTTGGCAGGGGGTTTCAAAACCTCCACCGTGGGCATTCCCGTCGGCGTGAGAAATCCGTCTTCGGCGCGCCAACCCGAGGAAGTGTTCTAAGTTGGGAGACAGCCTCACACGCTGCAGCCAACCAGGAAAAACGACTTAACGCGGAGGGATAGGTTAAATAGGCCATGAAGATAGTTCTTCTGATGTTTTTGTCCATGGTATGAATCAAGGGCTGGGTATGTGCCAGGCACCATTCTAGGTGCCCAGGATCCAGCTGTGGACAAAACATCCCAAATTCCCTGCCCTCCTGGGCTTGCGTGCTTGTGAGGCAAGAAGAAAAGAAATGAAGAGGGATTTGGGGAGATGAGGTGGTGAACAACAGGATCACGAGGGGGGACCGCAGGGTGAATGACCGTCTCAGTTTGCTGGGGTCTTTCGGATTTCTGACGGGCAGTCCTGGCTGCAGAGAGGAAGGTGGTCTCTGTTGGAGGGGCAGCCTTTCGGGGCCAGCCAGGGATGGCCTCCCCGGGGGAGGTGGCATTTGATCAGGGACCGAATGAAATATGGCTGTAGGCCCTGGGGCAGGGCTGTTCTTGGGGCCATTTGAGGGACGCCGGGAAGGCCGGAGCATCCAGAATGCAGCGCAGAGGGGGAAAGTAGGAAGGCAGAGGTTTCCGAGGAGGAGGGAAGGGCTAGCCGCTGCCTCTTTCCGAAAGTGGACATGCGGATTTCATCCTGAGGCTCCATTCCGGAGGCAGGAATGGGGAGGAGGTGTCCTGTCCGGGGTGCATTTTGCTTCCGTTTTACCCTGATTGCATCTCAGCGAGCCTCCGACGCTTTACCTCCACCCCCTCTCTCTGCGCCAATTATTCCTGAAGGCGCAGAACACTCAGCAGAGAATTTCAGGTAGAATTTAATTTTTTAGGAGGTTTCCATTATATGTTTTTTTACGGTTGCCTACTGTTTACGGCATGATATTGGTTTTCCCGTTATGCCAAGTGCTACAAAGCTCCTACTGTCAATAAATGCATTTAATTTCTTAGAAGAATTTTCTTTTAAATAAAGCTATGAAGTAAATAATAGTTCAGGCGAAGCTCAGACATGTGCAGCTAGAAATGGTGGCTCCTGAGTCACTGTCGTCTGGGAAGTGCTGTTCTAAGCCTTGATTCCTTTGGGTCCTGTGAGATTGGACACGTGCGTGTTTAGCGCGGCAGCTGGAGAACAGGCTGGAGGGAGAGTCTGGAAGGGCGTTGAGGTATTTTGGGCCAAGCCGTAAAAGCCCAAGTACCCTTTCTGGTACAAGGGTGTAAATAACGTCTTTCTTTGGTAGCATACAGAATTCGTGAGCTACAGTGACACAAGATCACAGGGCACAGCTGATGGATTGTCACCAGGTGTGGAGGGTGTGTCTGAACTCGAAGACAGCAGGGCTGGGTGTGCTGGCCCTGGGGAGGGGCGGCAGAGGATGCTGTGCCTCAGAGACAGATTGCTCTGGGCAGAGAAGCCAAAGAGGGAAAATCCCGTGCCGGGGGAGGGGAGGGTGTCATGTCAGAGGCTTCTGAAGCAATGATTAATAACGTGAGTCCTGCCTGCATCAGGGTGACCCTAAACGTGCAAAGGCTTTTATATAGTGAGGAGCCCTCTTACCTATAATGATTATGTCTAAGGAGCACGCGTGGTGACGGTGGGTGTGGAGATGCTGGGTGGGGCTGCCAGCTTTGGGCTGTGTGCCTGGCCTGCTACTGCTTCTCTGTGGGTGGCTGGTGGCACCCTCAGACTCTTGGTCGTTGCTCTTGCTCTGTTCTTGTGTGTGGCCTTGCGTTTCTCCACGACTCCTGCGTGGCTATGGGAAAGGAGCATTGCAGATACATGTGCCTGTAGTAGTCTGTTTTCTGTTACTGTAATGAAGCATCTGAGGCTGGGGAGGTTCAAGAGCGTGTGCCAGTGTCAGCTGAGCTCTGGTGAGGTAGATGGCATCACGGAGGAGAGGGGAGGGGAGCGGAGGGGAAGGGAGAGAATAAATGAAACAGAAGTCAGAAGCCAGAGTATAATTCATTCTCTCCTGAGCCCCTGTTCTACCCGAGTGAGTTAGAACAACAGAGATACGTCACCCTGCGTCAAACTGAAGTCTTTTTATTAAAGCTGGTGGCCGAGAGGAGGCTAGTGCCTGGAAAGTTTTCTTGGCCCTGAGAAATGGTTTGATTTCCCCTTTTAAGTCATGCTTTCAGTTGGGGAAGGGCTGAAGGGGAGAGCAAGCAGAATTTCACAGACGTAGAACCAGGCGAAGTCAGTGTGTGGGGGGCACAGGCAGTTTCACACACTAGGTGAACTACAAAACATCCTGCAACTGCAGCAAACTTACCGCACAACAGGATGCGGGGTTTTTGGGTGCGCTGTCCAGCACAGTCACTTTGTCTAGGCACAGGTACAGACTGGTGTTGAGGCTCACGATGGAGTGGGGTTGGCTGTCACACCCCAACTGTCCCCACACTGGGGACCAAGGTTTTTTTGTACTGAAAAATTGAGGTCAATGGCTACATCCCCAGCCTGTTTAAAAATATCGACACAGAGTCTCGATAGATTTCCCAGGCTGGGTTTAAACTTGCGGGCCAGATGTAAAATGTTAGGGACTGGAGAGGGCACGTGTTCCTTCTAAAACGTGCCGAGAAATAAAAGCTGGATCCAGCCAAAGCACACACGTGTGAACTGGATTTGGTCTCTGTCTCTCCCGTTTGAACTGTCTGCCCAGGCACGGTGCTATAATGTAAGGCATTCTTGATGCTCAGGGTTTTAGCAAGTCTGAAACTCAATTTAATTAAAACCAAAACACAACAAAAACTGTTGGGGTGACTTTTCCTCCTCACCAACTAATTTAGGGTGTATTGGATTGGGTTGAAGGACATGACTGGTGGATGTGGGGTTTTGTGGACAGCTTCAGTGCTGACTTCTTTTAGGGGTTCAGGATATGGATGGTGGAACGTGACAGAGGGGCTTGTAATCTTGGCTCCTCCACCTGCCAGCTATGGGATCTTGGGTGAGGAAATGAAATCTCTTGTGCCTCAGCCTCCCAGTCTGTAAAATGGGGATAACACAGGGGCTGCTGTGAGCATTTAATGAGTGGAGGAAGAACTGAGCAGCTCCTAGAACGTAGTAGGGCTGGAGAAGTGGTGCCGTTATTCAGGGAGAGGGAGAGCACATTTGGGCTGACTTTTCCTCATCATTTTATTTCATACAAGCTCGAAATTTAATGATTGGCATAACACCCAAACAAGAATGAGTTTCTCTTACCCCGGTGATATAATCATATATAATAATGCCACTTACATAAGCTTTCCTTCCTCCCGCTAAATCCACCCACACTCTGCTTCACATCGTGCTGTTAAAGAACTCTTCTCCCAGAGGGAAAAAGACACCCAACTTTATGTTAATTATCACTTGAAAGCAGAGACCAATGGGGTGCCGGAAAAGGTGGGTTTAGCACAGCTATTGATTTTTAGGGCAAAGGCTTTGGTCTGGAAGCAGCAAGGGTGGCCTGGGGACCTCAGAGGAACCAGAGGACTCACAGACCCGCAGGCAAACTGTGGCCTCCCCCGGATGAGGCAGGCTCAGCCCAGCCCTGGAGGAAAGGCATCTGCGATCCAGCCCTCTGCAGATGGATGTAGACCAGCAGTTTCCTTTATACCACCTCCCTGCCCCTTAAATCTGAGCACTATTCTACATACTCAGTGTGGAAATTGTAGAAAATAAAGGGGAACAAAACGGAAGTGTAAAAATCAGCTGAAAGTGTCAGACTGCAATGACAAACTGGTTGAGGTGAATCGTGACATGGTATTGGCCCATATAATAAGGATGTTGCAGAGGTGGGTCAGGCATGGCTGTATCCAGGGCTCAAACAATATGGGTATGGTGCTGTCTCTTTTGCTCACTCAAACCATTTCTCTAGTTTGGGAAAACTGACACTATCAAGCCTAGATATGAATCTCTACCCACTGACAACCCTGCTAGAAAAGAAAGCCATTTCTCAGCGCTGAGATACCAAAGTCTCAGGGAGGAACTTGATTGGTGGATGCACATCACGTGGGCTTCCCCATCCCTGTGGCTGGAAATGAGGTGCTCTGATTGGCCATGTGCAGCCATTGGCCTAGGGAGGGAGGATCGCAGGAAGTCCCTGTTGAGATAGGTTTCTGCAGAAAGGAAGAGAAGGGAGAGATGAAAGAAAAAGGAACGAATGGATGAAAATAACAGGTATCACTATGTAAGAAGCAAATGCAAATTTCCAATACTTCTACCACCCAGAAATGATGACTGTGGATGTCTTATAAAATTCTCCCAGAAGCACCTCCCCCTTATGTGTCTATCCATATATTGGACAGATAGAAAATTAACAAATCATTGAAAACTTTTATAAGCTGATTTTGACTGCCTCATTTATAAAGTCAAGTATTTTGAAATATAAGTGGTATATTTTCTTGGTAGAAAAATGAAGGGATATAGACAAAAAACATTTATGGCTGACTAGGATTAACAGTATGAGTTTTAAAATTGTAGATTTAGGGCTGGTTGTGGTGATGCACGCCTGTGATCTCAGCAACTCTGGAGGCTGAGGCAGCAGGATCCCCGTGATTCGAGGCCAGCTGGGGCTGCATAGTGAGTTCCAGGCCAGCCTGGACTAGTTAGTGAGACCCTGTCTCAAAGAAAAAAAAAGTTAGATTTGGGGGAAGTTGTGAGATAAAGGAACAATAATTCACTAGATCTCTTTTTATGATACCCTGTAGACCTTTGCAGTGCTTTGCATAGTTATTTTCAATTACTTGAAATGGCTTATTTACAATAATTTTATCATGAACTATTTTAAAAGATGTGAAAAATTATACAGATTCATATATACCCACCCCTCAGCTTAAGCAATGGAGTATAGCAAATACAGTCTAACTCCCCTGGGACACACACACACACACACACACACACACACACACACACACACTCTCTCTCTCTCTCTCTCTCTCTCTCCCTGTCTCCCTGTCTCCCTCTCTCCCTTCCTCCCCCCTGCCACTACTGGGAATTAAACCAGGCTTTGCACAATTAAACAAACCTTTACATCCCAACCTTTTTAAAATTTTTTCTCTACAAATAGGATCTCCTTAAGTTGCCCAGGCAGGCCTGGAATGCATGATCCTCCTGCTTTAGCCTCCTGAGTAGCTGGTGCTCTATGAGTCAGTTACATCCCCAGTCCTTTGTATTATTATTATTATTATTATTATTATTATTATTATTATTATCATTTTGTTTTGAAGACAGGCTCTTGGTAAGTTGCCCAATATGGCCTCAGCTTGCGGCCCTCCTGCTTCAGCCTCCCAAGTAGCTGAGATTACAGGTGTGTGTCACCACATCCAGCTTCACTTTTTTTTCTGTTACCATCAATGTTAATTTGTTACTGTCAGCATTCACCATACAACTCTATGATGATTTATTTATCCATCCCTCACAGATGGACATCAGGTATTTCTGTTTTTCTGCTACGATAGTAGATCATCTTGTAGGTGTCGCCTTGTGTGAGCAAGATGGTGTTTCCTCCGGTGTGGGGTGTGTCCTTGGGAGTGGACTTGCTGGGCTGTAGGGTCTGTATACCTTCAGCTTTGTTCAGTTTTACCAAATTGTTCTGCAGGGCAGCTGTACCTGTTTCCTCTCTTACCAGCAGTATGGGAGAATTCTTGTTTCTCTAACACTTTTTTTTTCTAATTTTAAATTTTCTAGAGGGTCAAGCTAGGCTGTCTAGTTTTAGCTCCAACTTGTGATCCTCCTGCCTCAGCTTCCCCAATAGCTGGACTCACACGGACGCACATCTTTAAGGGGACTAAATGCGAAGCTTGCAGAGCCATCCCCAAAGTGGACAGTGGAAGGGAGAAGAGTCACTGTCTGACTCTACTTCACTGGGGTGGGGGAAAGGAGATGCCTGGATTCGGTCTGTACAATGTTCAAGACAGTGTGATGCCTATAGTGACTGATCTCGTTCGATAAGAATATCTTTGGAGGCTGGGTAAAGAGGACGTAGTTTTTCTATAAAATGGACTACTACTCAGCCATAAAGAATGACAAATTAGATTCATTCATAGGAAAATGGATACATATTGAGGATATACTCCTAAGTGAAATAAGTAAGTCACACATGTGTAAATACCGAATAGTTTCTCTGGTGTGAAAAACTATAGTGGTACATAAGATCCTAATGAGATAATTAACAATGTGAAATGGGAAGAAAAGGGATAAAGGTGTAGGGGAAATGGGAAGGGTAGGGGAAAGGGAATAAGGGAAAAGGAAAAAAGTGAGAAAATGAAAAAATGGAAATAAAGTATTTATAAATACAGAAGGGAGGAGGGGGTGAAGGGAGGGCAGGGGTATGGGAAAAAAATGAGAACCAAGACCTGTGATGTAAAGGTACAAGATCCGAATGATGAATGTAACTGTACTGTATACCTAGAATGTACCAACAAACTCAGTGAGAGAATAAAAAAGAGTATTTTAGGCTTAGCTGGCATAGGGGTGCATGCCCATAACCTCAGCACTCTGAGAGGCCGAGGCAGGAGGATCACAGGTTTCAGCTCGGATGGGGCAATTTAGGGTGACTCTGTCTCAAAAAAAAAAACAAGTGCTGGGATGTAACTCAGTGTGAAGGCCCTGGGTTCTAGCCCCAGTACGGCAAAATGCACCTCTGGGATGTCTTGTCTATCTATAAATTCTCCACAAGGTTTCAAGCCAGTTCTTTCTTTTTTTCCACTGACGCTCTCTCCTGAGATCCTCCTGATGCCCTCTTTTTCCTCCTTCTCCATCATCATCATCACACTGACCTAATTCAAGTGGAGGCTGGGCTGTGTCCTGCCCCCCATACTAGAGACAACTCACATTTATTGAAGGCTGGGCTGCCGAGTGCTTTTGTGCGGTTACGTGGTTCAGGCCTCCCAGGCTCAGGAGGAAGGTACCACTGCTCCAGCAAAGCTGGGGCTTAAGCCTGGGTCTCTCTAGTGCCAGGGTCCGGTTCTTTACCAGCTCCATGCCATCGTTCTGTGGTTCTTAGTTTCCTTCCTCATCTGTCGCCCAAAGATTCTCTGAGCACCTCCTCAGCGCCGTGCACTCTGCTGTAGACATGGGCTACAGGGATGTTGCGTCTCCTCTTCTCCTCTGGGGCTGCTGTCGGGAGCAGGGAAACATGTGGCTGCCACATAGTAGGTACTCAATAAATATTGGCACCTGACCGTCTTCCTCCCCAAGAGCTGGTGCTGCCTATTCTCAGAGGTGGCAGGGAGAGGTCGGAGCTGATTCTAAGAGACTAAGTTCTTCCGCTAAAAAGAGGGAGGCTCCCATCCCCACCTGGCACGCACCCATCGGATCAGACGCTCACTTTTCTGGCCCCTGAGCAGGACTCAGGGTCGCGCTCTCTTCTGCCTCCTCACCCTGCCTTCCCTCTCCTAGCTCCAGTAATGTCTCAGAACATACAAGATCTGAACCAGCCCAGCGTGCTGGGCAGTGCTTTAGGAAGCCCTCTGTTCAATTCTGTGAGACCAGAAGTGCAGAAATACAGGCTCCAGGCAATTTGTGTGACGCAGGGTAGAAGATAAGGAAACGTGTGCCTTGGCAGGTTAGGTTTGCAGAGGGAAGGAGGGAAAAACAGTGTTGACTTAGGGTATTTTCTTTAAGCATTTGGAAATTTTGAAGAACCCGGTTAAGAGAAATCTACATTTTAGAATCTAGGCTGCTATATAAGTAATTTCCATCTGTGAAGGCTTCAGCTCCGTCTTCACTGGCTGTTTGCAAGTCATTTCTTTTTCAGGCTGGATTTTAACGACTTCCTCTCCTGCCCCCCAGGAAGAGTGTTTAACTCTGTGGCACAGTCGATGCACAGAAACCCAAATTGGAAAGCTCTTTTTCTAGACAGGAGGTTTGGAAGGAAATGGAATTTCTTTCCACGGACTTGGCAGAAGCAGCCTCTGGATTTGCCCGGGGTCCCCTGGTCCCCTCATCACAGTGGGCAGGGTCGCTTGTCCTGTCAGAGCCTCGATTTCCTGGCCTGTGGAAGGTGACCATGAAAAGCCATATACTGTGGGGTGATGTTGGGGGTTAAATGAGATACCACTTAAAATTTCTTAGTGTGGAATCTGGAGCATAATTATAACTTTCTTAGGGAGCGGCCTGAAGCTGTAGGGGACGTGGTTTGCTACAAACCGAGCCCGAGCTCCTTGTCCTGCTACCCCTGGGGTGTTGAGAAAGTTAACTCCCTCTTGGAGGTGCTCTTCCTTTTTGACTTGGCACAGAAGAGAAGCTAGGGAAAGGTTGGGAAATTTTTAAATAGCATAAAAATTGTACATATATTTTATGGCACATATATACACTATTTTACCTTTTAAAGTGCATTATATAATGTGTAAAATATACTAACATCAAACTGTTGCAGAAGGAATTGGTAAATGACACGTACAGAGAAGCAGAATGGAAGTAAAATAATAAAAAGTTTATTTTGCCAGCAAAGGTCGATTGTACTCAAAAAAAGGCAGTGCCAGTGCTCGACCTCCTCTTGGGTTGCAGCTTCCTCCTTTTTTTTTTTTTTTTTTTTTTTTTTTTTTTTTTTTTACAGGGTCTCAACAGGGTCTCACTATGTAGTTGAGACTGACATGGAACTCACTATGTAGCCCAGGCTGGTCTCGAACTCACAGCGGTCCTCCTGTCTCAGCCTCCCGAGTACTGGGATTACAGGTGTGCGCCACCACGCCTGGCTGCAGCTCCCTCTTTTATAAAAGGCTTTACAACTATGCTGTCATTCAGATGGTCACACTTCATTTCCTCAGTTCACATTACCCAGGTACAAATTACAGTGACAGGACAGTTGACTTTAACCCAGACCAACAGTTCCTTGCTGCTGGGGAGTTTACCTTAAGATTCGTCTAGCTGTCTATTCCAGTGCGCAGGAAGCGGGTGTGCAAGGTCAGGGATGAGAGCAGATGTCCCACTTCATTGTCACTGCCTCCAGTGTCCATGAATTTTGAACTAAACAAAGCAGATTGCTGTTAGAGACAGCAGAAGTCATTTTACATTTTCCTAGCATTTTGTAGGTTTTTAGATTATTTACAAAAGTTCTCTGTATCAAAACAGTGTTTACTATACTACAGGTAGCACAGTAGCTACTATTTAATAGCACATGTGCTATTTAGTATATATGACATTATATATTGGACACTTGATGTATAGTGTGTACATGATATACAATGGCATACTAGGTACTATATATTTTATAGTGTATAGAATACACATATAGCATATAAACACTGTATAGTACACATGATATCTGTACTATTCAGTGAATATGAATGCCCACAAGAGGTCTGGGAGTCACTGCCGCTCTTTTCCCCACCTCCACCTCACGTTGTGGCCACATCCAGCCCTTTGGTCACCTCTTTTGGTTCTGCCTGCAAAGCTCAGCTGGGTCCACCTCCTTCGGTGACTCCAGCCCTGTCCTAGCCCAGGCCCCTCCACTGCCTGCAT
This sequence comes from Fukomys damarensis, assembly GCF_012274545.1. NCBI lineage: Eukaryota > Metazoa > Chordata > Mammalia > Rodentia > Bathyergidae > Fukomys > Fukomys damarensis. Next base: position 9,093,666 of record NW_022900946.1, on the reverse strand, counting down.
GGGTGACCTCGGTACCCTCTACCTCCTCCTTCTGCTGCTTTCCTTCTTTGTGATCCACTCTTGACACAATAGTGATCTTTCCAGGAGCAAACCAGATCGTGTCACCTAGCTGAAAACCTTTCCCTGGCTTCTCCAGCTTATCTAGATAAAATCCAAGCTCCCTACCATAGCCCTGGAGGAACCACCTCTTCACAGTTGCAGCATTACTTTCCTAGCCTGCTTGGCTCACTCTGTTCCCCCACACAGGGCTCAGCTGTACTATGCTTGAGCCTGCCTCAGGGCCTTTGCACTTGCTTTCCCTGTACTGAACGTTTTCCTCAGATACACTTCCTCTCTCTATTCATGACTCAAATGTCACTTTATTCCTCTGGCTCTGTATTTGAAAACTGTACACATTTTGAGCACTTACGTTCAAGTGAAAGTCCCCAGATTCCTGCAACAGAATGTGACATAAAACAGGTGAACAGCTATGATTAAAATAAAGGTAATGGTGGTTATGATTCGTTTTATTATTAGAAACACTGGCTGGGATTTAAAATCTTTGGAGAAAGTATTTTGATACTGAGACATTATATAAGTAAGGTTTCTGGAGAAAGCTATGTGCCCAGCATGTGTTAAGGATTTTTTTGAAGTTCTGTCTCAACCTCTATCACTAATGCCTTGGGGTTTGTTCTGTTTTTTTTTTTCCCCCCATGAAGTTTATTGGTACATTTAAAGCAAACAATACAAGTACATTTATCATTGGGATCTTGCGTCTTTACATATATGTCTTGGTTCTTGTTTTTCCCCCGTACCCCTGCCTTCCCCTCACCCGCTTCACCCTTTCCTGTTTACAAAGACTTTGTTTCCATGTTGTCCTTTTCTCACCTTTTTCCCTTTGGGTTTGTTTTATTTTGGGAGAGGCAGCGAACTCAGAATCAGCTCTTTTCCTATTGGTACAGCAGTGGTAGCAGTCACCCAATGACTGAGCGCGTAACACGCATCTGTTCTGAAGCGACTGCCCTACCGAACTGGAAGCCCAAGAGCGCAGTCCCTGGGGTGGACGCAGTGGTGAGGACCCAGTCAGTGTGGAAGGCGAGGCGTCCACCTGCCGCCTTCCAGGAGACGTCGTCCCGGGCCCGAGGGGGTGGACCCAGCTGTGCTTTGCAGGCGGGACCAACAGAGGTGACCAAAAGGCTGGATGTGGCCAGAACGTGAGGTGGAGGTGGGGAAAAGAGAGGTGGCCCTGGACGTATTGACTCTGAGGGAAGCTGCCTCACCCGCTGCCGTGGATCCCGGCCAGTGAGACCGAAGCAGGTGCCGTCCTTTCCGCAGGATGCCAGGCAGCCTGGCCCCCGGGGTCTGTGCTTGTCACCGTGCTGTGATAAAGCTCAGACAGAGTCAGCTATCGGCTTCAGGTCCTGTCGTCCGGGCCTTCCCGACTCTGTGCAATGGGCTCAGGCCCACAAGCCCTTTCATTTGTGACTTGTATCAAGTTTTCCGTGGAGGTGGAAGTTGGCCACCGTCCAGCTGGCCGGAGCCCTCATCAGGAAGCGGCCACCCCCGTGAATCACCTCCTCGCTGGCCACGTGTTCCCGGGGAACATCGGGAAGGCTGGGGTGTTTCCTGCCGCCTGCTCGGAGTGACTCAGCTCCCTGCAGCCCGGGCACGCTGAGCCAGGGGTCAGTTCCCACCGAACGAGTGAAGAGCAAAGTGGACAGGCCCTGTGTGTGTGTTTCGTCCGGTCTTTCATCTCAGCGCAGCGATGGCTCAGTTTCCGAAACGGACCCTTGGATTCTGGGCTGGAAATTCTGAGCAGCTCTTGCCCCAGGGACAAGGAGAAAGCAGAGATGAACATATTTGCAAGGGTGTATGGGAAACAGCAATGAAACAAAACAAAACAAAAACAAAACAGAGTAGAACTTGCTCTGGGATAGACTCAGTGGAAGCAGTTTCTGTACAGGCAAAGGTCCTGGAGGATGTATACAGCGCCTCAGTTGTCTGTGGGGCCCCATGCTGGGGGCACAGCAAGCATCCTGTCATTCACTCCCAGAAACAAAACAACAAAAACAAAACAGAGTAGAACTTGCTCTGGGATAGACTCAGTGGAAGCAGTTTCTGTACAGGCAAAGGTCCTGGAGGATGTATACAGCGCCTCAGTTGTCTGTGGGGCCCCATGCTGGGGGCACAGCAAGCATCCTGTCATTCACTCCCCAAGAGCCCTGTTTCATGCCCATTGTAAAGATGGGGCAATCGAGGCCCACAGAGGTTATGTCATTGTATCACTTACTGTAGGTACAGTTGGGTAATAAGTGGTAGAGTCAAGATTTGCATTCAGATCTATTTTCAATCTTACTAAATCCCACCCATTTTAATAATTTTTACTACATTTTTGACAGTTTAGCTAGGTGCAGTGGCACATGCTTATAGTTCCAGCGTTTGGGAGCTTGGGGCGGGAGGGTCATTTGAGCCCAGGACTTTGAGGCTTGTTTGAGCTACATAGCAACAACCTGCTAAAAAAACCAAAAGCAACCAATATGAACAGCAACAGAAAACAAAACAGAAGAGCAGGCATCACTACAATCCACGCTGAGCAATTCCCACCCCCACCCCCCCAGTGAACACTGGCACTCGCTGGCTGTGACTGCCCCTTTCCCACGACAGCCCCGAGTGACTGTCCACGGCAGGTTCCCACGGACTCACCCGATCTGGACATTACGTGCAGTGGTTGGTCTTTTCGGCTGGCTTCTTTCCTCGTGGACGCTCAGCTCTATGTTGTATATATTAGCGGTTCATTCCTTCGGATTCTGGGATGGTACGATGTATGGGTGTAGCGCATTTTATTTATTCATGCGCCAGTTGATAGACCTTCAATTTCTTTCCAATGCCTGATTGTTATGAATAAGTCTGTGATGAACATCCACGTGAACACATGATTGACTTCCTTTGGGTAGATTTTTTTGTTTGTTTGGTTTTAGCGATAGGGTCTCACTTGAACTCACGGCAGTCCTCCTGCCTCAACCTCCCAACTTCTGGGATTACAGGCATGTGCCTTCATGCCTGGCTCTGGGTCAATTCTTTTTTTTTTTTGAGACAGGGTCTCCCTATATAGCTGAGACTGACCTGGAACTCACTATGTAGCCCAGGCTGGTCTCAAACTCACAGCAATCCTCCTGCATCAGCCTCCTGAGTGCTGGGATTACAGGCGTGTGCCACTAAGCCCAGCCACGCTAGATCAATTCTTAAAAGTGGAATTTCTGTTTTTTCTGCTAAGTTTATCTGTATTCTTTTTCTTATATACAGAAATTATCAAACAGTTCTCAAAGTGGCTACTCAGGGTGGGGATGCGGCTTAGTGGTAAAGAATTTGCCTGGCATGTATTAGGTTCAAACCAAACATCAGGGGGCCAATATGACTCTAACCCTTAGCCTGCTGTTTCTCTGAGTGTGAAACAGAGGTGCCTGTTCAATGTCAGCATAAAACAGGTGAATGGAGTCAGCCCACAGACCCGTGAGAGTCTGCATGAATGTTTGCTACTAAAATACTGAGATTGTTATGCAGCAATAGCTAACTGATGCAGCTTTTAAGAGGATACACACAGAGATCTATAATAGTAGTGAATGTCTGGAATGTCTGAAGAGAGGTACAAAGTGTGTGCTGGGAGAATATTCCCCCCTCTTTTTTTGTACCAGGGATCAAACTGAGGACCTTGCACTTGCAAGACAGGTGCAGTGCCGCTGAGCTGAATCCCCAGTGAGGGGAGCGAATATTGATGGTGAAGGTGAAGTTCAGTTTCATGAAGCAAGTGGTCTAGAAGGATAAGTGGAATTTGGGTGGATAGAAACGAGGGCAGCGGGAAGTGATCTAAGCAGAGAAAATGGCCCAAACAAAGCCATGGAGGGCACATGCAGAAGGCCACTTGCACAGCAAACCACGTGCCGTCTTTATCTTAGATCTAAAATCTACAGAAGGCTGATGGTGGACATCGATGGCTATTGCTTGTCTCTACGAGGTGTTTCATCATTTCCACATTGGCCACCACTGTCACCACTACATTAAATTTACAAATCATTCCCTTAAATACTTGGCAGACTTGTCTTTTCAACTCCCACAAACGTATTTCTCTTTTTCTGCAGTGACACAGACACCAATTACACAGCAATTTCTTTTAAGCTTTCCTTTGCACCTGCTTCTTTCTTTTTGGTAGCATTTGCATGATATACATTCTGACACATTGAAAACAATGTGTCTGTATTGCTCTATTTTATTACTTATTATTTATTACCTATTACTTATTATTCACAGTATTGCATTGACTTGTCCGTAGCATTAAACTGGATTAAAAAAGGATCCCATGGGGGCTGGGGGTTTAGCTCAGTGGTTCCGCTGCCTACTTCACAAGCACAAGTACTGGAGCTCAATCCCCAGAACTAAAAAAAAAAAAAGCAAAACGAAATGGATCCCATGGCCAGGGATTTAGCTCGGTGGTGCCTGCCTGCCTCGTAAGTGCAAAGACCCAACTTCGATCCCTGGTATCAGAAAAAAAAGAAAAAAAAAACATTGAAAACAATGTGTCTGTATTGCTCTATTTTATTACTTATTATTTATTACCTATTACTTATTATTCACAGTATTGCATTGACTTGTCCGTAGCATTAAACTGGATTAAAAAAGGATCCCATGGGGGCTGGGGGTTTAGCTCAGTGGTTCCGCTGCCTACTTCACAAGCACAAGTACTGGAGCTCAATCCCCAGAACTAAAAAAAAAAAAAGCAAAACGAAATGGATCCCATGGCCAGGGATTTAGCTCGGTGGTGCCTGCCTGCCTCGTAAGTGCAAAGACCCAACTTCGATCCCTGGTATCAGAAAAAAAAAAGAAAAAAAGCATCCTAAACTGAGAGACATTATTTGTATTAGAGAAATTGAACTCATTCATATTTATTGTGCTTATTGTTAGCCTGGATTTATTCTTGCTATGTTAACTATTTATTTATTTATCTTTTGGTAATATTAGGAATTGAACCGAGGCACTTTGCACTGAGCTATGTCCCTAGACCATTTTTATTTTTGTTTTGAGACAGTCTTGCTAAGTCACTTAGCTGCCCAGATGGTGCTTGAACTTGCGACCTTCCTGCCCCCGATCCCCTTACAGATAGATAAGTGCCGCCATGCCTCGCTTTTGTTAGTTTGGTTAAGTTTTCTTTGTTGCATAGTTTTTTTTTTTTTTGCTTCCTTTAAAGATTTGGAAGTAATGTGCTAGTTCTATTCCTTTGGTAGTTATCTTGAAAATTTAAACTACCTTATTAAAACATATTATTCTTTCAAAGTATAGCGTTATGCAGACTTTTCACACAGGGTGAGAGGCATGGTTTCACTTCCCTTATTTGCTACTGCCTCTAGGCCAAGATGATCAAAAACTTTAGTTTAAGAATATCTATGAAAAGAATTTTAAACTCCCACCCTCCGTAGTACACCCTTTTGGAAAATGTCTGAAAGCGGAAATCCTCTGTATGGCCCACTACCATCCAAAATTACCAGTGAAAAATAGAATACCGATATGGCAGCATGCCTTTAGTGGGTAGTTTTTTTCTCTGGGAACTTTAAAAAATACCCTCTTTGTTCTTGTGCATCTAAAACGTCTCCGTGCTGCACTAGGTATGGACATTTTCTGTGCAATACTGTTTTCTTTATAGAGCATGGTATTTCTGTTTGCTCTTTGAAGCCACCAGCTGTACTTAACACTGAAGTCTTCTTGTTTGCCCGTCCTGGTGACTCAGGTGTGAATGCTGGAGTCAGAATGCCAGGTGAGTCCTGGCTGTGACTCTTTCTGGATGCTTGACCTCAGGCCGGCCAAACATGTGGCGTCTGTGTCTGCGGATTTTTCTTATCTACAAAATGGGGACCAACAATACTCTGTAGCTCATGAGCTGTTTGATAATGGAGTGAATGAACCCTGGTGCAAACCTCAGGTCCTCAGCTATATTTAATTTTCCTTTTTCTTGGCAAAAGTGGGAAAAGAGTAGAAAAGAAGGTGAAAATGAGAGTATATATGTGCACTCTTAGCACTAAGTAAGATAAAGACCTGCTTATGAGTGACAAAAACAGAGAAAGTGGAAATATAAGAAATGTGTGACTCCCCTCTGTTGATTACCAGGTACTGTGCCAGGCGCTGGCCTAAGTGCGTGTCATGGTCTTGGAGTCAAGGAACTCACAGTTCTATGGGGATAAGGTCACGACAGCTAATGATGAAGAGAAAATATACTGTCAATGCTGGTTACCATCGGTTGGGTCTTCGCTGCCCATTAGGCAAGGGATACATACTTTATATTATTTTATTTAACCTTCATAATAATCCTCGGGAGCGTGATTATTATTACTCTTACCTTACAGACCAAGAGAATGAGGTTCAAAATGGCTGAATAACTCATTTAAGATAAGGAAGTTAGTCAGTGACCAGTACAGAGTTAAAAATACTTCAAAAATGGCAGGAGTCACAGAATGAATGGCTGTCACCAGGAGACAAAAGGTGTTGCTGAGTCACATTTTTCCAGTGCTGGCCACCAGATGGCACTGCCAACCTAGGACAGCTTGGTTGCTGTGCTTGTGATGGTGATCAGCTCTGCCTTGCTGGGGCTCTGCGTTTGCAAACCATATTATCTATGCTGCTTTGTGAGCTGGCTTGCTCTTGGGGTGGACTCTGTAGAGGTCAGAATATGAAGAAGGATGGAGGCTTCTGTAGTTGTTAAGGAGCAGAGTGGGGTGACTAGATTCTCGTATCCTAAGGGAGGCATGACTTTTATACCATTGCTGCCCCTGGTGGCCGTGGCTCCTCTTTGACCAATCCCGAGATGACAGCGGCAGCAACTTTAACAGCTCAGCAACAGGGGGAGTCTCATAGGTTCCAGCCTAAGGCCATCTGCCGCTTCTGTTACTGCTCCGATTTGTTCACCAGACCTCTTTCCCAATTGCTCCTCTACCCATCTCCAAACCCTCAGAACCACTTCCTCTGTTTGATGTATCCCAAGTGTGCTTCTGAGAGACACTGACGTCCTGGTAGAACACCACTGGTCTTGGGGTGGGAGTGAGGAGGGAGCGATGAGAATCTCTCCACTTCTGTGTGGGAGAAAGGCCTTAGCCAACCTTACTTCAAGAGGCCCGGGACAACCCCCAAATTATGCTTATTAATTATCACTCTTTGTAGCCTAATGCACTGAGCATCGTAGCCAATGCTTGTGTGTCTGGTAATCAATGTTGAGACTTCCCTTGGGACTTTTGTGTTTTAATTTGTCCTGAAGATGGGCTGCAGTGAACCAGTGATATGCAGAGTTAACTTCATGGGGCGTCAATTCAGGAATTCTGATTTGTTCTGTCCTTCCCTGGTCTGCTGCATGAAGTAAGTGCCCCCAGGGAGCAGACAGAGAAGGTGCTAAGTGACACTGCCCACAGAGTGACCTTCCGGCATAGTCCCCAACTCTCCTCCTGTGCCCTAGTTTTCAGAGTCCATGTGAATCCTTTTTCAGAAATCCACTGGATGCCAGGGATTCACAGAAGCTGTCAGGGAGGGGTGCCCAGAGCCGGAGGTCAGAGGCACCCAGGCACAGCTGCTCAGCCATCTCCTGAGGTCTACAACAGCCCCCGTCCCTGCTGATTACTTTAAGCAGAGCTCTTCAAGCTCCCTGCGGGATGTTCTCTCTAAGTGACCACAATCAGGTTCGCAGGCGGCTGAGGAAACAAGGCTGAACAATGGGTTTCTGTTCAGGTTTGCTTGTATCAGCAAGAAGCTCTGCATCTTGTTTTTTCCAGCCTTGCTTGGAGATGAAGGGAAGAGTCCGGTCACCCTCCTGAGGAGAAAAATAGGTCATTATCGCCCAAAGGAGGCACCTGTCCCAGATTTGGAGGCTGCATGTTGTCTCGGATGGTTCCGAGGTCTCAGTAGGATGGCCCTGTTGGCATCGTCTCACCCGCGGGCACCTGGCAAGGCACTGACTGTGATGATGGATTCCCCGTGCTGCAGACCCCCGGGAGCTGACATCCCGAGCTCCTGCTGTATCCGCTTTTCCCATTCCTCACCAGAGAATTCTGATTCCTCAGTATCACAGGCCACGCCCACCTCATTTGTCAAAACCACACTGGTCCTCATCGTGCTGTCTGGAAACAGCTACAGAACACCTGCTATGGCTTGAGTGTGGTTTAAACCCCAATATCCATGGGCTGGGAGAATGGTCCCCAGTGTGGTGGCTCTGAGGTCGTGAAACCTTTAGGAAAGGGGCCTACCGGAGGGTAACTAGGTCCGGGGCTCCCTCCTTATGAGAGGACTCATGCTGTCTCACGGTGGGGCTGGTCTCAAGTTAGATTAGCAAGCCTTTTTCTTGGCCCTTTATCTACATAACTGGTTCCCTTTTTGCCAATTCGCCTTGTTGTGACACAGTGAGGGGCCCTCACTGAGATGCTGGGCCCTGCTGACTGGGTCCTCCAATCACCAGAATTGTGAGCTAGACAAACCTCTTTGCCTATAAACTGCACAGCCTCAGGCATTTAGTCATAGCCACAGAGAACAGACAAAGATAGCCCCTTTCCTCGAGCCAGGCAGTTAGCATTCAGTGGGACCTCAGCAGAGCCCTGTGACCCTGGGCCATGCACTTCACCTCTGGGAACCCCAGTTTCTGCACCTGTAAAGCTGAGATGGCAGATTCCTGGGGGCTATGCAGCAGCAGCAGCAGCAGCACATCTGGTACAATTTGCCCTGGTGGAGAAACTGAGGTCTGCAGAGCCTGTGCCTCTCACCCCACAGGGTGGAGGCAAGGATTAGAGGGAGCGATGTGATGCAAAGACAGCGTTCACCTTTCAGGGTCTGTGCCTGTCTGTCCTCCTCACTTTGAGAACTGGCAGCACACCCGAAGACGTAGCATTTTACCTACGAGTGTGAGCTTCTGTGTGCTAATCACTGGTCAGCCCTCACGTGTGCTTGGCTATTGCACTTCCTGAGGTCCCTCATACATTCATGCTAGAGATCTTCCGGATCCCAGGCAGTGCCTCTCAGGCACATGAACCTCAGGGCGGGGGAGTCTGCGTTGTCCACAGATGCCCGGTTCCCGCCCATGGCAACGGTGGGAAGTTCCCGCTTTGCGTAGCAGGAATCTGGGGATTGTGGCATCTTTCCATGCTTACAGCCCCACTTGTGCCTTTCTCAGAGCGGACCCTGCCTTCTGCAGGCTCAGTGACAAGGCAGAGAGCCCCTCCCTCAGCAGTGGGGACACCCTTGCCTTTGCACAAGCCTGAGGCTGGCGGTGCACTCCACAGGAGCACGCGCCACCCTATTGATGGTAAACATCGTGCCCACCAATGTAGTCTGTGGCATTGGTGTGGGCATAAATGGCTATTTTCCTGGCTCATCTGTGAGCAGAAACCTGAGACCTGGCTCACTCCCATCTTCCCAAAGAACACCGACCCCACATAGGAACTTAAGCAACCCCTTGGTCAGGTGCCGGTCTGTCGCTCCAAACTTCGGGAAAATGGATCCTAACTTCTGCAGAAACACTTGTTCCCGCTGTGCTTTGATTTCTCTCCACATAGAGCTGAACTCACTGCCTGAGACTGGAGCCTCCACCCGTCTTGTCCCATAAATTCCGATTTGTGAGGGGAGCGTGGAACAGCACGGGAGCCCCCAGATATTCCCAAGCCTCATAGTGAGTCCAAACCTCCTGTTATTTGCTAAGAGAGGACAAGCGGTGCCCGTGAGTTCAACACCCTTGTGTCTCTGCTTCCCCCATTCCCCGGAGAGGTGGCACCACAGGGTGACCAAATCCTCTGGACACGCACAAGTCCAGTGTCAGAGCACCGAGTGACTCAGAAAACCCATGCACTGAGAGGCATAAAATATTTTCTTACTGTTGCGTTATGAAGCATTTGTAAGAATCTTTCTTCCTACGACTCTCCTCCCTCGCTCCCTTTTTTTCTTTCTTCCTGCTTTTCACCCGTGTCTGCCATTTGGTCTGATACCCATGTGATGGCGACTAGAGGCAAAACAAAGACTTGGAGAAAGAAAGGCATCCGAAGACAGGAAAAGGAACTAGGTTTTCATAATTTTGGAAGGTGTGAGTGCCAGGATCTCGGGCTTTTCTTTCCCTCTCCACAACACAAGGAAGCAGACAGATAAAGATCCCCTGCGGAGCTTGATGCAAGATGAGGAGAATTTTAGAAAATTTTCTTTGGAGGCAGGGCGCGGGGTGGGGTGGGGGGACTCATGCTGATTTACGAGCAGGGTTTGTGTTGTGAGAATTTCGAAGGAGAGCAAAATGGATCACTAGCCTTGTAGACGTTTGTCAGAACAACCGAACTCTATGAAGAGGAAAGGGTGAATGAAAGAATCGATCCCAGGGAGGGAAGTTCGAAACGAGCTCTCTTGGGTCAGAATTCTCTTGCCAAGACAGGGCAGCTTTTAGCTGTGTGAGACAAAGGCTTTTGCTAAATGAGAAACCCACAGACCTTGGAAAGGGGTGTTTAATTTTACCTCAAAGGGCAGTTGGCTTTGTCAATTCCTGGAGGTGTGGTCAAACCCTCTTATTTTCATACCTGGGTCAGTACCCTTCTTGAGCATCCTTCCTGGGTCCAGGGGCCTCTGTCTGATTTAAGAATTTAATGTCTGCCTTATAGATACGAAGAGGTGGGGTCAGGACAGCTTGGCTGATATCCCTACCTTGGCTCTTCACAAAGGGGGGAGAGAATTTTCCGAAAGGGAATGGATGCTACCCTGGAGAAAAGATTAGTGGGTGTTGGGCAGTGAAACCGAGTACCCTCGGAGCAGGGAATGTGGCCTCCGTATTGGACTCAACCTCTGTTGATGCCGCTCTGCCCGGGTGGCCGAGGACTTGACTTTCCATGCCCCATTTGTCACGAGTGCATTTGTTCTCCTAAAACATGGCATCACATCCCATGAGGGTGGCAAACTCAGAAGCTGGCGTTTTGCAGCCACCATGCAAACAGTGAGGCAAGAATTATAATGCAGGCTGGGACCATGAAACAAAACACTGCCGGCAGGAATGCAGAGCCAGTTTCAAAACCTTTCCGCATAAATCAGCAATTAATCCTCAGTGAGGTACCCTCGGAACGGAGGGAGGTGCGGACACCCTCTTAACTCAGCAGCCACACTGAATGTCCCATGCCCCCTCCCAGGAACACTGCGAATGTCACAGCGATACCGCTGTGGTACGGTGGCCCAGAACGCAGCCGTGGGAAACCCCCAAGTCAGTCCACACTGAGAAGCAGTGTAATTTGTCTGGACTTGGCAAAAATATAAATTTATAAGAACAAGCTAGATGCGGTGGTACAGCCCTGTAATCCCCGCACTCTCAACGCCTGAGGCGGGAGGGTCATAAATTTAAGCCTAGCCTGAGTAATTTAGCAACTTACAGAAACCCTATGTCAAATAAAACATAATAATTGAAAAGGGGGTAAGGTTGTTTGTCAGTGAGAAGTCCTGGTGCTCAATCTCCAAAACAAACAAACAAACAAACAAACAAACATTTGGGAACTATGCTAGATAAAAGGAGCATAAAAGGGCAAGATTATGAATTGCGGTATATGACTGGGTCCTAGACCAAAGAAAACTGAGTTAGCTCTAAAAGTATTAGTAGGCACTGGGAAAATTGGAATATCACCTGGTTAAAAGTGGTGTTATATTGCTGCTAAGTCTCCAGAGTGTGAATTGTGCTGTGGCATTTGTCTTTGGTAGAGGTGAGGGATCGAACTCAAAACCTCAGGCAGGTGTGGTGCCGCTGAGCTACATTCCTGGCCCTGCGCTATGGTGTATGGGTGATTGTGTTTATTGTGACAATGTTGAACTCTTTTGTTGTTGTTGTTGTTGTTGTTTTTTTGGTACCGAGAATTGAACTCAGGACCTTGTGCTTGCAAGGCAGGTGGTGGAACCACTGAGCTAAATTCCCGGCCCCATGTTGAACTCTTTAGGATTGAAGGATCTACAGTCTCCTTTCAAATGTTTTAGCAAAATGCAGATAAAGATGTGTATTTATTCAGTGTGTATAGAGAGGGACTAGAAAACAGTGGCAACCTGTAAATAATCAGTCAAATCTACATGATGGATGTATGATCTTTCACTGTACCATTTCTTCCATATATGTGAGGTTTTTAGATATTAAAAGCTGGGGGGGAAAAAGGGCATCTGTGGTTCCAGTATTGCAGATCCTCCCTCCATCCTATCAGGAGCCTTTTATTTCTTTTTCTTTTTTTCCACTGTGTTGCCCAGGCTGGCCTTGAACTTGAGGTGATCCTCCTGCCTCAGCCTCCTGAGTGCTGGGATTACAGGTGTGTGCCACCACGCCCTGCAGTTAGCAGCCTTTTAGAGCACTGATCTCTTCTCTGCAAGCAGCGGCCCCGGTGGGGTCAGGTTTTCATGGTCAGTTACCAGCAGCCTTAGTCGTTGGCTGAACTGTGCTTAAAACATAAGTCTCCAAAGCCGGCCAGAGAGAGAAATCGACAGATGCTGACCGGGAAGACAGGTTTTGGAGTGGCTGGTAGTGAATTTCTGGGCCGGGACCTTAATGGTCATCTTCTGGACTTGCCAGGTGATCTAAATAGTGAAAAGTTAATCCCGGAACTGTGAAGGAAAAAGCTGACTGATCTACCCCGTCAGTAACAATCCTGCGGCTCGAGGCAGGATGGACCTTGAATAATGGGATCGCGTTTGAAACTCATGGTGAAGTGCCACTGTCTAATACACAGTGGATTTAAAACAAGAACAACAGCAAACTCAAAACAAAAAACAACTCTGTTAGATATGGGGCCAAAGGAGATAAACGGGCAGTTCACAAAGCAAGGCAAACAAATGGCCAGTGTCTGAAGCTCTATGTAACTTTCTAGTATTGAAGGAGCTCCGGCCGCGAATTTAGCTCAGAGGTTCCGCCGCCTGCTTCGCAAGCACAAGGACCCGAGTTCAATCCCCGGTTCCAAAAAATATAAAGGGCTCTGACTTTCATTTGAAATGAAATACAATTATTCATTTATCAGACTGAAGGAAATTAAAGCAGTTGATACTATCTAGAATGGGAAAGGAAATAAAGATTTCTGTAACGAACTATCACCACTTTCTAGGAAAGGCTTTGTCTGTCACAGTAAAATGCACACCACACACACACACACACACACACGCACACACACACACACGCGGAAGTTCCTTTTGGGAGAATGTGTAGGACGAGAGCGAAGGCATCAGTAGCCGAGGATGTGTTGTAACAGGGTGTTACTAATAGCGGCAGAAGGCAGCAACGGAACCAAACCAGGACAGCGTGAGTGTCTGCTGACAGGGGAAGAGTGGACCAGATCATGGTGCTTCCAGCTCCAGGCGCAGGAGCAGTCGTTAGCTCACGCGCTCCGATCCCTGTTTGTCTTTTGAGCATTGTGTCAGCCATTGTTACAGACCCTGGGAACAGGGCAGTGGGTAATGCAGGCTTTGTGTGTGTGTGTGTGTGTGTATGTGTGTGTGTGTGTGTAGGAAAAGAGAAACAATAAGCAAGATGAACATAAGGCAGATGATTTCAAATAGTGATACATGCTACAAGGAAAAAAAAAAAACGGAGATTAGTGGGTAAAGGGCTAGCGAGGGCCTGGGTGGGAGCCATATGAGGGAAGGTGGTCCAGGAGGTTTCTCTCAGGAGGGACCACCTGAGCAGGGACTGGAGTGATGGGAAGGACCCCGGTGTTAGAAAGTGTTCCAGCCAGAGGGATTAGCAGTGCAAAGGCCCTGGGGTAGGAGGTGGAGAGTGGTGTGAGTTAGAGAGGGAGAAGGGGACAGCTTTTTTAGGGCTTTGAGGCTGTACTTTTTTTTTTTTTTTTTTTGGGTACCAGGGATCGAACTCGGGTCCTTGCGCTTGCGAGGCAGGTGGCGGAACCGCTGATCTAAATCCTCGGCCCATACTTTTGTCCTTAGTCTATATAATAGGAGTTAAAAATCGCACCAGCCATACCCAGAGCTTCTATCTGAGCAGCCGTTTCCCTGTTTCTGACTCTTTCCACTCTGACGTTGCTGCTGACGTCCACAGCTGTACCCACCCCCTGCTTCATGCTGCTCGATTCACCTACTGGCAAATGTCGGGATTTCTTTTGAGCAGCTTGGATATATGAACTTACTTTTCCGCTGCGAATTTAATAAATGTAGATATATGTGTAT